>NW_024044681.1:2461013-2574388 GCF_014851395.1 Micropterus salmoides
TCACAGTATCCAGTGATAGCGGTCGTTACCTCCGTGGATACGCCGCTAACAGGAGCCGTTAGCTTCTTTTCCTGTGCTGAAGGGCTGAAGGAGGTCCTACGCCGCACAGAGCCCGCCATGATGTCATGAAGGGAGGCAAATTCAAATGGCGTGTTTGCACACACATACTGAAAAACTGAGCAGGAGAAAGACGTTTTTTCCTCATAGTTTGGGGTCTTTATACGCATTGGACACACGTTTAGTCTTTAGACACACCAGGGACGTGTATTTAGATTGAACCTTTACAGAGCGAGTAAAAACTGAACAAAACTATGAATGTTTTTTTGGATCTTTTCTTTACTCTTTTCTACTTGACTCGTGTCATTTGTCATTTCATTCAGATGTCACGCCCTGTCTCAAACGGTCCATCTGTAACTTGTTTGTCTCTCAGATTCGGGCCAGTTCCTGCCTCTCCTGCCCAGCTGACCTCAGACCAGCGTCACTCCTCGTCCTCTGAACATGCGAGGACTCGATGTTTCCTGTTAAACTGACAGCAGGCGGCTGAAACGGGACGGCTGTCGTCTGCTCGAGTGTCACTGAACTCACTCAGCTTCTGAAACTCAATATTTTCACACATTCACACTTTATTCTGACTGATGAGACGATCAATAATTAACATGTAACTCACACTGACGACGGACAGCAGGACGACTTCACCTGTCGGACTGTAGATACCGAGAGCCGACAGGGTGTCTTTATGATTGTTTAAATGAAAATATGGTTGAAGACATTATGAGCTATGAGACACTGAATGAGGTCAGTGTTTTTTACCGTGTGCATGCTAAAATTCTTGTTTGTTTATTTTTGTATTCGGACTGTTTCTATGGGAATTTATTATGGTTTTGGGAGGTTTGGTATATTTAAGTTTGGTTTTAGTTATATCTGGCTTATTTGAAATGGTTTGCATTCATCTGTATATTTATGAAATTAAGGTTTACAGTTTTTTACTATAATATCTTGCACCTGCCCAGGAACTGCAGAACAGAATTAGCTTTTAGCTACATCTCCTACATATATTGGGCATTGTCCCTGTTAAATAAATAAATAAAGCAGCAGAAGATGAAGTGATCATGTCACATGACGTCAGTGAACCACAGATCATCATGCTCCTCAGTCTCAGCCGTGTTCAAGGTGGTTTAAGGTCAACTGGACCTGGTGAAGATGCCCGAAGATGTTTGTTTGTATCAGCTTAGCATGATATGCTAACAGGTTGAGGCTAAAGCTAACAGGTAATAACATCATGCACGGATGAATCAGCAGAAAGATCTTTGTTAAAAACACCAGAGCTACAAATCAAACAGGACGTTTAAAGTTTCCTGGATCGGGTCCTGGATCAGGTGCTGCTCCCCTCTCTGGTTCACTGACCTCATTGTCTGCAGCATGCAGCCACTTTAGCTTTGGGAAATTAGCCCAGGCGATTAAATAAGCGGATCAATTAGCATGAAAGAGGTCTGAGCTCTGGTTTCACTGGGTCGGGCTGAAACTCAGACAATGTTTTTATTTTGCATCTGGATTCTTGCTCTTGTCTGAAACAGCTTAAACCCGTTTGTTCTTTGTGCAGGATACTTTGCTGAAGTTTATGGGGACAGAAATGGCGCAGACTGAAATCTTTCTGATATTAGAATATCAGGAAGGTTTCAGGTGTTGTGGATGGATGAAATACTCACTTGATGGGTGAGCTGTAGGAGCCGAAGATGCCGGAGGCGAGAGCTGGAGGTTCATATCCGTTCATCCTGCTTCACGATGGACAGTCGGCTGCAACAAAACACAAAGACATCATCATCATCATCAGCCTCACATGTACTCAGAGAGAGAAGCTCTGATCAGGACCTGCACAGCGCCAAGAACACCTTTATAGATCTGCGTTCATGGCGAACACACTTAAAGCCAGTTTAGAGGAACAACAAACAGTAATACGTAATCCAGCAGATCGTGTTTCAGTGCAGCAAACAGTTGCAGGGAGACTTAAAAACTACACAGTAATACAGTTCTGACCAATGAACAACCGGCTCCAGTTTAAGACTAGGGTTAGATGTCAAGAACCGGAACCAAATTTCCCAGAACTGTGGATTCATTAGGACCCGTGCGTTTGGATCCTGCTTCTCGGTTCCTGACTTCCTACATCTCTCAGCTCCTGACTGAACTGCAGTCAGCGTTTTACAGCCCATCAAAGTGTCTCTGATCTGCCAGCAGCTGCTACGCCGACCGAACGTCACCTCATGCGTCAACAAACCATGAAGAAGAGAGTCTTTCTGGTTTCCAGTCCTGGACCGTGGCGAGAACGACACTTCACACTGCAGCAGCTGCAGTAAGGAGGTTTGGTGCGAAGGAGGAAGCAGCTCAGACATGACGAAGCGTTTCCTTCAACATCTGCAGGAACGCTTCACGTGTTCAGCGTGTCGCGCTCTCCCAGATCCAGCTAACGATAACAGCAGCAACGCCTCAGGTACAGAACACAGGTGAGCTGACGTTCACCTTTTATACTGAAGGGAAACCGATGATGGCTCCAGATGAGACGAGTCCCAGAGACGCCGCTCTAGGACAGAGACTCATTTTACTTTAGAGACATGAAGGGGACGAGGAGGAGGAGGAAGAAGATCTGTGGTGAAGGAACCAGAACCGAGATTCAGTAAGTAGAATCAGAAATTTAAGACCTTCAGCATCTATCTTTACTAGTCTATATATATTTCACTCATCCTCACCATCTAAAGAGTCTGCAAACGTCAGCGGCTTCATGCCTCGACATGTTGAACCTCTCATCAGTACAGGACGCCGAGTTCTTCTTCAGAGAGTTCAAACAGGAACAAAGAGCTCATTAACAAATCATTAAAACCTTCCTGTGGAGCTGCAGGGAAATGTCACATCCAGGCTGAAATTAAAAGCCCTCCACACAAAAGGGGCCCCCCGAGGTGATTTATGAGCAGCCTCAGAGTGTGTGTGCGCAGAGATAACAGCAGCAGCAGCGTTCACACTCGGGTCCTGTATGTACAGTGCTGCCACGTGTGATTACTTTTCCCAGGACTCCATGTTTTATTCAGCTGGGAGTCGACAGACTCCATTTTGGGCTGTGTGTCCATAACAACAGCAGGCTTCTGTGATATCTGCTCCTCTGTGAGAGAATAAGAACCTGTGAGGCCACGCTCAGGGAGAAATGAGCTCAGGCTGAAAACGATTCTCAAGAAACTGAATGGAGAGCATCAAAGCTGTGATTTAGGGTACAAGAGCAACTAAAAGAGCTCGAGTCGCACAAGTTTAATAACCATTAATGACAGATTTTTGTGACTTAAATGTGCCAACATATACGTAACCACCACTAAAGAACAGCATTCAACTCAAAGAGCACAAATTTACATACGTTACTGCAATTCAACAAGCCGTAACATTATGACCACTGACAGGTGACGGGAATAACACTAATTATTATTATTATTATTGGTTACCATGTCACCAGTCAGTGGGTGGGATCTATCAGGCAGCAGGTGAACATCGTGACATCATAGTTGATGTTTTAGAAGAAGGAAAAATGGGCAGCGTGAGGATTTGAGCGACTTTGAAAAGGACCAAACTGTGATGGGTAGAGGACTGAGTCAGAACATCTCCGAATCAGAAGTGGTCCAAGGAGAAGGGATAGCATGAGGGTGATTCATGTTCTCGGCTCGATGCTCGTTCAGTTGTACACGTACACATACACACACACACACACACACACACACACACACACACACACTTCCTGATCATTAAAGATTAAAAGAACTGAAAAAGAAAGAAGAAGGTCCAAGGAAGGAAGCTGTGAACTGGCGACAGGGTCAAGGTTCATTGACACACGTGGGGAGTCACGCGATCCAACAGACGAGCTGCTGAAGAAGCTGATGTTTCTGACAGAAAGGTGTCAGAACACAGAGGAGTCCAGGCCGTTATGGGAGACCTACATTACGATCAGCAGGTGGTCGTAATGTTATGGCTGATCGGTGTGTGTCACAGATTTGTGCAATATCAAATGTATACACATCACTGCAACTCCAAAAAGGAGATTAATGACTATTATTTAATATAATAATTATTTAGTAGGGGTGTGCCAAGACCTCGTGCAACAATCTCTCATGAGGTTAAAAGATGACTCAATTTACAGTTTCCACTCGCTCTCGTGCCACACGTCAATTTCCTCCTGCGGTGAAAAAACAAATGTATAAGTGATCACGTCGACTCGAGGAGTGAATCAACTCCGCCCACCTGATGCGACACCTGCGTACGCTGCGATAGTAATCAAGTGAACCCGCTCTCATGTTGTGAGTCCAGACTGAGCAGTAACGTAGCTGCTAAGAGTTTAAAACAGCCTCGCTCTGTTTGGGACTGTGAGGATCTGAGGTGAGATTTCTGTCTGATCACAAGAGTTTCAGTTTCAAGATGGTCTGAAAGGGGAAACTACCAGCGGAGAAATAATGAGTATAGATCAGGTAGACTTAAAAACATTTTCTGAATTCTCATTAAATGATGACGTTATTTTCTCTGGAGCTGTCAGAGAACACAGATCTGTGGGAGAGATTCTGCAGAAAGTTTTGAACATGAGCAGAAAAGCTGCTGAAACACAGGAGCTGTTAAAGTCCAGGAGTTTCTAACTGAATTACAATGAATTCATTTCTCATTGAGGTGAAAAGGAGCCACATTTAAAGAGGTTACTTCCCCAAACAAAGACACAAAGAGGAGGGAAGACTGAATCATGACGTGTGAACAGTAACGTAACGATTTAGTTTCAATAACCAGTAATAAGTAATTTAATTACTTTTTTAAGGATTACTAAGGAAAAAGCAACTTATTATGAGTAACTTGCCCAACACTGACCAGGACACGCTGAGCCCCGCCCCCTCCCCGATGATGTCACCACCTTCAGTCTCAGGAAATACAGCTGAACATAAAAGATGACATCATCTCATTGTTACTTCCTGATAACAGCTTACAGGAACGCCGAACACACATCAGTTACTGTGATAACCACAGAGGTCAAAAGGTCAGAGTTCCAGACGCCTGGTTGGTTGGTAATATATCGGCTCTTTATCAGTGTTTGTCCATCGGCACACTGAAATCCACTTCCTGTTTCACTAGAGCTCGCTGAGAATCAGGTTTTTATCGTTACAGAAACATAATAATCATTACAATCAGCTGTGTGTCACCACAACAATACAAACCGCTTCTAAACAGATTTTTCTCCGTGCAAACTGAATTCATGTGTTTATGGATGTAAGCGGTGGCTAATTCAGGGCGCTGCGTTAGCGGCCTCTGTGGGCCGCATCTCACGCATCTTTAAAAAAGTGTTAACAGCTGTACACATTAAACTGTAGTGCTTGAAATCTCACCACATTTCAAACTTCTTTTCTCTACATTTACTTCTCTTCAACTACTTTACGATGGTTAAATGAGGTTTGCTGTGAGTATCGTGCTCAAGATAACATTATTTTCTTAATGTTTATTTAAGCATTTATCATTCCCAAGGTATAAGACAAATACCATCTTAGTTGTCATAGGCCTACATTGAGAAAATGCTTCCTAGAGTCATGTTTCAGAAAGCTTAAAAATACAGCCTGTACATTTTATCTTTAGGTTCGAAGACATGTAGGCCTAAAAACAAAATAATTACAACTTTTCAACAATTCATGTTCTAGCCAACAATGCAAATCTGCATCAAGCTTATTTCCCTCGCTGACTGCCTTCTATCTAAACAGCTCAGCGTTTCCCCCTAGGATTTATTTCAGGGGGGTGGGAGACACCCAGAAACCACTAGTGTCGCAGCGGGGGCGTGTTATGGATATGCGGTGTCATAGAAGCGACGCACTAATTTTTACCTGTTTAGGAGGATCGTCACCTTCTCAGTTCCTCTTCGACATTATTACTGCTCAGGTTTCTGTCTCCAGATGGAGCGGTCTGCAGTTAAGGTACACAGCGTTCGCTACGAGACCACTTAGAGGCCCAGAAATCTCATTTTTGATAGAATTTGTTTAAAATCAGTCAATCAATGTTTTCTGTTAAAAAGTTTGTGTTTTACAATTGAAGCACATCTTGTCATCAGAAAGAGAAAGTGTGTAATCATGTGGTGGTAAATACAATTTCAACAATTCAAAAAGAAAATATTACAAATTTAATCAATATCAATGATTTTGATGTATCATGCAAATATGCATATAGAAATATTCAAAACGCATTTGCAAGTATTTATTGGGACAAATCACAATAAATTTATTGCAACAGTAGGATATTAAAATCCTACAATAGCCTACTATTTAATAGGGGACAATTCACAATGAATATATGAGTTGCAGGGGAGACAGAAGGTGTTAAAAACAAAAGAAAGGAGCTCAGAGCCAAAATGGATTTTAAACATAAGGTGGAGGAGCAGTTTTGTCCAGGGAACCCCAGACAGACGCCTCTGTGAATGATCTTAACCGGCTTTACGGAAGATTTGACGAAGCATATAGGTAGGCTCCACATATGGATAACAAATTCAGTTTCAACGAAAACAGTGGTTCCATTTGTAAAAATTCCTTGTGTCAAGCCACTCTTGAACAAGACACAGCGTCAGAAGCGTCTCGCCTGGGCTAAAGACAAAAAGGACTGGACTGCTGCTGAGTGGTCCAAAGTTATGTTCTCTGATGAAAGTAAATTTTGCATTTCCTTTGGAAATCAAGGTCCCAGAGTCTGGAGGAAGAGAGGAGAGGCACAGAATCCACGTTGCTTGAAGTCCAGTGTAAAGTTTCCACAGTCAGTGATGGTTTGGGTGCCATGTCATCTGCTAGTGTTGGTCCACTGTGTTTTCTGAGGTCCAAGGTCAACGCAGCCGTCTACCAGGAAGTTTTAGAGCACTTCATGCTTCCTGCTGCTGACCAACTTTATGGAGATGCAGATTTCATTTTCCAACAGCACTTGGCACCTGCACACAGTGCCAAAGCTACCAGGACCTGGTTTAAGGACCATGGTATCCCTGTTCTTAATTGGCCAGCAAACTTGCCTGACCTTAACCCTATAGAAAATGCAGAAGAGCTGAAGGCCACTATCAGAGCAACCTGGGCTCTCATAACACCTGAGCAGTGCCACAGACTGATGGACTCCATGCCACGCCGCATTGCTGCAGTAATTCAGGCAAAAGGAGCCCCAACTAAGTATTGAGTGCTGGACATGCTCATACTTTTCATGTTCATACTTTTCAGTTGGCCAACATTTCTAAAAATCCTTGTTTTGTATTGGTCTTAAGTAATATTCTAATTTTTGGAGATACTGAATTTGGGATTTTCATTAGTTGTCAGTTTTAATCATCACAATTAAATGAAATAAACATTTGAAATATATCAGTCTGTGTGTAATGAATGAATATAATATCCAAGTTTCACTTTGTGAATGGAATTACTGAAATAAACCAACTTTGTGATGATATTCTAATTATATGACCAGCACCTGTAGGTGGTGAAGGTAGGAAGAGTCTTCCTCCACGCTCACCTCCTGTCTTGATGAATCCAGAACCATCTGCACTCGGACACGACACTGAATTCAGTCAGCTGTCGTGACGACATGAAACAGCTGTGGTGATTATGTGTGTGTGACAACCACAGACACACTGAGGCGGGCTGTGAGGAGTTTCCATGGTAACGCAGACCCTCCGCCATCTGCGGCGATGAGAATCGTGTCAACGCCGAGCTGCTTCACACGCAGATCTGAGATCAGTCAGGAGCCCCCTGGTTTCTGTTAGAGGGACTTTCCCTGGAAGTTAAAACCACAGTCTGACAAGAGGCTGAGAGTCACGTGATGGGGGTCACCTCAAACACAGCAGAGGACAAGCTGTCTCTGTGCACGTCAACACGTTTAACGTCCGTTCACAAACACGGCCCGAAGCTCCTGCCGCCACGTTGTCGTTTGGAGGGACGGTGACTCGGTACGTAGAGGTTTCACACATTTTCCTGGGGAGTCTAGATCAGTGGTTCTCAAACCTTTTCACGTCAAGGACCCCTAAACGGACACAAATTAGACCCAGGGTCCCCCATCTGATAGGATTTCTGCTTTTAAATGTTTTACTCATTATATTATTTATTGTTAGGGATGCAACAAAATGAAAATTCTTGGCCGAAGCCGAATATAATGAAACAATTTGCAGAACACCGAACAAGTACATTCACATTTTTTCCGGCTTTTTTTTTTTACCATTGCATAAATTAAATATTTAAAATGAGCTTTTTCCTCAGTGTTTCCTGCAGGATGTGGAGAGACTATGGCGGGGGGTCCGGGGCCCGAGAGGGTCCGGTAAAGTAAATTACATGTGTCCATTTACTTTTAATGGACAGGTAAAATGTTTTATACTTTCTGTGAATATAATCCAATTAATCTTATTTCCATCCTGTACAGACGCCTTATTTTGAAAACCGGACGTTGTCACATGTGTTTCCTCCTCGCGCTAAATTCATCCAGTCCGACCCGGTCTGATAAATAATGTTGTAACATGAAGACTTCACAGCCTCTCTTCATACTAAAGAGACAAACTGACAGGATAAAGTCTCTAACCTGCCTGTCAGCTCGCTCTGGGCCGCTTCACTTACCGTAAAGGCTTGAATACGTGTGCACTCCAAATTTAGCTGGCTTCTCACAGACGAGAGACAGAAACACTCACAGCGGTTCTTTTCTAAGAAGTCAGCCACAGATGGAGCGGATGTGCTGGGAGACGATTCAGCAGAACAGCGTCTGCAAACGGCGACACTTTAAAATGCTTCCACACTGCCGACATGTCAACGTAATTGTTCGGTAAAATTTATTCGGTCTTTTGACTTATTAGGACGAACACCGAAAGTGCTTTTTTTTGCTATTTTCGGACGATTAATTTCGGTGCATCCCTATTTATTGATTAAATTACAGTGAAAATATAAGAGTCCTGGACCCATGCAACCCCCTCAAGGACCCCTGGGGGTCCCAGGACCCCACTTTGAGAACCACTGGTCTAGAAAACAGAATGGATTTTGTTTTCTCTGGAGAATCAACATAACTTTACGTGAACTGAGCAATCACAGCCTGGTTGGGGCGGGACATTAAAAAAGGTTTCAAACGCTGGTTTGAAACGTGAACGTGTTGTTCTGTGATTACTGACGAGTTAGTAAAAATGAGAGACTATCCACCGTGAAGAGCATTTCACTTTCTGCACAAGGATTTAATGAAAGACAAAAAATAAAACCTGCAGTTTGGTCCAACTAGAATTAATATTCTACTACATTCTACTTTTTATTTAACGCTAAAATATCATCCAATACACATTCAAACAGGTGAATAGGGAGTACTGGTACTTCAAGCCCTGCGTGCAAACAATCCAAAAAGGTAATTCTGAGCGCTGGTTTACTCTGAGCTGCAGGTAAATTCAGGTAAACGTCCACAACATGAACATATTTTCTGGTTCCTTTCTTCTATAAAAGGCAGAAGAAACTGCACAGAGCTCGTCATCATCTACACGTCAACTTCAGATTTAATCAAACAGGTTCGGCTGTTAAACTCTAACATATGTTCAAACAGACAGTTAATGAGTGACTTAAGAGGAAGTGCTGCGGCAATTTAACAACTCTCACTTCACACAGACATTAAGCTGTAATCTCTTCAGTCACTGTCAGACTGAACTTTATACACCTCCACCTGCTTTCATGTGCTTTTTATCATTTAAGCTAAACAGCAAAAAATACTGGAAATGTTTTTAGGTTTGTCCTGGAAACGTTGACGTAAAGGATAAATAAACAAAATGCTTTTACTGTCAGACCTCCGCTCCACCCAAAACACAGAAACTAACCATTTCTCACAAGTAAGTAAGTGTCAGCATCACACAGCCCTGCTGGAGCCGACGCCGCTTTCTGACCTGATAAACAGAAATTTAAAAAAAAGGGACATAAAAACATGAACTAAACTTTAAAAACTGAAATAAAACTACTGCAGAATGATCAGCTCTCATCACTGGCACATTCTAACAAAGCAGAGTGTCTCTGTTTGTGTCCCACAGAGGAAAGTAAAGAGGATTATTAAGAAGATTTACGTCCATGTGGTCCACACACACCCCTAATCCCCACCTTCCTCCTCTTGAATTAAGGATACTGGAATAAATCCACGACAGCAGGAAAAAAAAAAAAAAAAACGTGCATTTTCATTTATTAACCTACTTAAATAAAATTATTCTTTTATGATTTTACACTCTGAAATAATTCTTGACTATCTTTATCTCGACTTTAATCCCAAAAGTAATCCTTCAGAATTGTGTGAATAGTGTTAAAATTCTGATTTAAATAGCTTATATTTATTTTCTCACTCCGTTTTAAGGCGATTGTGCAAAAAAACAGTTCACTTCATTCACACTGTTCTGATTTTAATCCCAAAAATAACAGATTTAAGTTTCAGATTTAATCTCAGATTGAAGTCAGAATTCTGATATTCTTCCTAAATATAGCAACATTTATCCATTTGGTATTCTGATGCAAACTACAAAACCGGTAACAGAGTGACGGCGGGATTAGGTCACGGACTCGGCGTGAAAAGAGTCCTGATCACAGCGACAACATGGTGGAATGATTCTGCATCCGTCTTTCAAACTATTGATGAGACAGAAAATAACGTTCTCACGCGCTCAGTTCTTATGATTCTTCAGTCCTGGGCAGAAAGGCATCTGGCTCCCAGGGGACCTGTTCAAACATCACACATCAGGACAACAATGGGAACTTTCTAAGAGAAGTGGAACTGATAGCTAAACTTGATCCTGTCGAGAGATCGTGTGAGATGGATCGACGGCGGAGCGAGGCACGCCACTGAGGGGAAAACAAAACGAGCCGAGACAAAATACCGGTAAGAATCAAAGACTAGAAATATTATGCCACAATACAGGATTACATTCCAGATGTTTGTTAGTCACCAAGAACAAAACACCAGAGATAAAGGAAACTCTCATAGCTCCTGAATCTGCTGGTCTGGGCTTGTGACACTCAATCAATATTAACCCTCCTGTTATCTTTTATCCTTGGAGTCAATTCAACCCCAGCAGTTTAACCCTCCAGAAAATAAAACCATGACTAAAATGTACGTCACGTTTCTTTGTTGAAAACCTAAAACAGTGTTTTAAAAAAATCATATTATGCTCATCTCCAGGTTCATAATCTTATTTAGAGGTTTTACCAGAACTGCAGAAGTTTAGCAGAAGTTCTGCAGCTCAGCGTGTTTCTCCACCAGTGTTTTTGAAGGCGCGCCACAGCAGCCGCCAGGCGAGCATTATGCTTCGTGGCGATGCAGATGGATTACTGAAGTAAAGGCTGGACTATAATCCAGCTGTTTTCTGTGGGAGAAATTTTCTTTGCAAATCTATCTACACAACCAATTTAGCAAAGCACCTGAAGGTAACATCACCAAGTATTACACAAGATGGCCCAGTAAACTGTGGCTGAGAAGATAGCCGACATTTATAATTCTCTAAACTAAACTAATCCCCCTCAGACTGTCAGAGCTGAGGCGTCTTATTCAGTTTATAAGAAATACTTTGTCTAAAGGTCAGAAGTAAATTAACACACAGTGCTTTTAACTTTACTTCATTAAATAATTTGGTCATTTTTAAAAACCAATTAATGTTTTCCTCTCATGAATTAGAATATTATCTATTTCATTATGTTAAGGAAAAAATCTTAAGTGTGTTCTTTCTTTTATAGAACCAGAAGAAAGCAGAAGAGAATCCAACCGCTACGAAAAAGACCCCCCACAGCCGACCCGTCCAGCTGCGTGTGGACAACAAACACATTCAGCCTCACATCAGCAGTTTAACGTCTCACAGCTCTCCTGGTTAAATGTAAAAAGACCCGCAGCATTCGCTGTTCTGATTCAGGTCTAATGATCGTGTGAAAGCAGCCTGTGATAATGAGAGCAGCCGAGTTTGACCTCTGGTTCCCCGTCAGGATCGAGGCCACGAAGCTCCGCAGGGAGCCGGGTCTCATTTATCTCACTGTAACCTACATACTGCAGAGGACGCCTACTGTACGGAGACACGGAGGGGACAACTTACTGCACGGAGACGCGGAGGGGACAACTTACTGCAAGGAGGGGACAACGTGCTGTACGGAGACACGGAGGGGACAACGTACTGCACGAGGGGACAACGTACTGTACACTTTACCGTACAGAGACACGGAGGGGACAACTTACTGTACGGAGACACGGAGGGGACAACGTACTGTACGGAGACACGGAGGGGACAACTTACTGTACGGAGACACGGAGGGGACAACTTACTGTACGGAGACACGGAGGGGACAACTTACTGCATGGAGGGGACAATGTGCTGTACGGAGACACAGAGGGGACAACGTACTGCACGAGGGGACAACGTACTGTACACTTTACCGTACAGAGACACGGAGGGGACAACGTACTGTACGGAGACATGGAGGGGACAACGTACTGCACGAGGGGACAACGTACTGTACACTTTACCGTACAGAGACACGGAGGGGATAACGTACTGTACGGGGACACGGAGGGGACAACTTACTGTAATAAATGTATTTTTAATCTGATTTGAAGACGCTTTATCTGCATTACATGATGGATTTCAACAATAATAACTCAAATGTAAAAACAGCATTTCATGAGTAGTTTAATGAGTAGATGTCTTTCATGCTATTTGGTCAATTGTAAAGCGTTTTAAGGGCTAAATTCAGGCTGTGACCTATTTATCATTGTTGACGCTGGGCTAGCAGTTTCCACCTGAATCCAGGCTTTGTGCTAAGCTAGGCTAAACACACCCTGTACAGGACACAAATGAAACTGATCAGACACATCTGTCTCTGGTCACTTCACCACCACGCCTATAAACTGTGATGAGATCAATTTCAGCGGTTGGGAGTTTGATTTATTCAGATTACAGACAGAGTTTCATCACCTCGGGCTGAGTTTAATCCACCAACGCTGACTCTGGTATTGACTTTAATCCTGCAGCCCTGACACTGGACTCCACAGCACATGTTCACAGTCCACATGTTCATCCTCAGTGTTCGAGCCTGCCTCTGAGAGGCCGTCTTTAAGAAGAGTAATAATAATAATCCCTAATAATCCTGAAAGTGCTGATGTCTTCTTACTGAGGGTCTGTGTGTCTTTACTGGATTACAGCTGAACGATTCATTTGTTCTTGCATCTAAATAAAACTAAATTGCTGTTTGATGTGCGAGTACTCCAGAGGGATGAACCGTTCTCAGTATAGAGAGTATCGTTACCGTCTCGCAATCTCTGGCTAAACCATTTAAAAAAATGGTTTCTTCTGGACGCACAGATGCAGCGAATAGTGACGATTCTCTCTGACCAATCAGCAGTCTGCAGTGTTTTCAAGTCACCTTTTGGTATCGACTCAGCTCGCTTGGAACCTCGACGAAGGTGATACCTTAAAACATCCCAGGTACCAGAAGAATATGATGAAAAAGCTTCACAGCTGGATTATCTGATATTTTGGGGGGAATAAACAGTTAATTTCCTGCATTTTGGTGAAATTTTGTTGCACCAGTTTATGGAAATGTTCTTATTTATGTAAAAGGGAAACAAAGTTCAGGAGGCAGGCGACATTTCAAAATCTAAACCTCTAGCAGAATCTAAGTGCAGCTCTCAGATCAGTTCCTCCTGTAGATCAACTTCTTTAATATCTGCTGAGTCATGATTCAGCCTTCCCTCCTCTTTGTGTCTCTGTTTGGGGAAGTGACCTCTTTAAATGTGACTGTGGCTCCTTTTCACCTCAATGAGAAATGAATTCATTCTCTCCCACATATCTGTGTTCTCTGCCAGCTCCAGAGAAAAGAAGAATATTATGAGAATAACGTCTTCATTTAAATGGAGGATTCATTGTGTGTTTTAAGTCTACCTGATCTTTACTCTGCTGTGCATCACGTTTTAATCTCTCCTACATACCAGGTACCAGATTGGCCCAATGGAAAAACAAAGATGATGAGTTGAGCTGGAACCATCCGGCGGAAAAGCGACTTGAGTTTCTGACTCTGGGAAAGACCGTAACTCTTTAACCAAGTCACATAATAATGCTGTTCCACGTGATCTCCTTTTGAATGCATTACTAATTCACGTCCGTTCACTGAGCCTCCCCTCCCACTGTGAAAACCTCTGATGGAGACTCTACATGACGGGAAAATGCCATCTTGAAATCGCTGCGATTTCATTGTAATTTTAACAAATAGCCGTATTTTAACAAGCTTAACAGGAACTAGTCCGACACATAACACCAGCCTTTGTTGTCTTCACACTTTAACCCAAGTTTAATCTGTTAATTGGGGGCTGTAGAGGTGCAGACAGGTGGCTTTTGTTACCTTTGAGGAAGAAGATTTCACTCAACCTGCAGTCACAGCAGAACTTCAGGTTATTTTCTGCCTTTTTTCAGAAACTGCTCCAGATCACCACTGCTGCTCTTTAAAAAGTGCTCGTTTCCACACGGAGAGACGGCGCGTTTGATAAAGACTGTTCATCATTGATCGACACAGATTCATGTGTCACTACGAGCGGCCGGGGGGGGAAGCCAAACCACAGATCACAGAGTTTACAACTCTGATTCACATCAACAAGTTCTGTGAAACTAAAAATAACTCCCTGGAGTCTGGAGTCGAGCCAACGGACGTCACAAACAGGCCGACCTGAACTCCGTCCACACTGAGAGGACGTTCCCGACTCTCTGCTCTAAAGCCATTTTAACTTATTAACTTCTCATCCTGCTAAATAAAAGGAGAACGGACACGATTCTCCTGGAGTCAGGTTGATTTTCAAACCAAAGAGTCTATGAACGTCACCCCCCCGACTCACTGTCCAGCTGCCAAAATCCAGAAACGTTAATCCACTCATCTGCTTCACTTATTACTGTGAGCTGTTCTTCTAACTCGCTGCTGAAGGTTGTTCAGGCTGAGACCTGAAAGGAATACCTGCAGACGCTACTCAGGGCAGAAAAAGGCTAGTTCTATTTTTTGGTATTATTTTTCTAGTTACCATCAATATTCTGCTAAAATACGCTGGAATCAGTCAGAGATGAGCTGTTTGTAGTAAAGACAAAACTTTCTGAGGAAGTATCGGGGCTCTTTAAAGGAAAGTTACTGCGTTAAAGGATCACGTCTGTGTTTTTAAACCTATTTTCACACATGCTGGTGGCAACTTGACTCGTAGGTACAAGAGTTTTGCGTGCATCTGTGCAGTAGATGCTTCAGCTGCAGCGGCTGAAACATATTCGTGACTGCACCCGTCAAAATGGCGTCCACAAAATCTGGTGAGAGGCGAGCTGTTGCAGGAAGACGGCGGGGGAAACGTGTGCGTCAGAGTTGGAGAGAGGGGTTTGCTGTGTTGGAGAAACGTTAGGAAATAAAAAGCTTTGTTAGCAGTTCCTCTACGTACAAAACAAACTCCTCTCCCTCGTCATTTAGCGCCGTCGTCCTGCAACAACTCGCCTCTCACGAGATTTCAGAGCGAGAACCGTCCTTCAGTGAGACGAAGACGAAACATGTTGCGGCCGTGCAGATTAAAAACTTTCTCCAACAGTGCGGAGGTGAAACCTTTTATTTTACCACCAATATAGAAAGTTTAATAACCAAGTCTGACATAATTTTCTTTTGCTAGACTGATATAAATAAAAAGGACCAGCCTTTTCTCCAGATCTCTCGTGTAGACATGTTGCACGCTGCACTTCCTGTAGCTGTTTCACAATAAAGGCTTTAAATGCAAAGCAGCAGTAACCTGAAATAAAAGGCACAGCTCTGCACTCACGCAGACCAGAACAGGCCTGCTGAGCAGCTCTGTGAGCCGACGAGCTCCCTCTGAGGAGTCCTGCCTGCTTCAGGATCTGCTGAAAACACCATGACCCACTTTCTCGCGCTGTGATGAGATTAATTTTGTCTACTTTTCAGGGTGTTCGTGTTTGTATGTTAGTTCCTAGTTTTTTTCCATCCTATTAATGTACATGTCGTAGTAACACGTCTCCAGGTTGATAAATGTTGGCAAAGTGACGACGAGGAAAATAAATCCAGGACATTTTCATTTTATTCCTGAAAGAATCTAATATGTTTTATACATTTATAAGAATGTTGTCAACAGAAAAGTGCTGGATTCCCTGTAGTATTAATACACTACATGAGTATTATATAAATACAGCCTACCCGTATGAGGATCCAGCAGTAATAAACCTCCACAGCCTCTCAGGTAAAGTCCAGGCTTCATGTGTGGCAGATTACTGAGGATCCAGGTCTCTGCAGGACCCGGATTTGCTGCAGCAGCTTGTTGTGGAAAGTTTAAGCCTCTAATTAATGACTCATTATGGACAGGTGGGGGGGGCAGGGACAAAGGGGCGGGGCTTATAGACCAGCTGACAGTTGGCACACTTAAAGCTCCTCAACATGCTCGACCGGACAGAAAAACTTCGTTTTCTTTCTGAGGCCTGAAACCTCTGAGGCTACTTAAAACTTATTTACTGAGGGAACAGATTTAGCATCCAGGAAGTTTGGGTCCCAAATAACTGGTGCGTCCGAGGTTCACGTCCTGTTGATGGTTTAGACACTAAAACTCCCACTAAAAGTACCACAGCGTAAAAATACTCAAAAATCTGACAAAGATCAAACTTGTTTTTGGAGCCGAGGAAGAACGATTAAAAGTCAGAGCTCAGCTCCTATTGGTTAAATGTTAAAAAACACAAACACAAGCCAGAAATCTCGGTCCAGTCATGGACTCATGAAGACAATCTGCCTACTGACACCTGAAGAATGTATCCAGGATTAAAGAGACACCACAGTCCAAAACGACGATTTAGCTTCAATATGTCAATTTTAAATTTTAAACTATTATTAGCATTAACTTTCATAAAACACACAAAACAATCTTTAATAATACACTGCTCAAAAAAATAAAGGGAACACTTAAACAACACAATGTAACTCCAAGTCAGTCACACACCTGTGAAATCAAACTGTCCACTTAGGAAGCAACACTGATTGACAATCAGTTTCACATGTTGTGCAAATGGAAAAGACAACAGGTGGAAATTATAGGCAATTAGCAAGACACCCCCAATAAAGGAGTGGTTCTGCAGGTGGTGACCTCAGACCACTTCTCAGTTCCTGTGCTTCCTGGCTGATGTTTTGGCGGTGCTCTCACTCTAGTGGTAGCATGAGACGGAGTCTACAACCCACACAAGTGGCTCAGGTAGTGCAGCTCATCCAGGATGGCACATCAATGCGAGCTGTGGCAAGAAGGTTTGCTGTGTCTGTCAGCGTAGCGTCCAGAGCACGGAGGCGCCACCAGGAGACAGGCCAGTACATCAGGAGACGTGGAGGAGGCCGTAGGAGGGCGACAACCCAGCAGCAGGACCGCTACCTCCGCCTTTGTGCGAGGAGGAGCAGGAGGAGCACTGCCAGAGCCCTGCAAAATGACCTCCAGCAGGCCACAAATGTGCATGTGTCTGCTCAAACGGTCAGAAACAGACTCCATGAGGGTGGTACGAGGGCCCGACGTCCACAGGTGGGGGTTGTGCTTACAGCCCAACACCGTGCAGGACGTTTGCCAGAGAACACCAAGATTGGCAAATTCGCCACTGGCGCCCTGTGCTCTTCACAGATGAAAGCAGGTTCACACTGAGCACATGTGACAGACGTGACAGAGTCTGGAGACGCCGTGGAGAACGTTCTGCTGCCTGCAACATCCTCCACCATGACCGGTTTGGCGGTGGGTCAGTAATGGTGTGGGGTGGCATTTCTTTGGGGGGGCCGCACAGCCCTCCATGTGCTCGCCAGAGGTAGCTTGACCGCCATTAGGTACCGAGATGAGATCCTCAGACCCCTTGTGAGACCACATGCTGGCGTGGAGGCCACAAACACTACTGAGCCTCATTTTGACTTGTTTTAAGGCCTGTAGTTTGGTTTTCCACTTTGATTTTGAGTGTGACTCCAAATCCAGACCTCCATGGGTTCATAAATTTGATTTCCATTGATCATTTTGTGTGATTTTGTTGTCAGCACATTCAACTATGTGAAGAAAGGAGTATTTAATGAGATTATTTCATTCATTCTGATCTAGGATGTGTTATTTTAGTGTTCCCTTTATTTTTTTGAGGAGTGTATAAAAACACATTGTCTGTTTTATATCAAGTCTGTCTACTGCAGATTGCATACATTTTGTTTGTATGGTGTAACTAGTTTGAGGACTTATAGCAAGAAAGAGTTGTTTATTAAATATAGTTTATTATTCTCATAATAATAATAATAATAATAATATTAATTAGTCAATTATCTGACAATCTTACAATTGCGCTCTCGATAGATAGATCGATGGAATCCCTTTCTTTCATTTGAGGAACTGCGAACTCGGGGAGTCTTAGGAAACTTGAAGGTGAAATATTCCTAAGGAATGCAGATGCAACTTGATGAAACCTCTAAGAGCGCTGTGCTGTCTAATATCTCATTTACGTTATGTGGTTACTGTTTGGTTGTTTTAGATCTCTTGTTTTTTTGTTTGTTTTTTCCCCTTGAGGTGGGGGTTTGATTATTAATATGAGTCTTTGTATTTGCTAAAATCAAAGCTCAATAAGTACAAGTCAATAAAGAAACAATAATTTGATCAACCGTTATTATCTAAATAATAAAATATTATCACAATAAAACCAAAAAAACCCATCCGACACTCATCAATGTGGCGGAAAATTGATTTGTGACATTTATGGAACATTTGTTTTACTATAGAGGAAGATGATATCGCGATAATTAACGTTATTGTTTTAAAACGTTCAAGTGCCTTTTTGCTGAAACGTGCTGTACAGATAAACCTGCCTTGCATTACATAAGTACAACAGCGCTGGCATCAAAACATACTTAAAGGGGCATTATGCATTTTCCAGCAGCCACTAGCGGTGCAGTTCTAAGATTGCAACCAAGTGTGTCCTCATACTCGTGCTCGCTTGAAGTCATGAACGAGCAGAATCCGAAACACAACCACTTTCATACAGAAATAAACGCAGGATCACCGGCATGCAGGCTGTGGCTTTTCACTCAGACATGTTCAGCTTCTGTTACTTGGACGTTCCCGTCTCAGAGGCAGAACAACACCGGCGCCGTACCTTTCATTCACTGAATATTATAATGAGACTGTGTCACACTTTATAATAATAAGACCGCAGTAACTTTACTGTAACTAGTGTCAGTGGATGGCTCTTCCTTCCTTTGGGTTGTTGTCCCCGTTTTGTTGCAGTGTTTTATGTTATGTGGGTCACGTTAGAGCGACTGAGGTGGAGAAGCTGTGTACCTGAGTAACGTTATTGGTAAAACCCATAGACTGTATATAAAAACCACAATAAACATAAACTGAATGTTACGAAGCAAACAGCGGCAGGTCCGAGCCACTGTAGCGTTAGCTGGCTGCTCCTGGCTGCATCGCTATAGGCTAACGTTAGGAAACAAATCGCTCCATGTTTGCTTTTTACCGTTACAGCCTTTCTTGCAGGCTAAATCAACAGTGGTACACATGATAGTAACATGGTCACGTTTGTTGGTAAAGTAATGTGGAAAGCTAACGTTATATAACTTTGCACCAGATAACGTTAGCAACTGCTCGGTGTTAGCCTGCAAGCTAACGTGAAAACAGGCGTGTGCTTCATTTCTGAGTGAGTTTTGAGCCCATTGACAATAAGGCAATGAAAATTAGATTTATTTCATTGAAAAACTTACATATAGCCCCTTTAAAGTACCAAAAATTACAAGAATAATGTAAATTATGTCATTGGATTATAATTGTTGATGCATTAATGTGGAGCTTGTCCAGTTACTATGTAAATATTGGCTGGTGATTATATTTATAATTATAGCTGTGGTGCCGTTTACAGCGGATAACACCCACGTCAACCACAGGGATCAATAAAGTTTTTTTATCTAAAGCGAGAGCATTAAAGTTCCAGAGTTTATGACTTCTCCTCCGATAGGTGGAGCGTCTGTTTGAGGTTCATTCGTAATATTAGTTCCTGTCCGTCCCAACAGGATCACAGGAAGATTTGTGACCAAATGCAAAATGTAGTTTGAGATTTTAATGTTTTATTAAAAATGCATGATTCATCACTGACTTTAAATTATTTCCTGTTGAAGCAAAACCTTCTGCAAATAATGTGTTTGAAGGTAAATGTGGAAACAGTTCTTCCTCCATAAAGCTACTAAAAGTGCTCAATTGTCCTACATTACTAAAGATGCCACAGTAAAATATTACTCAAGTAAAAAAGTACCTGGTTTTAAAAGTACTCAAGTATCAAAAGTAAAAAGTACTACATATTCAGATCCATTATTGATCTTACAGAAAGCGACCTAACTTTTTAAATTCACTCAGGTTTGAAAGCAGCTTTGTACGTTACGATGAATGACAGGTGGATAATCAGCTGAACACCTGCGTTACTGCTCTGCTGATGTGGTAGTATCCCATCCATACACTGCTACCGTGATATAAATAACATCCACCGGGACATGATGTGGGCCTTATCGCTCATCATGCACAGGTGGCTGCAACAACCCTCACAAGCAGCCACAATAAATACAGTTTCCTGTCAACAGGGAGGCACATGACTAAGAAACCACCATGAAATCCTGCGAGAACACAAACGTCCCTGCACCAAACCAGAAACGCCAACTGAACCAGAGTCTGATCCAGTCAGCTGTGACCCACAAACCAGAACTACAATCTGTGTCTGTACTGTAAGTGGGGCGGGTACAGGTGCTCAGGCAGCCCACAGAGAAGTTCGGATCAGAGCTCAGGAGAACTTCCTGTCTGACTGTAATGTTTACAGAGTGAATATCTGCAGGAACAGACGCAGGTACAAACGGGTACAAAGGTCAACGTGGCCTAACAGGACCTCGGCGTCTGAATCCCACAAACAGATACTGGTATTCACACATGGACTGAGGCGCAAATAAATAAAGATCAAGTGTTATTAAACACATTTACAGTATTTTCCATCGCTGGCGAGCTCCTGTTAGCGTCCAGGAGAAAATGGACATTAAACTGAATTTATCACCACATTTGAACAGAGGAAAGTAATAAACTATAATAATAATAATAATAATAATAATAATAATAATAATAATAATAAATGTCTGGGTCTGATATAAGCTTGTTTCAAATAAAGTAGGGCTGTAAATGAAGTATGTGAAGTAAAGAATGTCGGATTTATAATTAAGGTTTATAACAAAGACAAGCATCAAATCCTCACATTGAAACATCTGGAAGCAGCTAATTTTAATTAAAGCTGCTTAAAATAATTACTAAAACATTGACTTGATAATAAAAATAGCTGCAGATTAATTTACTGCTGATCGACTAAATGATTGATTGCAGCTTTAAAAAAGGTTTCACAGGAAACTCTATTTGACTTTGGATGAATTATTTGTGATTGATTGAATTTCATCCCCGACGTCAGAGCAACACTCCTACACATCAGCTTATTCAATTCAATTTAGCTTTACTGGCATAAATGTAAAACAACAATACTGCCAGAACTACAAATAAATTACAAAAGAACAATTATTTCCTACATTTCATTAAATAAAGTAAGAAAACCAGTAAAAGTGTGTGTTTGTGTCAAAAAATATAATAAAAATAGTGCTGGACGATACGGTCAAAAATTGTTATCATGATAAAAAGTTTCACATCTTTTGATATCGATAATTATCACGATAAGTATCAAATACATTTTTCTTTCAAGTTTAAAGGCTGATTTTTGCTTGCTTAATTGTGGTTTAAACTTTTCTTTATGGTCAACACTTGATGCCAAACAGTGGATCACATCACAAATCTGAGATAGAACATTCAAAATATTTGATAAAATCTTTGTCAACAAATATCTTTAAGTAAAATTGAGTAAAACCTTTTTCAGCCCTTTTTCCTCAACAGAATAAGGATCTTAATAACAAAAATTAAGTCCTAATTCATGTATGATTCAAGTGAATAAAAAAATTTATTGAATATTTGTTATATTGTTATTGAAAAAAAATTATATTGCAATAATTATTATTATTGTCCAGCTCTAAATAAAAATTTATAAAATATAAAAATTTGTGTGTTTGTTGTGAATTTAATTCATATGGTTCATCAGATAAATAAAAAAATAAATTAAAAAACTGTAAATGTGTGTGTTAAAAAATAATATATAAAAATTTTAATTAAAATAAAACAGTAAACATGTGTAATTAATCGACCAAAAAAAAAAAAAAAAAAAAAAAAAAAAAAAAAACTATGCTCAGACACACAAGGTCGAAACGTCAAGTTCCTCCGAGATAGAAACTCTAGCGTCATATTTGAACTTTACACAAAAAGAAATCAGTCAGATAAAACTACAATCAGTTCGTCTAACACACAAGACTTCATGAGAAAACCTTCAGGCTTTAGTTCCTCCAGTTTCTGTTGTTTTATCTGTCAGTTTTTATCCTCGGCAGGAAAATAAAAACTCTTTTAGAGATTAGCAGAGAAAACGCTGAGCTGCAGCGTGAAAACAAGCGGCCTGACCTCTTGAATAAAAACACAGTCAGGATTAACAAACGTCCACTCAGCCTTGTTAAAATGACACTAAACCCAGTGAAGCTCTGACATGTAATCAAACGCTGATACTGGATCTCTGCTAATTACCTGAAAACAATCTGCCTTTTTTTGTGCTCCCTGTTGCTTTTTGCACCAAATTGAATCACATTTCAGAGAGAAAACCAGAGCATTAATACAAATACATGTCAGATATCTATCTATAAATAATCATAATAAGCTGAATAAACTGCATGCCTCTGAACAACCAACCAATCACAGCGTGTCTAACGATCATTACTGGATATTAGAATATAAACATGTGTCTCGTTCAGGCTCTAATTTGGAGTAAAAGTAACAGAATATGATCAGGATCAATAAGCTGATCAGTATTTTTGATGTTCCTGCTTTAAAAAGAATCAACGACCTGCTGAAGGACTGAATGTTTGCAGTGTTTTCAGGAACGCCACTTTTTCTTTAACTGAATGGAGAAGGTCAAACTTTATCGATCCTTCACAGTAAAATGTCAAAAGCTGGCGTCTCGACACTTCGCTGCCCGTCGGTAGCGATCGAAGCTGATCAGAGGTCAGTGGCACGTTTTCTCGTCCATGCTCTGGTGTCAGAGCAGCACACACACCCAAACTTTATTGAGACAGATCAATGAATAGTGATCCCCCCCCCCCTTTGAGCTGTGAAACTCGACTCCCGTCCAGATCAGCTCCAGTTTCCTGTTTCAGGCCCATAATCCTGCACGCCCTCCTCCAGCCGCACCAGCAGCACCTGGCAGGTAAGGTTATATCACGCCGTCCTCATGGTAACCAACACCACAAACAGGACGGGCTCCCAGGAGCCGCCCAGTGACATCACCAGGCCACAGAGACTGTATGTCGTACTATTTTTACTACCTTTGTCTACCTTTTATGGACAAATCAATAGAAAACTTTTTTTTAAAACACAACAGATTAAATCAGTAATACTAATTAGTTTCAGGACTTTTTACTTATATAATAAATACCAGAGTAAGTTTTTCTGTTTGTTTATGAATGCCTTTAAACTACGTTATGGTGGAGTAGTAGTACGTTATGGTGGAGTAGTAGTACGTTATGGTGGAGTAGTAGTAGTAGTATGTTATGGTGGAGTAGTAGTAGTAGTATGTTATGGTGGAGTAGTAGTAGTAGTACGTTATGGTGGAGTAGTAGTACGTTATGGTGGAGTAGTAGTACGTTATGGTGGAGTAGTAGTACGTTATGGTGGAGTAGTAGTACGTTATGGTGGAGTGGAGTAGTAGTACGTTATGGTGGAGTGGAGTAGTAGTTATGGTGGAGTGGAGTAGTAGTACGTTATGGTGGAGTGGAGTAGTAGTACGTTATGGTGGAGTAGTAGTACGTTATGGTGGAGTAGTAGTACGTTATGGTGGAGTAGTAGTACGTTATGGTGGTGTAGTAGTAGTATGTTATGGTGTAGTAGTAGTATGTTATGGTGTAGTAGTAGTATGTTATGGTGTAGTAGTAGTATGTTATGTTGTAGTAGTAGTATGTTATGGTGTAGTAGTATGTTATGTTGTAGTAGTAGTATGTTATGTTGTAGTAGGAGTATGTTATGTTATGTTGTAGTAGTAGTAGTATGTTATGTTGTAGTAGTATGTTATGTTGTAGTAGTATGTTATGTTGGTGGAGTAGGAGTATGTTATGTTGGTGGAGTAGGAGTATGTTATGTTGTAGTAGTATGTTATGTTGTAGGATTATGTTATGTTGTAGGAGTATGTTATGTTGTAGGAGTATGTTATGTTGTAGGAGTATGTTATGTTGTAGTAGTATGTTATGTTGTAGTAGTATGTTATGTTGTAGTAGTATGTTATGTTGTAGTAGTATGTTATGTTGGTGGAGTAGTATGTTATGTTGGTGGAGTAGTAGTATGTTATGTTGTAGTAGTATGTTATGTTGTAGTAGTATGTTATGTTGTAGTAGTATGTTATGTTGTAGTAGTATGTTATGTTGTAGTAGTATGTTATGTTGTAGGAGTATGTTATGTTGTAGGAGTATGTTATGTTGTAGGAGTATGTTATGTTGTAGGAGTATGTTATGTTGGTGGAGTATGTTATGTTGGTGGAGTATGTTATGTTGGTGGAGTATGTTATGTTGGTGGAGTAGGAGTATGTTATGTTGTAGTAGTATGTTATGTTGTAGGAGTATGTTATGTTGTAGGAGTATGTTATGTTGTAGGAGTATGTTATGTTGTAGTAGTATGTTATGTTGTAGTAGTATGTTATGTTGGTGGAGTAGTAGTATGTTATGTTGTAGTAGTAGTATGTTATGTTGGTGGAGTAGTAGTATGTTATGTTGGTGGAGTAGTAGTATGTTATGTTGTAGTAGTATGTTATGTTGTAGTAGTATGTTATGTTGGTGGAGTAGTAGTATGTTGGTGGAGTAGTAGTATGTTATGTTGGTGGAGTAGTAGTATGTTATGTTGTAGTAGTATGTTATGTTGTAGTAGTATGTTATGTTGTAGTAGTATGTTATGTTGTAGTAGTATGTTATGTTGTAGTAGTATGTTATGTTGTAGTAGTATGTTATGTTGTAGTAGTATGTTATGTTGTAGTAGTATGTTATGTTGTAGTAGTATGTTATGTTGGTGGAGTATGTTATGTTGTAGTAGTATGTTATGTTGTAGTAGTATGTTATGTTGTAGTAGTATGTTATGTTGTAGTAGTATGTTATGTTGGTGGAGTAGTAGTATGTTATGTTGGTGGAGTATGTTATGTTGTAGGAGTATGTTATGTTGTAGGAGTATGTTATGTTGGTGGAGTAGTAGTATGTTATGTTGTAGTAGTATGTTATGTTGTAGTAGTATGTTATGTTGGTGGAGTAGTAGTATGTTATGTTGTAGTAGTATGTTATGTTGTAGTAGTATGTTATGTTGTAGTAGTATGTTATGTTGTAGTAGTATGTTATGTTGTAGTAGTATGTTATGTTGTAGTAGTATGTTATGTTGGTGGAGTAGTATGTTATGTTGGTGGAGTAGTAGTATGTTATGTTGTAGTAGTATGTTATGTTGTAGTAGTATGTTATGTTGTAGTAGTATGTTATGTTGTAGTAGTATGTTATGTTGTAGGAGTAGTAGTATGTTATGTTGTAGGAGTATGTTATGTTGTAGGAGTATGTTATGTTGTAGGAGTATGTTATGTTGGTGGAGTAGGAGTATGTTATGTTGTAGTAGTATGTTATGTTGTAGTAGTATGTTATGTTGTAGTAGTATGTTATGTTGTAGGAGTATGTTATGTTGTAGTAGTATGTTATGTTGTAGTAGTATGTTATGTTGTAGTAGTAGTATGTTGTGGTGTAGTAGTGTTAGTATTAGTATTACTAGCAGTAGAAGTGAATCCACCAGTTTAGGTAAGTAGAGCTGCAACTAACGGTTATTTCACTACCGATTAATCCGTCACTTATTTTCTGCGTTAATCGATCAGTCGTTTGATCTATAAAAAGTCAGAATATGTTAGATGGCGTCCTTAAACGTCTTGTTTTGTCCCAAAGATATTCAATCTTTACTGTCACAGAGGAAACCAGGAAATATTCACATTTAAGAAGCTGGAATCAGAGAATTTAGACGTTTTTTTCTTTTAAACTATGACTCAAGACGATAATAAAAATAGTTGGTGATTAATCTAACAGGTGTTACTGGGACTCTGCTCAAAAGGTAAACATCTGATATGCAAGAGTTCCCACCAGCTGCAGAGGACCCTGAACTACACATGAGAGCAGCTTTAAACAGCTTGCTGTCAAATCTGTATATCAACACATTAGCTTTAGTGTTTGAGTTCATGCTGATTTTCTTTTAAACATGCTTGAACATGATAACTGTCATTTTCTTCAGTCATTTAATTATTATTAAATGACGTGTTTGATGGCGCTGGGATCAGTGTGAGCCGAGAGAAACCCTGACATAAGAAGTTATTTAAAGCTTTTGTTTATTAGAACAATCTGTCTTTTCACTCATCTCGTTTGCAATTTATTGTTTTGTTTATTCAGATTTGTTTGTTTTCTGTCTTGCACATTCATGCATACATTTGTTTAATTATTTGTAGTAACGTGTGCATAAAGAGTTACTCGTTGGTTTGTTAGTTTTTCCCAGCAGAAAGCGTAAATGGTGCATGTAGAGAGTCTGTATATTAGGTTTATTCTCATGATTACAGATCTGTGTTTGGGGGAGAAAGGATCTGTAGTCGTGGTTAAAGCCTAGCGGTGTAAAGTTTATTCAAGTTAACATTTTTCTGGCTACTCTCTAAATAAAGAAAGAAATAACTGATCTTTGACATGAAGTCGAGTTT
Organism: Micropterus salmoides; assembly: GCF_014851395.1. Taxonomy (NCBI): domain Eukaryota; kingdom Metazoa; phylum Chordata; class Actinopteri; order Centrarchiformes; family Centrarchidae; genus Micropterus; species Micropterus salmoides. Next base: position 2,487,919 of record NW_024044681.1, read on the forward strand.
TTTCCCTCCACATATTTTTAGTTCAGTTCAGAATCTGAAACCTTCCTCCATCAGTGGTTACTAAGAGCAGCAGAGACCTTCGGGCCGGCAAACATCCAGAAATAGTCGTTTCCCATGAAGACCAGAGTCCCAACAGATCCAGGACCAGCTGTGGACTTTAATCCTTCACTATCTGACAGGAAGCTCCTAAAACGGGACAAAGCTACAGAAAACATTTCAGGTTGCACAACATTCGGCTCAAAGGTCCTTCAAGTGTTCACTTGAAGAGCCTGACGACCTTTGACCTCCAGAAAAAAACAGCTAACAGCAGTCAGGCAGTAACGTGTGAGGCGACTTAAACTCTGCTTCCTTACTTTGCAAAACAAAATGCTCCGGTTGCTCTTGCAGCAGAACCTTTGGGACTACCAGAGCACTGCTGACGCATCACGTAGTAAATACACGTGTAAAATAACCCAACAGGTCGCTCGACCCCTTGACACGATACCCGATCCAGCTATTCGAGTCAGTATCGGGCAGTGCAGCTCATCAGAAACGCAAATTAACTCATTTATCCACATTCACACACCGACGGCAGCAATTCAGGGTTCATTATGTTGGCCAAGGACACGTCGACATGCAGACTGGGAGAGCGGGGGATTTTAAATCATTTGTGTGGCGGCATTTTGGGCCCCCGCTGTATAAAAACTCAGCTAAAAATCAACCGCACCAGGAAACACTGAAAGGCCAGATTTTATACTGTTTTTAATTTATGTTTACTTTGTTGAGGGGAGTTCAGTTAGAAGGTCACACACACACAGCGCCGATTGGAAGTTATCAGATATGATGTTTGATTTGTGATAATTCACACCCAGAAAGTAGAACGTCATTACAAGATGACAAGTTGAAACATTTTTAAATGCACCTGCGTCATTTTCCATTTTGTGACCTTCAGGAGAACAAAAGATTTTTTTTCCAGTCACATATTTCTCAAATATAGTGTTGAAATATCTTCTCATCCTCGTGAACCCAAGTGTATCGTCACACAACTATTTATATTTATATAAATAAAACAACTGACCTATGAATTTCAGTGCCTAGCAATGCAGTGAAAATGTCTCGGACTCATGACCTCCTGAAATTATTTCCAAGCTTTGTCACAAAGTCCTGCTTGGTCAAAGTTTTTAAATATATAATGACATATTTTTAAAGAACAGGCAATATCTGTGACTTGAATGCAAATGTCTAAAATTTATAAGCTGTTTACACAAACTGAGGCTGGTTGTGTATAATGTAAATATGGTTCTCTCACCTGAGACACCTGCACAGGTGACCTGAGGGAGAGCCAATGAGCTGCTGCAGCCACTTTACACCTGTCTCTCAGGAGGACACTGTCTATCCGGCTTTAGACTTGACACTATATCAATGTGGGTCCGCTTTTAGGGGAATAAAAGATTGAATTAAAACATTATACGAGGCTACATGTTTGTTTTTCCCAGGTGAGCTCGAGCCCGTCAGGTCAGAAATGGCAGCTGAAGTCAAAGATAACAGGAACCGTTTGTTAGGAGATAAAAAGGACACCGCGGAGACCTTCCGGTAACCCCGGCTGGAACAATACGGAGCCGTGATATCTCTGCCAACCCCGGCAACCGGACTCCACTCAGGCCAAGCCAAACAAAAGGGACCGACACACCGGGCAGCCCCGGACACACGGGCGGGGACAGACCGCCTGTTGCCCGGGCTGCTTCACACACGCGCATACCTGTGCGACAGCGTTAGCTCGGCTGGTTCCCTTCTGTCTTTCATTCAGCGGTTTTTCTGTCAGTGACAAAGTCTGGGTCACTATGCGAAACGAGGACCTGCCCTTGGCATTCATTTGTCTCACAAAACACACTAGAGCGCCAAATCCCATTCAAAATTCTGGCGATTTAAGGTGAACTCGTGTTTCAGTAAGTATACACGTTGGCCTGGACGTTCACAGGGTTGTAAGGAGCTGTTTTGAATACCATTAGTAATTTCGGCATATATGAGCCACCATTAGGAACTACATTTTCAATAAATTGCTTAGTAAAACCTTCGTTTTGGTTCACAGTACTCGCTATCGCCTACCACTACGCAACGCTCAATTCTTTGCAAGAAATCACATGAGAAGTGGTAATAAAAGTTGAATATAAATGAATTGAACACATTTGTGTGCGATTGATGTATGCCGAAACGAAGATGTGATCTCGATACTTAGTTAAATGATGTTTTTTCGTGTGTATCTGACTGTAAATATCTACGGAATCATTTAATGTGAAATTCCCAATGCAGTCCGGTGCGGGTGTTCTCCGCTTACAAGAACCGAAGGGCCACCTTTCCTTCTACAGAGCCGAGGAGGGCAGATCATGTTGCCTCGGTTTGCATTTACATTTTCTGTGAAGTCTGAACCACGAGCTCATAAAATCATTATATATTCATTTTTTCCCGATTTGAGCAGATAGTTAAATAAAACATCTGCGGGTTTTTGTTAATGACCTGCGGTTCGTGCGACCGAGAGAAATGTTTGTCTCCGGGCGGAGCTGAGGGAGGAATGTGAAGTGGAATCATTAAAAGCAGCTTACCTGCAGGTGTGGGCTTCATCAAATAATCCGTGTAACGTTAGAAAAACATGGCACAAAAAAATAAGCGCTTATATCTCCCGACCAGGCGGGTTGTTCCGCCTCCTCGGAACTCTTTATATCCGACAATCTGAACTCCTGTCCGGCTGCAGAAGTTGTTGTTTGCTCCGGAGAAGCCACTTGTATAAAACTACACTTGACTTTGAATTATGTGAGAAAGCTGCTGCAGCAGCAGCACAACCTGCAGAGAGCCGGGAGGTTTCAGCCCTGAGTGATGACTGGCAGGCAACACCAGCTGCCTTCAGTGGACACGCCCCATTCGGTATCCAAGTTACACACCACAACATGTACTTATACACAGAAGAAGTACTTAGATATTTTGCTTCAGTTAATAGAAATATTCTGTAAGTAAAAACCCTGCATTCACAATCTTTCAAAGTAAAAGCATGAGCTTACCAAAAGTAGCCTACTTCATGATGCAGAATGACCTATTTCAGAATAATATGTAATATTATTGGATTACTACGGAAGACCTAATTCATTCTCTTCATTTTATTCACTCCATTTTCCAATGCTAGCAATTTGTTTTTCCTAAATAACAGGATCATTTTTATCAATATTCTCCTGCTCCTCTGACATTGGTAAAAATGAAGCTCCTTTTAATTACTTTCTGTATTTTTATATATATGTATACATTGTTTAATACTGATAGTTTTTGAAATTCATCCTGATTGTTCACTGCACTGTAACTTTTATTTTATATTAATGTATATTTTTTCAATTTCCCTATGTTGCTTTTAAACTTTTTTATATTTTCCTGTTGCTTTTATGTTTTATGTAAAGCACTTTGAATTACCTTGTTGTCAGTACTAACATCAGAAATTATTTATTAATTATATTTTGTATTATTAATCTGCAAAGTAAATCAGACTATCGTAGTATGTAGTATTTGCCTCTGATAAGTATTAGAGTAAAAGTAGGAAGAATGTATGTATTTTAAAAACCTTCTTAGACATGAGCTGCGTTCAAAATCGCTTCCTATTTGCTTCGTTGTGAGCAACATTTACTCGCCACTATTTTCATTTGAGTGTCTGAATTCTTGAGCGTGAAATTTATGAAAGCTCCACAAAAATTCCAACAAAGGAAGGAAAAAGTAAAGACAAATATTTCACTAATAAATTACATCCTAGTGAGACAAAAGTGACTTGTGCACTTGTTCAAACATGAGACCGACATGTATGGAGACCAAGAGGGTTCAATATTAAATACATGAATAAATACACACAGAATAGGTGATGTAATTCAGCCATGAGATGTGGAACAATCTACATTTTAAACTGATCTCAATTTTATGTTTTTTTTATTCCACATGATGTGATTTCATGTTTTTCTATAAATAAAATGATATAAAATTAAAGTTATACGAATCTTTTAATCACAGAGAGCCACTGGCCAAACTGTGCATTCAGAAAAACGTGATTTTTATCTTTGTGTCACTTTTCACCTGTAGGTTTGATCGCTGCACTACTCATCTGTAGACTTCACATACAACCTGCGATAATTACAGCGGTATGACCCCAAAATAAACATTTTGCTGTGATTTCATTGCAATCAATGGATCAAAATGATGCCGGAATAAGTTCAAGATGATGCAAATTTGTGAAACATGAATTCATGCTTTGTCAGGTCTGTGAGAAAGACAGCAGGACAACAATTTCTAAAGTGCTTGTTTTCTGAATGGAGTTCGGATTGATCAGACTTATGCTGTGCTAACTTGCTCACAGCAAAGTAAAACAATAGCTGGATTAATTACACATATTTGTGATTTATAATCACAGGTTTGAAGGAGGTGAGTGCCTTCCAGTCAAAACTCAGGGACAAGAAAACAACTCTTCTCTGTGTAAAGAGCATGGAGGTTAGGACGCCCCCTGCTGGTCAACTCACACACTACAGGATGCTAATGACATTTGTCTTCAGTCTGAGGTGGGAACAAAGTACATTTACTCAAGTACTATACTAGAAGTACTTGTGCTTTACTTGAGTATTTCCATTTTATGCACCTTTTTATATGTAATATTGCACTTTTTTATTGTACTTTTTCCCCCTCCTAAACATGTGTCAGACAGTTTTTCATCCCCTTCCAGTCCGGTGAAAACCACCAGATGTGGTGACTTTGTATGTTGGTGATTAACTGCAGGATGAAGAGTTCCTTTATGGTAAAAATCCTCCTCCTTAAACTATTGCTGCGTTCCAGACAAGTCATATATGGAGGCTTGGTCAAGACCCCTTGTTCTCGCTTTCTAACATGGTTTTGTGTTGGTTGGGTGTGTTTTTAGTTGTTTCCTGTGTTACGTTGTAGTTTTGGTTTGCCCTCGTGTTCTGGTCTTGTTTTACAACTGGGACCTGACTGGATTGGGAAGGGAGACAGAAGTATGTGGAGGTCTGTATTTCAAAAAAAAAAAACATTATTGTTTCTGATGGAATGGCATCAAATACTACTGCAAATTTTATATATTTTTTTGTTATTATTCATTTTGTTCTTTATTTTTTCTCATTATTCATTATGTTTTTTGTTTTTTTCTTATTATTCATTATGTTTTTTTTCTTATTATTCATTATGTTTTGTTTTTTTCTCATTATTCATTATGTTTTTTTTTCTTATTATTCATTATGTTTTTTGTTTTTTTCTTATTATCCATTATGTTTTGTTTTTTTCTTATTATTCATCATTCATTTTTTTATTATTATTCATTATGTTTATTTTTCATTATTGTTTTATTATTCATCATTCATTTTTTCAATTATTATTCATTATGTTTTTATTTTTTATTATTCATAAGTCATTTTTTATTATTATTCATTATGTTTTTTTCATTATTTATTGTTTTATTATTCATCATTCATTTTGTTTTATTCATTGTGTTTTTTTATGTTTTATTAGTATTTTTTTTTCTTATTATTCATTGTTTATTTTTCATTATTTACTGTGTTTTATTATTCATCATTCATTTTTTTTATTATACATTATGTTTATTTTTCATTATTTATTGTTTTATTATTTATTATTCATCATTCTTTTTATTATTATTATTATTCATTCTGTATTTTTTTTATTTATGCATAGTTCACTACAGTAACAAAAATGCAAAATACACAGATAATCAATTACATTTTACATTGCCAGAAGCTCAAATTAAATTCAGTTCTTTATTATTACTGAGACATTTAATCCTTTTTATTTGTTATTGAGGTGCAGCAGTGTTTCAGTTCAAGTGTAAATCGACTGAAGCAGCGTTTGTTTTGGATCCTTTGGGTCCATGTGGAATTTTCCCAGTATGATGAGGAGCTGCACAACATATTTACACAGTCACGTGACATTAATGACACATTAATTAGTAAACTCTACCCGTGTGTCCGGATTCATGACGTATCCACGCTCCCGCTGACGTAGGAGTGAATCACTTCCTGTGGCAGTGACCCGGATGCTAACCGAGCGGACACGCCGCTTCTTGTCGTGTGTGAATCTGAACCGACGTGCAACTGATTTCTGGAGGCTTCGCAGCGGCTCCGCGATGAGTTGACGGGACAGGAGGAGGAAACGAATGATGAATTAAGTTTTCATTAAGGTGAGCTCTCCTGAACGCGCCCTTTGTTCCGCTATTAGCTCACTTTACAAACGGCTAACGTTACGGCGGAGTTTGTCATCGTGAGATTTCCACACAGCGGCGGTGATGTGATTGACGGGCGACGTTACCGCGATAAACAAGAATAAAAACACAATAAAACCGCTTCTACTTCCCCCCCGGACTGTCAGTATACCTGTCTCTGAACGCTCCCCGGTGTTTCAGTTATTGTTACACGGTCAGGATCACCGCAGCAGTCGAGTTTAGAAGCTAGCCGGCTAACGCTAGCTTGAGTTAGCGGCTAAGTGTATGTGAGATAAGTTGTTAGCTTGTAGCTTCGCGGTGTCAACTTTTATTTTTTGAGGAGCGGTCCAACATCCGCAACACGGGTCATCTGTGTCGCAGTCTAACCACTGAAACGCTCAGTGGAGCTGTTAGCATGTGTGTTGCTAACAGCAGATAAGGTGGCTAAAGAAAGTGTTGACGCTGCGTTGCATCAGATGAAGGCTGAGCTGTCAGCCTGTATTGATCCTCCTCTTCATCAGCCTCCATAAACACGCTTTAAACGGCCGGTTGAAGTAAACACGAGCTGTCAGCGCTGATCAGGTGTGTTTCAGGTGTGTTTCTGGCCTCTAACACAAACAGGTGCTGACTCACTCTCAGCTCACCTGGATGCCACATTGTCATGATGCTTGGCTAAAACCCCCCGAGCACGTTACAGGAGGCCACAGCAGCTACATCTGCTGCGATTAATACAACACTTGCAGACTATTAAGTCGCCAGCTATCTTTATAATCGATTAATCAGTGAATTTTGAAGGCAAGGCAACTTTATTTGTATAGCACATTTCAACAACAAGGTAATTCAAAGTGCTTTACATAAAACAGCAACAACAGGGAAATATAAAAAAGTTTAAAAGCAACATAAAATAGAATAAAAGTTACAGTGTTACAATCAGGGTTAAAAGAGTTAAATGGAAAATAATAAAAAGCAAAAAACAAAGGAAAAAGTAAACAGGACAGTAAAAGTTATCAATAAAAAGAAAAATCTTAAATATTTAATTAAAAGCAATGGTAAAAAGAAAAGTTTCAGCAGACCTGCAGTTATCTGGGAGTTTGTTCCAGATATACGGAGCATAATAACTGAACGCTGCTTCTCCTTGTTTAGTTTTGACTCTGGGGACAGAAAGCAGACCTGCCCCAGACGACCTGAGAGGTCTGGATGGTTCGTAACGAAGCAGAAGATCAGAAATGTATTTTGGCCCTAAAACATTTAGTGCTTTATAAACTAACAGCAGGATTTTGAAATCAGTTCTTTGACTTACAGGAAGCCAATGTAAAGACCTCAGAACTGGAGAGATGTGATCCACCTTTTTGGTCTTAGTGAGGACTCGAGCAGCAGCGTTCTGAATCAGCTGCAGCTGTCTGATGGATTTCTTAGGGAGCCTGTAAGGACACTGTTACAGTAGTCGAGTCGACTGAAGATAAATGCATGGATAAGCTTTTCCAGGTCCTGCTGAGACATAAGTCCTTTTATCCTTGATATATTCTTCAGGTGATAGTAGGCTGACTTTGTAATTGTCTTAATGTGGCTCCTCAAATTCAGGTCTGAGTCCATGACCACACCAAGATTTCTGGCTTGAATATGTGGTTCTTAACATTACAGATTGAAGTCGAGCACTGACTTTCAATCGTTCCTCCCTGGCTCCAAAAACAATAACTTCAGTTTTATCTTTGTTTAATTGAAGAAAATTCTGGCACATCCAATCGTTGACCTGCTCAATACAGTTACTCAGCGCCTGTATGGGATCATAGTCCCCTGGTGAAATGGTTATGTAAATAAAGAAAAAAGAAAAAACACGTTGAAATTCTCAGATTTCAGCTTCTTAAATGTGAATAATTTCTGGTTTCTTTCCTCTGTGACAGTAAACTGAATATATTTGAGTTGTGGACAAAAAAGATGGTTTAACAGATAGATTAATCAATTTGTTGTTAGGTTCAGAAAATGGTGAAATATATCAATCAGTGTTTCCCCAAAGCTCAAGATGACGTCCTCAAATGTCTTGTTTTGTCCACGACCCAAATATATTCAGTTTGCTGTCCCAGAGGAGGAAAGAAATGATGCCTGCCTTTGGTCTGAGAGACCCGGTTCAACTCTCCACTGTGACACATCCACCAAAGTGTCCCTGAGCAGGACACTTAACCCCTCGTTGCTCCAGAGGCGTGCGACCTCTGACATGTATCGCAATTGTAAGTCGCTTTGGATAAAAGCATCAGCTAAATGAATAAATGTAGATGTCAGTCGGTGTTTCCCCAAAAATCAAGATGATGTCCTCAAATGATTTGTTTTTGTCCTCAACCCAAATATATTCAGTTTACTGTCCCAGCGGAGGAAAGAAACCAGAAAATATTCACATTTAATAAGCTGGAATCAGAATTTTGACGTTTTATCTTCAATGGAAAAAAAGACACAAAGCAACTAGCAAAATAACTGAAGATTAAAGTAACAGTTGGAACCTAGTGTGATTAATCAGTTGTTAGATCCAATAACTTGTAAAAAATGTCGTCTTAACCCAAAAGATATTCTGTTTACTGTCACAGAGGACAAAATAAACAAGAAAATTGTGAAAATTAGGGCTTCAACTAATGATTATTTTCATAATTGATTAATCTGTCCATTTTTTTCTCAATTAATGAATTAGTCGTTAGGTCCAGAAAATGGGATAAAGTGTTGATCTGTGTTCCTCCAACGTCTTGTTTTGTCCACGACCCAAATATATTCAGTTTGCTGTCACAGAGGAGGAAAGACACCAGAAAACATTCACATTTAAGAAGCTGCAATCAGAGAATTTGAATCTTTTTTGTCTTTTATAAAAGGACTGAAAACAATTAATTGATTATCAAAATAGTTGGTAATTAATTTTATAGTTGACAACTATCAGGTCTGTGACAACAAAAGGGGGCTGTGCAACAGACTTGATATTATTGTAGGGCCACGCTGCCCGACTCTACTTCCCACTGAGGTTTGTGAAGTGAACACTACGTGACTAAAGCCCTGGGTAAGGTGCAGAGATTCAACCTACACCAGTGCTGACTCACTCACATAGTTTCTGTTGGTCGCCTCACCTGGATACCACAGCTGACCTCACCACAGCTGCAACTAATGATTATTTTGATTAATCTGCAGATTACATTTCTCGCTTCGTTGTACTGAACCGCAGTTTGATTTGGGTACAAAATCCTCCATGTACTGCAGCCAGTTTTTGGTTATTTGTGTTATGAAATGTAGCATAGCAGGGGCAGTAGAGATGAGAGCTCTCAGGATATTTCGCCTCAGGGGTTTTTGCTTCTTTCTCACCAGATGAGAGAAATCTGCCTGACAGCAGCAGAGAGGAGTGAACCTGCCTGGAAGGAGGAAAGCTAACCCACGGATGGCCTGCCAGTCTGTCGCTGCAGTCATGGACGAGCAGGCCCTGCTGGGGCTCAACCCGAACGCCGATGCCCGCTACAGGCAGAGGGTAACACACTGTTTGCACACAAATGGGGACCAAATGAAGGGTTAATCCTGCCATGGATCGTGTAGAGTTTAGGCCTTTCTCACAGTTTAGACTACAGAGACAATCTGCAGTAAAATAAAGTACTCAATGTTTTTTTGCCTGCCGTGTCTCACCTTAATTATTCAAATTGTTGATGCAGAGATTTGTAAACTGGTAGTGATTCTCTGCACCGTCTTTAGCACCGCTGCGGGAGAGGTGATAGATTAACGAGCAGGACAGCTTTGTGGCAGTATTAGAAAGCTGTGTTGATGGTTTAATATTGGTGTCTGTGGTTCCTCAGGCCATGGTATACTTTGAGCAGCTGAAGGAGTCTCAGGATGCCTGGGAGGTTTGTGCAGAGGCCCTCGCTAAAGGAATTTACAAGTGAGTTTCACGTCCACAGCTCTGATGCAGGATGAGTTGCTCCTCTTACAGCTGCTGATGGATCGATTCAGACGCGTGTGAACATGATTCAATCTGTTTGTTATTCCAGTGACGACCATGTGAAGTTCTTCTGCTTCCAAGTTCTGGAACATCAGATTAAGTTCAGGTGAGGAGGAGGCGGCGGCGGCAGCGGCTCTGTTTGATGATCCTCTCTGTAGAAATGTGGGTTAGTTTCATCTGAACGACCTGAGATCTGTTGTTTGTGTTGCAGACACGCTGGTCTGAGTGCAGCTCAGCAGCAGCTCATCAGAGAGACTCTGATGAAGTGGCTCCAGTGTCAGGTACTGCACCGCATCATGTACTTCAGTTTACAAGTACTTAGCTGAGTATTTCTGTCTTGTGATATTTTATACTTCAACTCCAGAAAACACGTGGTCGGCTTATAATAAAGTCATGATGTCTATGAAGTTAAAATTAGCTCCACCTCAGCCAACTACATGTAAATGCACCAGAATGAACAATCCAATAAAATGTAATTCATTATTAATTTAATTTAGATTTAATAGATGTCATGGACTTTTATTTGTGTCAAGCATCTCAACACTGTTCAAAAGACAAAGAAAACCCAATGTGAAATAAAGGTAATAAGAACATAATAATGTGTAATATTGAGACAAGTAAAAGTATGTAAAGGGTACAAACGGGCTTAAAGTTGAAATAAAACTATCTGATTTGCTGTGTGGTTTTTAAACAATATGTGAGAGGACGAGTTAAAATATAAAATATATACAACTATGAGCCGATTGGTTAAACAAACTCACGGGACATTTTTCTGCATAATGAGTATTTTTACTTTTTAAACTTTTACGTACGTTTTGCTGATAGTAATTCAACTGAGGTAAAAGTTTGAATGCAGAATTTTTACTTGTAATGTGAGCTGAGAAAAACTGTATAATCTGATCAACACTGAAGCGCTAACGTCTCGCACGTTTATTTATTTAAATATTAAAAAGTAGCCGCTGTGTATTTTATCAAATAAATACAGTATACACATACACTTATACAATAAAAATACTTCTTCTAAAACTCTAAGCAAGATAACCGGATAATAATAAATCACACTTAGTAAGTCGGACAGAAGAGATAGAAAAATAAATAATTTACATTATCCCACATTAAATTTGTGATTTAAAAAAAATATACGTATTTCATAGAAAGTCACAAAAAGTATTAAAAAAACAGAATAAAAACTACATGTATGTTGCTGTGAGTGCTGACAGGTTTTTTGTCCCTGCTCCTTGCCTGCAGCTGATGAATGCCCACCCTGAGAAGCCATTCATCAGGAACAAGGCGGCTCAGGTGTTCGCCCTCACCTTCGTCATGGAGTATCTGACTCTGTGGCCCAAGTTCTTCTTCGACATCCTGTCGCTAGTGGGTTTGAACCCTCACGGCGTTGACATATACCTGAGGACGCTCATGGCCATCGACGCTGAGGTGGTGGACCGAGACATCCTCCACTCCCCTGAGGTAAGACTATGGGTAAGAAGCGCTCTTCCTCCTCACAGGCTTCCTGCTGATCCTGGAGTTTATTCGTGAAATTAAAGAGTGTGTTTGACGCAAGAAAATGAAAAAATGATTCACGATTGGACACTTTTGAATCCATACCTGTTGAATTGAGCTACTTTTTCTCCAAAAATATCCGGAACAAGGAGCTAAAAGGTCCTTCAGCCCACTGTTGTGTGTGTTTCCAACGCGGTCTAAAGACAAGTGAAGGTCAAGCAAACGAACCAGCTCACATAAGTTATTACTCAAGACATCATTATTTAGAAACGTCACTATCCACGAGCAAAATGTTTATATGAACATCAGATTTGGTTGGAATATAATGAAAATAATAGGCTGGACCACTAAAAATAACTTGTTTTGTGCGAGTATAATCAAGAAACACAAGAAGTCTATAACAAGTTTAATAACAAACTGGATAAAGTAGGGATGCACCGAAATTAAAATTCTTGTCCGAAACCGAAAATAATGAAAACACAGAACAAGTACATTCACATTGTTTCCATTTATTTAGGCTTTTTTTAACCACAAATTAAATAGTCAGAATGAGCTTTTTCGTCAGTGTTTCCCACAGGATGTGGAGAGACTATGGTGGGTAAAGTAGATTACATGTGTCTATTTACTGTTAATGGACACATTCAGTCAAATCGCTCTGGGACCTTTCAGTGGATTTACCATAAAGGCTTGAATACGTGCGCACTCCAAATTTAGGTGCGGTTAGCCACAGATGGAGTGGATGTGCTGGGAGACAGAACGGGGCTCCTCCAGCGCCGACGGACATTAAAACACTTCCAGACGACATTAGCAGCATCTCAGCTCGCCGCTCTCATGTCCTAAGTGTTTTTATTTACATGTTGTAATCAGCTGTTTGTTTAGGAGAAACCTCCTGACTGAAGAACGCAGCTTTGCATGCTGAAGTTCCCCGTTTCAGTCATGTTCAGCTGTCCTGCTGAAACCAGAAAAAGAGACGTTAAATGATAAAATCTTAACTGAACAATCAAAGAAAGTAAAAAGCTGCACTGGTGAGATGATAAGTGATGAGAGAGGAAGACAGGAAAAGGAAGTAAAACCCACAAAGTGATGACAGAGATGAATGTGCAGTGATGAAAATGGTTTTGCAGGAAGGAAAGTAAAGAATGATCGATGAAAACTTGTGTGGCCGTTTCTGTCCAAATCTGAGTGTTGTTGTTCATAAAAGTGGCGATCGATGATTTTTGTCCGTTGATTAATTGGCAGAAGTTAAAGACACTAATCTGAGAATCAGTATTTGATTACTTGTCAGTTTTCTGAGCTGAGGGTTAATGGTGTCGACTCTGTCCTTCAGGAGACCCGTAGAAACACCTTAATCAAAGACGGCATGCGGGAGCAGTGCATCCCCCACCTGGTGGAGTCCTGGTTCCAGATCCTGCAGACGTACCAGCACTCCCACCCGGAGCTCACCTGTCAGTGTCTGGAGGTGGTGGGAGCCTTCGTGTCCTGGATCGACCTCAACCTCATCGCCAACGACCGGTCAGTCACCTCACGCACAAGTTTCATTAAAGATTATCTTAAAAGATTTATGTTCATAGATGCACAAAAGCATTATTGACCAATTTAGAAACTCTAGTTTGTCTGTACTAACAAGTAGCGGCAAACTCTGGCTCTCACCACTGAAGCCAGTGCTGAAGTAACGTAAACCTGCATTCTCTCTAACAGCCAGCAGGGGGCGACTCCTGCTTCCTGGTCTCTGTTCCTCTAAATGGGACCATAATTTACTAAATGAACATCATGCTGTGCTGAAGAAGACTTGAAACTAGCGACTGAGACCAGAAACTCATCAGGAAAGTGTTTACTGAGGGAATAAATCAGCTGACAAGTAGAAACATTTTCTCAGAGACTTCTTTCTGCAGCCGCTGGAGTCGCCCCCTGCTGGCCGCTGGAGAGAACGCAGGTTTAATGCTCTTCCAACATGGCTTCATTTCTCAGAGCCAGACATTCCTGCTTGGGTGAAGCGGTGCACAAAAAATGCACAATATAAATAAATAACAGCTGACTGCAGGAAGTTACCGCAGCACTTTGATATTCTGACTTTTCTGTGGTTCTCTTGTGTTTCCAGCTTTGTGAACCTGCTGCTGAGCCAGATGTCGGTGGAGGAGCTCAGAGAGGAGGCCTGTGACTGCCTGTTTGAAATCGTCAACAAAGGAATGGACCCCGTGGATAAAACCAAGCTGGTGGAGTCGCTGTGCCAAGTTCTGCAGTCTGCTGGGTTCTTCAACGTGGAACAGGTTCGAGTCAAAGAACTTAAGGAATTCCTTAAGTTTGTTAAACTGTTGCACAAAAGATGAATAAATGATAATAATAATAATCTATTTTTTGGCCAGTTTTCACATTTATTTTGTTTCTCAGAATCTGATTTATTGCCAAGTTGTTTTTGCACAGACAAGGAACTTGCATGCAATTTTACATGTGTAATAAAAGAATCAGATCTGATAGGTTGTGCAAACATTAATGAGGGGGGGGGGGATCTCCTGGATGGACCTCTTCACTTCTTAAAATAATTTTCAAAGTAATTTCCTCCCACGTTTGTGGTTTCCTGGTTGCTGTTATTTGTACAGCAGTACAGTCTTTTCCTCCTCTGACTGACTGAATTAGTTTTTCTTTCTTCGTTTCTTTCCAACTTTGCGGGGTGAAAACAGTTTAAGTAGTTTCTCCGTCCTTACAGTAACATTTTAAAGCTGTAAAATCTCTTTCAATGTAGAAAACACCTTAACTAAGGAAACCTTTTAAGGAATTTTTTGAGATTGAGACTTTATGTCTTACTTCAGGAAAAACTTAGAAAGCTAAATTGTGTCACGCCACAAGAAAAGATCTGATTGTTGAAAAGCAGAATCTCAGATGAGGACGTGTCACCTGTTTATACCCAGAGGCCACGAGGTCGCATGCTTTTCCTGCTTCTCCTCACTTCCTGGATGGCTTTTTGTTTTTACTTCCCTCTTCCTGTCCCGCCAGGAGGAGGACGTGGACTTCCTGGCCAAGTTCTCGCGGCTGGTGAACGGGATGGGTCAGAGTCTGGTGCTGAGCTGGACCAAACTGGCCAAGACCGGCAATGTGAAGGACACGGCCGAGGCGCTGCAGGCCGTGGAGTCCAAGGTGCCGCTGCTGCTGCAGCTTCTGGTGCACGAGGACGACGACATCTCGGCCAACGTCGTCGGCTTCTGCTACGAATACCTGCACGTGCTCAAACAGGTGAGCTCCGCCTGGACCAATCAGAGTCCAGGAGGTTAGGAGGCATTTAAAGACTCCTCCTGGGCAAGGAAGTCCTGGAATATTATGGGATTTTAGAGACCTGGGGTGTCGATACATTGATTAAAAGAATAAAATAAATTCTGTTCTGATAATCGATGAATGATTAAAGATTTCTTCATTGTAGTTTCTCTTTCTTGTGATTGTAAATAAAACATCTTGGGTTGGCAAAACAAACTACAGGGTCCGTTGAGTAGCTGTTCTGGAGACACACAGCCTTCCTCAGCAGATGTGAGTTCGTATGGATGGAAATGTAGATGTTAATACGTTGTGGCTGTTATTTCTGTGTTGGTTGACAGTTGAGATTACAAAGTGTTCACCAGGTTTGTTTAGTAACTGGAGCTTTTGATTGTATCACATATAAATATCTTTAGGTCTGGGGGAGTTGTTTCATATACTTCATGATAACGTCTCAGCGATAAGTCGAATTGATGTATTTTCTTTTGCTTCTGCAGCTTCCCCAACTGACAGACCAGCAGAAGACGAACATAGAGGTGAGTCTCTGACCGTAAACGATGAAATCAAAGATCAAATACACAAGGATTGAAAAACGCTGACGCTCTGCCTGCCTTTCCACCACAGGCCATCATGCTCGCTGTCATGAAGAAGCTGACGTACGACGACGAGTACAACTTTGAAAACGAGGTGAGTTAGTTTTTTTTTTTTATTTGCCGCTGACTGTCGTCGTCGTCGTCTGTGACGCTCTTAAGGAACGTGAAACCGCAGCAGACGCTCTGGTTGTGTTTGTCAGGGCGAGGACGAGGCCATGTTTGTGGAGTACAGGAAGCAGCTGAAGATGCTGCTGGATCGTCTGGCGCAGGTGTCTCCTGAGCTGCTGCTGGAGGCCGTGCGACGGGTCTTCACCAACACCATGCAGTAAGAGCTCGCTCTCGCTCACTCACTCATTTCTTTAGAGAAATAATAAAACATCGGCGCCGTCTTTGTGTTTCAGGAGCTGGCAGACGGCGCCGTTCATGGAGGTGGAGGTGGCCATCAGGCTGCTGTACATGATGGGCGAGGCCCTGCCAGCATCTCACGGCGCTCATTTCACCGGAGACACGGCGAAGACGAGCGCCCTGCAGGACATGATGAGGACGGTGGGTCACATGACTCTAAATGATGAATGTTCCGTTCAGCTGTTTCCTGTGTTTTCGCCACTCTGAAACTGTTTTCTCTCTGAATCCTCAGCTGGTGTCCTGCGGCGTCAGCAGCTACCAGCACAGCTCCGTGTCTCTGGAGTTCTTCGAGACGGTCGTTCGATACGATAAATTCTTCATCGTGGAGCCTCAGCACATCCCAAACGTTCTGGTGAGTGACTTTGTTTTTAGCAGGTTATGAAAAGAAAAGTGCGGATGAGGTTTGTTTTGTGCTCCGTGTGACCCGTGTTGTGTTCGGTGCCAGATGGCGTTTCTGGACCAGAGAGGACTGAGACACAACAGCCCAAAGGTCCGCAGCAGGGTGGCCTACCTCTTCTCCAGATTCGTCAAAACATTACAGTGAGTCCAGCTGCAGTCATTTACCACCAGGTGGACAAAATAACAGAAACACCTCAACACTGATCACAGCAAAAACCAAGCAAGAAGAGCTTCACCAAGTTTTATTAAAGGTGGGGTACGTTACTGTAATAGCCGCCACTGCCAGAAATGATGCACTCGTCAGGAGAGAACGGCGTTAAGAAACGTTTGATGTTCTGTAGAACCTCTGATAAATGTGCAGAAACACGGGAGTTCAAAAGTTGAGAGACTTGATTTATTATTTATTTTAGCCAGTGGCGTAAAGAAACTTTATATGTTTGTTAAAAACATTATTATTAATATTATCATCCATCTTGGGTTAATGAAACTAGTTGCGGGGGGGCCAAGGTGTAGTGAGTAAACACTAAGAAAAAGAAATTAATAAAGAATTAAAATGATGAAATAATGAAATGTGTATCGTATTTGTATTGACAGCAGGTTACTTTAGGTAATTTCCCACCTTAGTTTAGTGTTTATTTACTGCTTGAATCTGCTCTTCTCCCCACACTCGCACACCTAGCCTGCACCTCTGGTCTCACATGCACCGCATGTGGATTGAAAACCGAAAGTAACGTTATTGAGTGACATCTGCAGTGATGCGTTCACTGTCGCTCCGTAATATATAATTTCCTGTTTGTCTGTTAACTTAATATCAGATGGCATCTCTCTCTGTGTTTCTATGCTAAAGTGGGTTGCCAGGTACGGTCACAGGTGCAAATATACCTGGCCAACCCGCCCAAGTAAAGTATTTGTCGATAACACTGTATTTAAAGCTTGTGCAAGCTTTAGGCCTGTATTTTGTAAATATTACACCTTCGACCAAATTTATTGTCTTCCAACTGTGTGGGGGGGGGGAAATGTGGGGAAAAACCGAGCCGTGTATTTGGTGTATGGACACAGCCCTATAACACAGAGATTATAATATATATATTATATATATAATAATGTTTCTGGCTGTTTCTAGTTATAGTCGCAGGTAAAAGTCTGTGAACCCTTTGGAATGAGATCTGATCTTCCTCTAAGTCACAACATACTTTTTCCATCCTGCGTTGTGATTCTTACTCAGAGTGTTCAATAAAGACATCAAAACATATTATTGTTTGTGTGGTTTTAGTTTAATTTCTGACTGTGTGTTGACTTCGCTGAACCTCTGTGTCAACAGTAAACACATGAATGCCTTTGTGGAGGACATCCTGACCCGGATCCAGGACCTGCTTGAACTGGCTCCTCCTGTAAGTATCAGCACGTCATCCCTCTCAGAGTTAACAGCGTGTCTCCGTCAGCCCTCAACACTGATGCGGTTTCCTTCTGTCCAGGAGAACGGCTTCCCGGCGCTGCTGACCAGCGACGACCAGCTGTTCATGTTCGAGACGGCGGGCATTCTGATCGTGAACGGAGACAGCCCCGTAGAGAGGAAGCAGGCGCTGATGAGGAGCCTGCTGCTGCCGCTGCTGGACGCCTTCCGCCTGCTGCTCGCCAAACTGCCGCAGGAGACGGAGGAGGAGCGGAAGGCCGTCCTCGCAGACTGCCTGAGCCACGCTGTCGGGTTCGCCAGGTGAGGATCCAACCTGCCGTCACGTTTTAATGAGTCGCTCAGAGACGGGTTTTTTTTATTTTTTTAGATTGTGGCTTTTTATTTTCTTTGTTTCAACATTTCAAGCTCGCCAGCGGGAGTCTTTACATGAATCAGGCAAAACAAAAGAAATTAGCTGAACGTCACGTCTTCTTTCTCTGTTTGCAGTCGGACCAGCAAGGCGTTCAGCAACAAGCAGACGGTGAAGCAGTGCGGCTGTACGGAGGTCTACCGAGACTGCCTGCAGACCTTCCTGCCTGCGCTGAGCTGCCCTGTCCAGCGGGGGGTGCTGCGCAGCTCGGTCCGCTCCTTCCTGCACCGAATGATCATCTGCTTGGAGGAGGAGGTGCTGCCCTTCATCCCCGCCGCCTCTGAACACATGCTGAAGGACTGCGAGGCCAAAGATCTGCAGGAGTTCATCCCGCTCATCAGCCAGATCACCGCCAAGTTCAAGGTACGCGGGGAAAAACTGCAGACTGGTTAGGTGTTTGGGACATGTCCGCTAAAATCACACGTTTAGAAACTGGCAGCTCTTCTTCGGGGTGATTAACGAGCTTTTTTCTGCCACGGCAGCGGCAGGTGTCTCCCTTCCTGCAGCAGGTCTTCATGCCGCTGGTGCTCGCCATCTTCGAGGTGCTGGCCAGGCCGGCGGAGGAGAACGACCAGGCGGCCGCTCTGGAGAAACAGATGCTGAGGAGGAGCTACTTCACCTTCATCCAGACCATCACAGGCAGCGGGATGAACGAGGTCATGGCCAACCAGGGTGAGTCGCTAACGGATAGCAGAACTTCTCGTTTCTGTTTAGAAAATATTTTTAATGTTAAGACGAAATTCAAGGCAGTAACCTGATGATGCTGTTGACAAACACATCAGCACGTGAATAAAGAGAATAACTCAGGAGTGACTCCTGTAAACCAGATAAAACAGTCAGTCTGGGAGCTTTTGAGATTTAGTTTAGGGCTGCAGCTAATGATTATTTTAGTAAGACATATTGTCAGCAACATTTCAACAAAAGCAGGGCGTGGTTTCAACAAACAATTAGAAATAAACAAAGATACTCGGCCCCTTGGGAAGAGTTATGCTTAATAAGTTCAGCTCTTTGCACAATCAAGGAGGGAGAAAACAAAACGTCCAGCAGGAGCTCACTCGGCAGCAAACGTTAATCAAAGTAATGCAGTTCAAACCAAAATCGTTCCACTCAGCCGCCTCTAAATTCTTACAGTAGTACCTGCGGTCAGTCAGTCGATGAACTCGCCTGTGAGTCAGGCACGTTACGTTTTCCTCCGTGGTGATCTCCACATCTTAGCCCCGCTTGCACCAACGCCTAACTTGACTTTACGCCTGTTTAAACTATGAATTACGCTGATCGCCGGACTTGCGACCAGACACGCCGATAAATTCTTTCGCATTCTTGTAGCTAAGACCACAGACGGAGATTGATTTGACTGATACCTGAAATGATGAAGAGTTGTAGGCAAACCTTCCTGCTGGAGCACAGCTGAAGTTATTTGTTCTTGTTTTCAGGAGCGGAGAACATCGAGCGAGTTGTGTTCACCATCATCCAGGGAGCCGTGGACTTCCCCGACCCCGTCGCTCAGAAAACCTGCTTCATCATCCTCTCCAAGCTGGTGGAGCTGTGGGGTGAGAAGAGAAGTCTTTATTACTTATTACATCGTTTTTCCTTCAGCGTTTCTCTCTCTTTAAGTTCTGTCTTCTGATCAAACCTGCAGGAGGGAAAGACGGCATGGTGGGTTTCCCCGACTTCATCTACAAACACATCGTTCCTGCGTGTTTCCTGGCTCCTCTCAAACCGACCTTTGACCTCTCGGACGCTCAGACGGTCCTGGTAGGTCTCTCCACCAGACTCCATTCTGCAAACAGGAGATTTTGACTCATTCATTAACAGAAGTTAAGCAGCGCTCCTCTTTGTTTTTCAGACGCTGTCAGAGTGCGCCGTCACGCTGAAAATGATTCATCTCAAAAGGGTAAAAAGAAATTTTACACAATGAAGCTTTTAAATAATCCTCAAATTCAATAAATGAAAGAATTTCTGTCCCTTGGTTCGTTGTAAGTAACGTTTTCTTTCAGGGGCCGGAGTTTATCCAGTTCTTGCAGCAGGAGTATTTGCCCTCACTTCAGGTGTCACCGGAAATCTCACAGGTAAGACGCCAGTAAACACCAGATCAGTGCTAATGTAGCTGGCTTCCCAAGCCGGCGTCACTACAGGCTGGTAGAGCAAACTGTTCTAAATGTCCACGGCCTTTTTAGTCATCGTTGCGTCCTCAAAATGCCTGATTTTGCAGCAGCTTTTCTAAAATATTGCGATGAACGTTTTTTGATGTTCTTGGGTGTTTTTTTTTTTTTTGTGATGAAATTGGGGGAATAAGTGAAAACTGCCACGGTAGATGTGATGTTTTTAGAATCGTAGTTGAATCATTAAACAGTCCCTCCAGGACTTGGCGAGCCTGACCCTGCATATTTAACCTCTTAACATTCCAACCAATTCAGGTCCTGGCGGCAGCTTTCGGTCTGTGCACACAGCTGCTATGTTAACTTCGTACTCATATGATCCACTGTTTGAAAGCTAAAATCCTCGTGATTCCACCAATCAGGTCACCACAGCGGGTCCAATCAGCGCCTCTCTCAGACCAACCAGTACAATCAAACTTTACGCGACTCACCTATGAAGCCTCACAGTAACTTCATCCACCGATCATTATGATTATTCCATCAGTAAATCCTCAGGGACTGCTGTTTCATATCCGCCGGCAGACGCGGCTCGTGTGTCATTATAACCGGAATAACTCTGATTTGAATGTAAACGACTACGATAGCTTGTATTCAAATTAGCCGCTTAACTCTGACCTTTCGACTGACAGCTAATCAGACCCAATAGGAGCTCACGTGTCCCTTTCACAGCCTACAGCAGCCAATGAGAGCCCGCGCTGTAAGGAAGGGCCGGCCCCTGTTATTTCCTGGGTGGGCCGAGCCAATTGCAAGCAACCAGTCGATGACTGGCGCTTCCTGTAGCCAATAATATTCTGAAAATAACGATATCCAGCTTTAAGTAGGAAGTTCATGATCTACCAGCAAAAAACCACGTCTGCGTGGAGCTGCCAGCTGATCCGGAGCGACGCAGCAGCCGCCTGCCGCCGAGGGGCGGGGCTTATTTAGAAAAAATACACTAAGACAGACACTCAGAAAAACCTGTGGAAAACAGTCATTTTTCATGGTATTGGTATGAAATTTAAACTTGGACTGGGTAAGGCTTAATGCCGTGGGCCCCACAGTGAATTCTAGCTAATAAGTCCCAGCTGTAGTCTGCATGCATTTGTTGGCAAGCATTTTCAAGTGGAAATGAAAAATATATTAGTTTTAGTGTGTTTTAAACTTATATTAATCTATTCCAGTAGCTCTTGCACTCATTCTGACTTTTGGGTCAGACTCTCCAGAGTGTTTCTTTCAGAGAAACCCAAAACCAGGCAGAGACTCCAGATGGTTCAAGAACCACATTCAGTTTACTTTGGATCTGCCTTGAAGAGGCGTTTTACAGGAATGAGGTTAAACCAGCTGACCTTGATTCTTTCCTGCAGCTGACCAGGATGCAGCAGCCTGCGTCTCGCCCGACGTCCTCCACGTGTTTCTAACATTTTCTCTGTATGTTTTGCGGCGGTAAAGTGTTGGACCACAACACTGCACGCTCTGCGGAACAGTCTCCCCGCTTTGGTGAAGAAGATCTGGATCCAGGTGTTCTCGGTCCTTCGCTGTTATTGTCGTAGGTAAATGTGAGACGTTGGTATCGCACACGTCTGCTGCGTCTTCTAAACAGGGAAGTGAGTTTGCTGACGTTGGACAACGTGCAGAATTCACAGGGATTTGTTGAATTTGTGTTCATAGTTGCGATCGTGACATCGCTGTAAAAAGCGTTGACCTGACTTGTTCTACGAGTGGGAGGCTACCTCAGTGTTTTCGGACTGTTGGTCAGGTACCTGAAGGCGTCTCTCTGGGGTCTGGGTGTGTTGGTGACAGTTTCTTATGTTCTGCGTTACAGGAGCTTTGCCAAGTGGTTCAGCAGCCAGACGTCAAAGTCCTGAAAAACTACATTAAGGTACGAGTGTATTTATTACAACGGGTTTCAAAAGTGGCTGTGGGGGCTGTATTGGCTCAATTAAGGAGTGCCGCGACCATCCAGGAATTGAGCAAACTAAACAAGTCCACTAACGGGGGGTGATGGCGGGGGGGGGAGTCCCCTGCATTAGAATCAATAAGGCGGTTTGGTTCTCAGCTTGTGTATCTGCTGTATTGACCACCTGGTAATACTCTTCCTTCCTTCCTTCACGTCTGTGCAGGCGTTCTTTCAGCGAGCCAAGCTGTAGGAAATGAAAACTGGAAGTTCACGGGGACTGAAAGGACACTTCACAGGAAGTGGTCGTGCACGCCACTTCACAACAAAACAAATGGAACTTAGCATAGGAGCTGCTTTTTGCACTTAAAAAGTGAATGCGTTACAAAGCCCAGTCTCTCCAAGTCGGGACAGAAGGTCGGTGGACGGACACAACAGCCGCCGCCGAGACGAGCTGTCCACGAGGACTCGACGTGGGACGTAAAGGAGCTCGACTGATGATCAGAAATGGAGTTAAGTGAAGAACTTTTGTGGAAAGTCGTGTGATGGGAAATGGCTTTTTGAAGTAAACACAGATCTGTGGGAGAGGACACGACCTGCCTGAGGAAACATTTGGTAATTATCCCTTAAACGATCTGAACATGTCTGTTAGGATTTGTGAAACGATAGCTTTATTCTAGTCAAACCTTCACATTAGAAACCACATTTCAAAACAAGCTAGATTTGAGTTTGTTTGTTTTTTTTGGGGGGGGGGTTGTTGCTGCCACAGAATTGACAAAAAGGGCTGAATTGTATTATTTTTATTCAAAATGTGGCACTGATTTATTTTTTTCCTTATGTGTGGAGGAATAGATGGTTGATTTTAAGTTTGAAGTGAAACGTTAAGTGCTTACAGCCCGGCTCGGCTTTATATTTTCCTGAATTCTCAATTTAAAAGCAGATATTATCTCAACCACTCTTTTATATTTGTTACCTGATGGGATGTAGATAATCCAGTTTTGGCCCTCTTATGATAAAATTAAAAGATAATAATCCATGGAATATTTTTGTTTCCTAAAAACATGACCAATATGTTGGGCTGTTTTTAATTTCAGATGGAAATGAACAGAAAATAGAGGAACAAAATGTAAATAAGAGAATAAGATGTTAAAAAATGTAAATAAGTTCCTAGGTTAAGTTTAAAAAGAATCTTCATTCCCATCTGGAAACTAAATATGGAAGCCCATCTCTGCCAGAAAATTGAAACAAAAGATTAAAAGTTAGATACGATTTAAAAATACTCCATAAAAAGTCAGAATTATGAGTTTCTAGGTTCAAAATTATGACTTGGTAGCTCACTAATTTGGACCTTTTTTAAATCTCATAATTGTGACTTCTAAAGTCAAAATTCTCTGTTAAAATCTCATTATTTTGACATTCCAGTATTTTTTATTTGATTTATAATATTTTTGACTGACACTCATAATTATGACTTAAAGTTTAACTTAAAATTCCAAGTCTCAAAATTGCAATTTAGCATTAAATCTTTTTTGATTTGATCTTGAAATCTAATTTTGAATAAAATCCTAATTTTAATGACTTGCTATGAGTATATTTATTTATCTTTTTTTCCTTCGTATTTTTCACTTAGCAAATCTCATAAGTTTGACTCTGTATCTCTTAAAATTAATTGATCTCAGAATGTTTTAGTAAACGGTCAAAATTTTCAGTTACTATCTCATAATTTGACCTTTGAAAAATAATTGTGACACAAAATTCAATATTTTACTGTCTCATACTGTTGACTTTCATTTATATTTTTAGGATCTCAAAATGTTGACTTGTCAGAATTGAGACGTAAGTCAAATATTATGATTTTTTTTAATGTACTAAATCTCTCATAAATTTGACTTAATTAGATTAATTTTAATTTCAGTGCGGAGAAGCACAACGGACTACCTAACATTTAATCTATTTGTTTTTTCCTTTCTTGGCAGTAATGAGCTTCCAGAGTAATACATAAACTCGTTTATAGGAATAATTCATGTACAGCTCATGTAAAAAAACAACAATGTGCTTGTGTACAGAAGCAGCTCAATGAATTTTACATTGACGCATTTGTGACAATTCAGGATGATCGACTTAATTGATTATGCAACGCTTTACTGTGAGCAATACTGTGAAGGAGCTGTCAAACAGTATCAAACCCAATCAGTGTAAGATGATGAGAAGTGTAAACATTGTGTCTGACTATTTTTGCTGATGTAAAAACACAAATTCACATTTAAACCAAGACTCTGTACAGATATTTCAGATGTTCTTTAACACTTTGGATCTTGTGTCGACCCACATTGTTCTGTTTGACTGTACATCTATCTCAGTTACTGTTTCCACTGTTGAAATCAATTTGTGATGTTCAGTGCATTCCTTTTAATTTGGTTTATCTGATTAACAGTTTTTCTTTGGGCTTTAAAGTTCTTATTTCCCAGAAACCTCCCAGAAAAAAGTGCCTGAAACTTGAGTGTTGGCGCTCAATTAAATGTGGTCATGCAGGCATTTAAATAAAGCTAGTTTAAAGTCTTAAAGGTGGTGGTCTATGT
This sequence comes from Micropterus salmoides, assembly GCF_014851395.1. Lineage (NCBI taxonomy): Eukaryota > Metazoa > Chordata > Actinopteri > Centrarchiformes > Centrarchidae > Micropterus > Micropterus salmoides. The sequence goes on from NW_024044681.1 coordinate 2,512,671, forward strand.
TTTTCTCATTGTCAACAAATCCCACAAATGTCAGTCAATCTCTAAGTAGTCCTTATGGCCTATTGGTTCCAAATATTTAATAAACTCACAAAAATATAGTTCATTTCATTTAAAAAGCCTCAAACAGGAGGAAATTGTGCTTTTTGGGGACTATTTTTACAAGTGGATGAGTACACATTTGGATTAGCACAGTATTTGTAAGCAGGATCAGTTCATTGTTGGTTTGTCTCTGTACATGGGATTTCTTGACAAGAAGGAATTAATGGAATATCACCAAAACGTATCCTTCCAACATATTTAATAATAATAGACCTCTTAAATGCAACACGTCAGGATGAAATTGGTTTGTGTGCGTCCTCTTTAATGGATTTCTATGTGCAAGATTATGGAGCATCAATTTTAAAAGGGAACCAAATTCGGACATTGACATGATATTTTTTTTTCCATGCATAATAATTAAGTTAACTTTAATATTGAGCTTGTAAACAGTAGTTTGACTAAATAACTTAAAGATCCACTTACTAGCTAAAACTCAATGTAACAAAATTGCTTCAAAACCTTATAATTTGAATATTTATGAAATGTGGTTGTTAGCGGTCTCCCGGGGTCAGAAGACTAGATCGATGTTAATTACATCTCTACATAGATCGGTTTAGCTTAGCACAAACACTGGAAGCAGTGGGAAAGTGCTAGCCAAGTTCCATCAAAGGATTAAAATTCACCTTCAAACAATTCCAAAGCTGTCGTGATTTAAATGTTATAATTTGGTTAGCGAAGAAGCTAAGTTTGCTTAGCGTTGCTGGTCAACAGATACTAAAGAGCTCCAATGCTAACTGCTAATGTTACCACAATGTCTTTTTACATTTCTGTTTCTTATCCTTTTCAACTAAATATGTACATATGTTGATGGAGCTAGGCTAGCAGTTTAACAAGCTTTCCGGTCTTTGTAGATGTCATATACCAGGGTTTGTTTAGCCTAGCTTAGCACAAACATCTAGCATAACATTAGGTTAATAGTTGAACGATTCAGGAAATGTGCGTAACAACATCTGGCTATAAACACCTAACACCATGTGTCTACCAATATTTTCTGCTAAGCTTGGCTAAAAAACTGCACTGTAATCTACAACAACTAGCTAACTAACAGCTTGCTTAATGTTGACTCACTGTTTGTAGCAACAAAACAACCAGATACTGTCTATCTGTTAGCTGTTTTGTGGATTCAGGGTTAGTAGTTTGTCCCTGCTGGACTTTTCTCTGTACTGTAGACCAGACATTTCTATTTAACCCCACAGCTATCGGCTCCTAAATCACACCGTCTTGTCTTTACATTTCTATTTATGTGAATCGGACAGCTTTAGAGGGTGGATTTGTTTTTGATGGAGCTAGGCTAACAGTTTCCCACTTCTTCCAGTCTTTGTGCTACAACAGCTAGCTACACACAAAAAGCTTAATGTTGGAGATTGCTGTACAGTAACTATCCATAAGTCATGATATTTCACTGTCTAGTGGTTTCACCCTGCTTTGTGCTAAGCTAGGCTAAACACGTCCACGATCCATCTCTGTATGAGATGAAACTGATTTCCATCTTGTCTCTGAACATAAAGGCAACGTGAAGAATTCTTCTCATGTTCTGAGTCAGGATGTGCTTAGCTTAGCTTAGCTTAGCATAATGACTGGAAGCAGGGAGAAACAGCTAGCCTAGCTCTGTCTAAAGTTCAAAATACACATATGAACACCTGTAAAGCTCACTGATTAACATGCAAAAAATGTAAAAACCACGATTTGTGGTTTTAGGTGGACTTCAGGCCCTCAATAAGTATATTTCCCCTCAAATATTTAAGTATAATTTTTAGGTTTTGCCTGCTAACACTAAAATCTGCACTTAATTCACCTGTAAATGTAATTTACACGAACCAAGTGAAATCACCTTGACTGGTAAATCAAGTTCCTCATCATACTGTTGTAATATTCACGCAGACACTAGAAGCCATTTTTCTTCAGTAAACCCACTAAAGTACAATGAGCTGTTTTAAAAGGAACTGACATAAAAATGAAGACAGAATATTTTTAAAACGCATGACCACTTGAAAATCAGTTTCATATGTTTATTGATGATTATTAAGGTTGTTGCAGCCTGCTTTTACTTTCTTCAGCAGAGAGGTTTGCTCATATAAAAACAAACTTGCCAAATGAATCAATTTGTTCTGACGGTGAAATGTGTTGATTTATTTTTTTGATATGGCGATAAACTTTCTGTTAGAACCAATAAAGTGTTTACTTATCATGAGAACTTCCTGCTGTGTTTATTGCTTCACAGCCAAACAGAAGTGTGTTTATGGCCATGTGGAATAAAGGCACATCAACAACAGCGAAGTGATGTCACATGGTTACCATCAAATCTCTGGAACGGTCCTCTGCTGAAAACCAGCTGTACAGTTTACAGATTTTAACAACCTATTTGGTTGCTTAGGTATGCGGACGTGTTGCTCAGAGGGAAACATTGTACTTCACTACAGTTTCCTGAAAGCTTTAGTTACTTTGCAGATTCAGATTTTACATCAGATATAATCCTTGTTTAAAGCTTTTCGTCTTCTGACCACAAAAACAGCGTCTAGCCGTGTCTCCTCGTCATGTTTCAGATGTCTCGAGTTGTTTTCAGTTCCTCCAAAGATAAAAGTCCAAAAACTGGAAAAAAAAAACTGATTCTTCTTCTTTCCTCTCATTAATCATCTCATGACCCCTCAGATTTATCTGGTGACCCTAAATCACATTAAATTCAGTTTTAAGTGATCACCTTTATTTGGATCACAGAACACAAACAATTTTCTTTCAGGTTTGAAATCTTATTTTCAATCAAATTTTTTCTCTCTGCTCAGATGCATTTTCTTTAACATAAATTCATTCCAAAACAAAATCAAAATAATAGGAAGAATATCTATCTGCTTTTCACGATTCCAGTACACGAGCTGGTTGTGTTTTTAACATAATGAGTTCTTTTGTTTGGTGCAAATTGTCTTTAGAAGTCGAGTCGTGCTGCTTCAGCCTTTAATCACAGCGATGGGTCTCAGTTTGATTGCCTTCTTACTGATTCCAGCGTCGTGACACGTGTTGACGACGTCTGTCACGTTTTTGTACGATTCAGGAGCCTGAAAACAAAACAAAAATAACTGAGATGACGCCAGTAATAATTCTTGATTGGCTATATACAGAAGATCTTTAGTGCAAAAAAGATTTAGATTGAAAATAAACAGAAACTCAGAATCTTTAAAACTCGCCTCCTCCATGACCAGTTTGGGTGAAGCCACCCGGATGGCGATGCCCTTGTCGGCCAGTTTGTCCAGGACGTCCTGGAAGTCCAGGTTCCTGCGGGACTTGGCTCGAGACAGAGCGCGACCCTGAAACAACAAACAGAAAATAAATGAATGTGCTGAAAAAAACAACCGGAGTTCAGATCAGCTGGCGAGTTCTTTGGTCAAATGTTTGCTAAAATAATTTATTTTCTTTGTGCAGCACTTTGTAAACCTGGTTTATAAAATAGATAAATTAAAGCATCAATGCTACGCTGATCAATTTATTAAATACAAAGTTGGGGATAATTTACTTTGTCAAGTAACAAAAAAACAACTGTATCAAACTCTCGTACGAAATGAGAGTACGAGAGTAGTAAATGTGATTCTAACTGTAACACGAAGCGAGCGTTCGGTGCAGCGCGTTGACATACAATGTCAATATAAACATGCGATTTCCTGTCAGGTGGACACGCCGTCCTCGACACGAAGGGATTCGAGCAAGTTGAAACTTTTTTTTAGAAAACAACCTCAATAAATGAAGCCACTGTTTAAGTTTTTTGATTTTCAGTTTCAGACACTAAAACATCAGCTACATTATGTAACTCTGGTTTATTCTGGACCCCAGAGACGTAACATCTGGGCATTAAAACAGCTGTTTTGTGAAGGTGTTGAACATCATGCAGGCTGATAAAGACTCGTACCGCTCCGTGACAGGTGGTGCCGAATGTTTCCGTCATGCCTTGTTCTGTCCCCGTCAGGACGTAGCTGCAGGTTCCCATCGTCCCTCCGATCAGCACCGGCTGACCCGTCAGCTGGAAAACAACAACAAACCACGAGTCAGCACTTAAATCCTCGTGAAATAATGAAACCGCCTGAGGAGGTCGTACCTGGTAGTCTACGGGGATGAGGGGGTGGTGAGGGGGGAAAGCTCGAGTGGATCCTTTGCGGTGGACCAGCAGAGTCCTCTGCTTCCCGTCCACCATGTGCTCCTCAACTTTGGCGATGTTGTGAGAAACGTCGTAGATGACGTGCATGTCCAGGTCGTCCGGCGTGGTGCCGAACACCTTAGAGAAGGCCTGAAGGAAAACGTTAAAGAGGTCAGTTAGATTTGAGACAAACTGCTGCTGCTGCCTAGGACGTTTTCCTGGGTCTGTGTAACAGTATTATTATAGTAGGTTAATAGTTTTATTCGTAGTATAATAGTCTTAGTAGTATATTAGTAATAAAATAGTATTATACTAGTATAATATAGTATAAATAGTAAAAAGTATTAGTAGTATAATAGTATTATAAACAGCATGATAGTATACTTAAACAGTATTATTATAGTAGTATAGTATTATAGTATAAATTATTATAGAATCATAGTATAATATTATCATAGTATTATTATTATTAGTATTATAGCAGTATAGTATTATAATTAGTAGTAGTAGTAGTAGTATAGTACTATTAGTAGTATAGTATTAGTATAGTATTATAATTTGTAGTAGTAGTATAGTACTATAGTAGTATAGTATTATAATTAGTAGTAGTAGTAGTATAGTACTATAGTAGTATTATTAGTAGTATAGTATTATAATTTGTAGTAGTAGTATAGTACTATAGTAGTATAGTATTATAATTAGTAGTAGTAGTATAGTACTATAGTAGTATTATTAGTAGTATAGTATTATAATTAGTAGTAGTAGTATAGTACTATTATTAGTAGTGTAGTATTATTATAGTATTCTATAGTAAAATCGCGCCACATCTTACAGGAATACAGAGTTCGCCTGCATGTAGAAACTGTGACCTTGTTCATCTTCATCGTCCTGCAGCTCACAGACTCTGCAGGTCACTGATTATTAAGAATTAAAGATTTGTTTCTTTTCTCCTCTAATTGGAGCAAATTACTTCGTGTTCCTTCATCATTTCTCTCTGGTGTTTAACGTCTCAGCATCACCCCTGAGGACGGAGCCTGAGGACGGAGCCGCAGCTGCGCCTACCTGTCTGGTGAGGAAGGTCATGGACGAGCGGTTGACCCAGGCGTAGTTCCCCGCGGCCGCCATCCCCTTCAGGTAGTCCTGTCCTTCCTGTGACATGATGCGAGCGCACGCCAGCTGCCGGTCGTTCACCGTGATCTTGTCTCTTTTCATCGCCTTCTCCATGGCAACCAGAGCGTCTGTCAACAACATTTGCGCCACTTTAACAGCGTGTGGATTCATTCATTCATGTCTGCAGACTTTTCTTTTGGAAGACACTTAAACCAGGACTGTTCTGATCTTTCTGCTTTAGTTCTGTCTTTTTTTACATTAACATTAAACTGAATTATCACTAAAGATTTGTAAATTCTTCCAGGCGCCTGTAACATCTTTCTTCTGTTTTGGGCTCCTGGCAGCTTCATACTTTGTTAAACTGACTAAACGAGAAGACGTCAGACGTAAAGCTGAGTCTGTGCAGGATAGAAAGACACCGGGCATGCTGGGTAAAGACAGACTGTCCTCCGGGTGTGCGTCGAGCTGAGCGTCCTACCTGTGGCGACCTGGTGTCCGAGGCCTCTGCTGCCGCTGTGGATCATCACGCACACCTGACCTTTGTGGTCGATGCCCATCTTCTTGGCGGCGTAGTCGTTGTAGATCTCATCCACCACCTGGATCTCGGCGTAGTGGTTTCCTGCTCCCAGAGTCCCCAGCTTCAACACACACACACACCATCGCATTAGAAAAGATTGACGGGATTCCCATAACGAGCGGAAACATGGCTGGTAGCAACCTGCCCACTTGAAACACATTCTTTTAAGACCTCACTTCATTTTTCCCAGTGGTTTTGTTTCCACTTCACAACCTCCACTCCAACGTCAGCTTCGAACGAAACCACGCTGATGGGAATCAGCTTTATTATTCATGAAATATAACGAGTGAGAACCAAACCAGGCTGTTGAGAATCAGGTTAGAATCTGTTAAACCTATTTTGAGGGTTTAAAAATCCACAAATCTCAGATAAAACTGTCCACATGCAGACAGAACGTGTCCTAAAGAAAGGAAGACTCTGCACCACAGTAAGCTGGAAATACCTTCTGTGTTTTTCTCTGTACAAATCAAGCTCGCAGGTGTGATCATGTGATCTCCTGGTAGGAGGAGCCTGATGAAGAAACGTTAAATAAAACCTTCGGTGAGCCTCTCCCTCCATTGTTGCAGGGTTTTGTCCTGAAGCTGAGGTCAGTGTGCAGAACAAACAGACTGAAGGCTGCGAGTCACTGAGTAAATAATCGCAGGAGCGGCAGCAACCACAGAACCAGTGCACGCCTGAATAGTTCATTACAGGAAATTATAAAGATTTATAGCTGGAAAATAAAATAATAATAACTATCACTGTATAATTTTCCTCAATAACAATAGGACAATGTCTCTGGCAGTGCCGTCATGAATTGCAGACTTAATTAGAAGACAAGATTAGCAGGTCCTTCAAGGTGTGAAAACAGGCGTGGGCTCCGGGGCTGCTGGGATACCTGCGGCAGGCCTCGCTTCTTGGCCTTGGAGGACACTTTGTTGGGGTCGGCCTGCAGCATCCTGCCGTACTCCTCGCAGTGCTCCTTGTCCTCGGCCCAGGCGTAGCCCTCCCTCAGGGACCAGTCCACCCCCATCTCCAGAGCCTCCTCCAGGTCCCTGAACACACACAGGTGACACAGGTAAACAGGTGGAGCAGGTCAGGGTCTAGACTCTAGTCCTGGAGGATCGCCTCCTTACTTGGCCCCCATGGGGATGACTCCCTTGGACCCGACCCCCACTGGGATGTGGTCGAACAGCGACTGGGCCAGCTGCTCCTTCACCGGCTGAACGTCTCCCTCGTCCAGGTTCGTCCTCAGCAGGCGGACGCCGCAGTTTATGTCGAAACCAACGCCGCCTGCAGGAACAGAGACTCAGCAGGTGAACATTCAGACGATAGGGATTTTACATTATCACAGATTATACATCACGATCAGACCTTTACTTTATTTATTCAGGACCTCTGAGTAAAGCTTCTGTTTTGCAGGAACGTCCTGATCAACGCCTGAGCGGTAGGGTCGGGTATCAAGAACAGGTACCAGATTTCCAAGACCAGTGGCCTCATTAAGACCCGTGCGTTTGGATTCTGCTTCTCGGTTTCTAACTTTCTGCAGCCCATCAAAGTGTCTCTGATCTGCCAGGAGCTGCTACGCCGACCTAACGTCACCTCATGTGTTACGTCAACAAAGCCTGAACAAGAGATTCCTTCTGGTTCCGCTCCAAAGTTTGGTTTAGCTTCACTAAGAAACTGCAGCAGCTGCAGTCAGGAGGTTTGGTGCGAGGGAGGAAGCGGCTCCGACATGACGAAGCGTTTCCTTCAACGCGGGATTGAACCGACGACCTCCTGGACACCGGCTCGTTTGTAGGAGAGAAATAAAATGATGCAGATAATAACGAGCAGCGCTGTTATGTTTCCTCTTTAAGTCAGAACCTCACCTGGAGACACCACGGCGTCAGGGTCGTTCATGTCAAAGGCCGCCATGTTTCCGATCGCAAATCCATATCCAGAGTGAACGTCCGGGAGACCGATGGACCTCTGTGGAACCATTTAACACAGCGTCAACAGGAAGCGTTCAGCACGTTTTCACTGTCAAACCTCTCAGAGAGGGTTTGTAAAAAGCGTCCGATGGCGTTACTCACGTGTACGATCCCAGGCAGCGCCGCCACGTTCCCGATTTGTTTCATAGCGGGAAGGAATCCGCCCACACCTGAGGAATAAAACCAATCACAGGAGAGGTCAGCATACAGGTGTGGAGATGATGATGTCATGGGTTAAAAGAGCTGAGGTGAACGGCGGCTGACCTCCTCCCCGGGAGGCGTTCCGAAGCTCCTCAAAAATCAGCTTCTCCAGAGAGTCGTTCACATAGAAGGTTCCTTCGACCTGAGAGCAGAAACAAACTGTTTAAACGTTCACGTAGACGCTGCTGACTGATGAACCGCCAATAAAATGCCGCGAGAAACGATCCCGACAACATCTCTTTTCAGAGGTTAATCCACGTCGAGCTGCATTTCCTGGGTCAAACGCAAGAAGAAGCAAAACCGCTTCCTTCACACGTCACTCAGGTTCTCACGTGAATGTTTGATCAGGGCCGGATTACCGAGTGGACAAAGACCCCCAGGTACGTATTCATTCATTCATTTAATTGCCGTCATTATTTTATTTTTGTTCTCACATATTGCAAATATGATTAATTAAATACAATAATTTGTCTAATTAAATTACTACCCCCCCCCCCCAGATTAAGGTGAGAACACTTTAAAAAAAAAGTAGTATTTCCTTCTTAAATATGTGCTGATTTGCATATAACACAAATCCATTTTCCATCACATTAAGAGTCAGATTATTTTTTTTGTTGTCGTCACAGAACGGTTTATCAAAATATTGTTTTTTCATGGATTTATTCAAAATATACAGAGCTGCATGACTTGGACAATTATTGTGGACTATAATGCGATTGGATTATTGTGCAGCCCTAAGAATCTACCACTTTGAAGTTCAAACTGAAAACCTACTTTACTCCAGCCTCTCCCAGAATTCATGTTGGCACCTTTTCAAATCTTCCTAATCTGAAGTTTTATCTTCTTCATTCATTCATTATTGCTGTTTTTACTCTTTTGTATTTGATCCTGTGTATTTTTTGGAAAGTGGATTGGATCCATCCTCCATTGTGATTTTGCACCGTAAATTAAATATGATTTGATTCGATTTCCACATATTTTAAAGATAAAATGCCAGATAAAATAAAAATGACAATATTTAAAAAAAATAAAAAACACATTATAAACATCTTAACCTCAGACAGAGACTGTGAAATTGTGTGTTCATCCTGTTTGCTGTTGCATGCTGGGGCAGCGGACTCTGACAGACTCCATTAAGCTGCTGAACAATGTGAAATAGAGCTGTGTGCAATAAATATGTGAGCACTTCAGCACTTTACTTGTGATCCCGGTGCAACAGGGCAACGTGCAATAAACATATGAACACCTTAGAATATGCACTTTACACAAACTGCGGTGCAACAACCACACTGGCACTGTGTTGTCAACAATGTCCTTTTTCTTCTGTGTTTATATTTTCTTCTTGTGAAGTACAACATGAACACATCTCTTATGGATATATAGCCAACATTGGGCTCTAGAAAACAAACTTTCAAACAACAAATGATTCAATGTGAACAGTTGAAAAGAAACGAAATGGTTAAACTCAAACTTGGAAAATGCTAATAAAAATACAATACATAAAATACACAAATAATAACGTTTGTTTATATATATATAAAAAAAAATCAAGACTGATAATAGTTGCAAAATAACTTGAAATCTGAAAATTGATAGATAAAAGCAAAATCATAATTATGGTCTGTGGCGTCTCGCCTTAATACAGACAGATGGAAATAATTCAAACACATTAAAGCACATTATCTAACTTGTGCAACAACCAGGCTTCATTTAAGAGCACTCCTGATACTCAGCGGTGGACAGTAACTACATTTACTCAAATACTGAATTAAGTACTTGAGTATTTTCTTTTTCTACTCCACCACATCTCAGAGGGAGAGACTGTCACACTGAAATTTAACTATTCTGATGATCGTTTTAATATTAAGTTTGTCATGTCATATTGAGCATTTAAATGAGTAAATTAAACTATATTTTCTATTATTTACTTACACTACAACATATCTCGTTCTCTATGCAGATATTATTTTCATAAATCTTGAATAACTAAAAGTTTGTTTATATTAAGTTATCAGGGTTTTAATATCTCAATCTCGGGTTTTAATTAGGGTGAAAAAAACAACACAGACTTTAGGATGTCTGGTTAACCATTCTGTAGAATATAACTTTATAACTTTATAAATGTTTACACATCAGTATAATTTACCCTTTAATTGGTCGGCTGACATTTTATTGCTAATAGTTGCATCACTGAGCTACGTCAGCAGGTTTTATCTTTGTTTTACGGCAGATATCAGATGAGGTGACTGAGTTTTATGACTACATGATGTTTTTAACTATCCTGTTTTCTTCAGGGAGTTCCTGCCTGGTTAAAGTCTAAATAGCCAACATGCGCTAACTGACTGCAATGCTAACTGAAAAGCTAACCAGTTAGCCACGCTAACAGCTGAAAGTGTGTCCAGTCTCACCTGCATGTTGGGAACAAAACCCTTTTTAATCCTCCAGCAGTTGCTGTTGAGCTTCTCCAGGTACTGAAGCTCGTCGTTGTAACTCCGACTCATCGTTGATTCTTGATTTCGCAGAGTTTAACGCGCAGACTGTGTTTAAAACGCTGCGTTTCACCGGCTGTCTAAACGCAGAGTGCTGCCGCAGACACAGCGCTACGGAATCCCGCACAGCGATTTGACAGCAAAACGCGATTGTTAATATGGCATGACTCATGAAAATTTTAAAGATAAAAAAACAAATATGTCGTCTGTGTGACTCGTTTCATACAACTGCAGAGCTCTAATTAACTAGTCCAATTAAAGAAGTAACTGCTGTTAAAAAGCTTATATTGTGTTCGTTAATCGGCGTGTTGGCAAGAAAACTAAACCTCCCTCTTGTCGTAGTTGTAGTCAAATAGTTAGTGAAGCCGGATGTTTGGCGACTGGCCTTCAAAACAAAAGCATACGTAAAAATACTTTTAATTGAACACGTACAGAACAATCGATGCTTGTCACACAGTAGAACATGATATGTTATGTATCTTATCTCAACAGACATTTGCTTAGTTGTTTTTTTCCAGATATATATATATATAGTTGTGTATTTTGTTTTGTTTTATTTTCATTTTATATGTTACCTTATTCTAACATACATAATATATGTATGATTGTATATTTTGTTTTTTTATTATATATGTAACCATTTTCTAATATGCATTTAATTATCTGGTAAATTCAGTGTGTGAAGGGACTAGTTCAGATTAAAAACCTATTTGCCTATTCGTTAGTTACTAGTAACTATTCCAAAAGGTACTGGTAACCTTTTCATTACTTGTCATTACTAGTAAGAATTACAATTTTACTAGTATCTTTTGGAACAGTTACTAGTGTTAAATGAATATGTACTAGTATCTAAATAATAGATACTAGTAAATGGAATTAGTTCCTAGTAACTGATGAAAAGGTGATATTTGAACTGCAGAGCCCCGTAGATTTCAATGGCAAAATGTGCAATTAGTTACTAGTAACTAAAAAATACTTACTAGTAACAAGAAATTAAATGCTATTGTTACAATCATTGTTATAACTGCTACCAGTAAAACAAAAGAATAGTCACCAGTAACTAATGGAATAATTACCAGTAACTAATAAAATAACTAGCAGGTTTTAAGTAATAAAGGAATAAAAACGGCTTAATAAATGTACAATTTGTTACTAGTAACTAAAAAAGTACTAGTATCTTGTGAATTGTTACTAGTAAAACGGGAATAGTTACTAATAGCTTTTAATCAATAACTACATATTGGACTGATATATTTTAAGACCTTTTATCCTACTTTATTTTTTTCTTTTAAAATCTTATTTATGTGTCTCTTCATATCATCTTTATATTTTTTCTTAATGCGGTGTTATGTAGTATGTAAAGAATATTGCCTTGGGTGAACATGTTTAGGTATTCATAAAGGTTCCAAACAGAAAAGAGCAATGAAATCTACTCTAATGAAGGTTTAGGGCCTTTCTGAAAGAGCTATTTTAAAAGTAGCATAAAAATGGGGCTCGGTATTTAGTTTACTTTGGTTTTTATTTTGAAAATCTTTTCATCTCTCAAACAGGAAGTTGCCGTGATTAGCTCTGCTAGCTTCACGCCTGCGCTGTCTAGTAGCAGCTGAACTGTTTACAGTGCGACATTTCTGCAAAGTGTCTTAAAACGACCTGGATATTTTTACTTTCAACACTTTAACTTATCATGTAAGTGTTGTTTTCTGTCTTTGAAGCTCTGACTGCTTTTAAATCTCCTAAACCAACCGAAGGTAACGTGAACCAGCAGGTTTTAACTGTAACGCAGCAACTTGTTAAAACGTCAGCTAACGTTCAGAAACGAAAACGAAACATTTCATTTCTGATGAAATAATAAGTCAGATTTTATGTTCTTAACTTGTGCTGTATTTCTCCAGTCTGCTTCTGTCTTGTTTTATATATTGGGCTGTAATATTTGGCTAATGTGTTGACGGTTTTGTTGGTTCTAACGTTAGTTAACAGTAATTATAAGTAAATTTAATGTGAATTTAGTGCGAAATTACACAAAATACAGTCTGGTGTCAGGCCAAAACAAAGCTGCAGTTCTCCCAACAAGTAAAAACATCGATAATGACTCGTCAAAAAACGTCGGTGTACCAGGGTCTGGTTCATGACAACATACTTTGTGAATTTGCAGCAGCAGTTTGGGGAAAATCTGCTCCTGTTTGACCACGACATTACTCTAAATCTATTATTTTAATCGTAGAAAATGTTTAGAGATGTTTTACTTGCATCAGGATCTGCATCACACAGCGTTGGGCAGGCAATAGTAGTAGATAAACATACAAAGATGCTCTGTCATCTCTCCACCAAACTCCACTAAGTTTCCATCACATTTTAGGGGCTCAGTTGTTGCACTAGCCTACTAAAAAATACGTTAGGAATGAAATGAGAGAAGAAGTATGTTGACTACAACAAACACAGTTACAAAACAACACAGTAACTCATAAACCTGTCTGGTACAATAACTAACTTATAGTATAATTTAAGCTGTAAACCAGTCTTTTGTTTAACTACATCATCGTATGTGTCAGTAAACGTGAGGACGGTTACGGCTGCTCTGTTTGATTGTTCTCGTTAAGTCTGTCCATGTTCATTCATTTGTCGTCCACAGCATGAAGCTGCGAGTTCGGATCAACCGGCAGACCAGCAGGGTGGAGTTACTGGGAGAAGAGCCCAGTTTGACAGAGCTCATTGATCACATCAAGGGGACCGTTTTGCCTTCTCACGGACTCGGGTCAGAACCAGCCCTGAGACGGGACCCACATACTTTATTATAAGCTGTTTCTTATCAAGAAGTTTTCAGACACACAGTGTAAAATAAAACAATGTTCGCACTGAACTATTTTCACTGGTTTGTTTCACTGATATAATTTATAACCCAGACGTCAGTTGCAGGTCAGATGTTTCCCTGACGTCAGGCGGTGTTTTCTGTTTCTCCCTCAGAGCAGACGCAGAGTTCAGATTGTCTCTGAACGGCTCGGAGTTTCTGTCGGACACCGGTCAGACTCTGTCGTCCTGCGGCATCGTGTCCGGAGATTTGATCTGCGTCGTCCTGCCCGAATCTGAAGCCGCCAGCTCCGCCAACACGACAGCCTGCAGAACAGAGAACCAGCAGAACCAGCAGAACCAGCAGAACCAGAGGCAACAGCAGAACCAACAGAACCAGCAGAACCAGAGGCAACAGCAGAACCAACAGACCCGACAGACCACTGCCACGACGTCCAGCCAGGTGAGTGGAACCAGTTCATCTGGTGAAAACATACAAAGGTAGAAGAAGTACTCAGATCTTTACCTTGCAAAAACAGTAATACTCCAGTGTAGAAATACACAAAAGTGGAAGTTTTATTATTGAAAAATATACATAAAGTACCAAAAGTAAAAGTAGTACTTATGCAAAATCATAGATATTATTGGATTATATTTATTGATGTATTCATGTGTTCATCCCTTTAATGCTGAAAAGAAAAACATTTTAAATGTAGTGGAGTAGAAGAATAAAGTGGCAGCAAATGGAAATACTAAATAGTACCTCAACATTTTACCTGAGTAAACATTGTTCCTTAGAAATCGGATCACTCGTCACCTTCAGCTGACTAATTTAATAATTGGAGATAAATTAGATCAACGTTAACAAGAAGCAGACTAAATGAAACATGACTCTGTGTTTTTATACAAAAAGTTGTGTTTGTCCTTCAGGGAGAATAGAAGTTTAAAGTATTCTGACACTGTAACATGGCCTCCAGTTTTATTTACTTTTCTAATGAACAAAGTGAAAGAGGTTTGTTGGTGAAGCGTTCAGGTGAATAATTTGATAGAAGAAAGAAATTCGGCCTGAATCTGTCGGGACTCGTCGCGTTTTATGAGAAGAAACCTGAAGTTCAAACAGCTGTCAGTGAAGCTCGGCGTGTTTAATGCCGAGTCAGTCCTCAGATTACAGCCGACTCGGCAGCAAACGTGTCTGAGTTTGCAGCGTCCCTGTGAAGATCAGCTCCTTCACAGCTTGTTCACCATGTTGCAGGCAGACCCAGGCTACTTGCTGAAGCAGTCATTGCTCAGTGTGGAGGATCCTGACAGTAGAGATGCAACGATTAATCGATCAGTTGGTTGAAAGAAAATTAATCTGCAACTGTTTTATTAATCGTTTCACTCATTTTTTTAAAGCAAAATGAGAAAATGTTTCTGGCTTCTTCTTCTTAAATGTGAAGATTCGTCGATAATGAAAATAGACTTTGGCTGCAGCCCTACCTAACAGTCTTTAACGGTCTCTGCGATGAACAGCCCAGCAGCAGCCCTGCAGCACCCGCGGAGGCTGAGACCGGTGAGATGTTGGACTCTGGACCTTCGGTGTCCAGCTGGGAGCCGATGCTGTGCGGCGAGGCAGAGGAGGGTCAGGCTCCCCTCTCTCTGGAGCTCCTCTACCACTCCGCCCAAACCGCCAGTCCCAGCGACGCCATCGTGGTGGCCGGGAACCTGCTGATGCTGGAGACCGGGTTTGTTCCTCAGGTGAGACCGCAGAGGTTACTACAGAACGGTGTGGGCTGAAGTCAGGCAGGTGACGGTGAAATACTCCGTGTGTGTGTTCAGGGCTGCGAGCTGAAGCCAGGTGAGATGCCTGCAGGGTGGAGGTCTGCAGGTGGAGTCTACAAACTGCAGTACACTCATCCTCTGTGTGAAAACAGCCTCGCCATGGTGGTAGGCGTGTGCATGGGCCCCGTGCTCGTCATCAACGGTGAGTTTGTTAACCTTATTTCACGATCCCGCTGTGTGATCGGACTTTTAAACCGAAAGGTTTCTTCTTCCTGCAGCGACTCTGAAGGTGAACGAAACGGTCGACACGGTCCGCAAACTGTGTCTGAATCCATCCAGCTACGTGACCGACGCCTGGCCAGGTAGAGAGCTCTGATTGGTCGAAATGACACCAGCCCAGCGTCGGAGCGTCTGTGAATAACTCTGGTGTAAATGTTTCTGTCGTTCAGGAGAAAGTGCAGCGGCTGCTTTCAAAGACCTGAACAAGCTGTCCAGGACCTTCAAAGACCAGCTGGCGTACCCGCTGATCGCTGCCGCCAGAGAAGGTACGGACTCAGGAGGAAGGAAGGAGGGAGGGAAGGAGGGCAGGAAGGAAGGAAGGAAGGAGGGCAGGGGCGGGAAGGAAGGAGGGCAGGGGGGCGGGAAGGAAGGAGGGCAGGAAGGAGGGAGGGAAGGAGGGCAGGAAGGAGGGCAGGAAGGAAGGAAGGAGGGCAGGAAGGAAGGAAGGAGGGCAGGGGGCGGGAAGGAAGGAGGGCAGGGAGGAAGGAAGGAGGGCAGGAAGGAAGGAAGGAGGGCAGGGGGCGGGAAGGAAGGAGTGCAGGAAGGAAGGAAAGAAGGAAAGAAGAAAGGAAGAGGGGGCAGGGGGAAAAGGAAGGAAGGAAGGAGGGCAGGAAAGAAGGAAGGAAGAAAGGAAGGAGGGCAGGAAGGAAGGAAGGAAGGAGGGAAGGAA
Organism: Micropterus salmoides; assembly: GCF_014851395.1. NCBI lineage: Eukaryota > Metazoa > Chordata > Actinopteri > Centrarchiformes > Centrarchidae > Micropterus > Micropterus salmoides. The sequence goes on from NW_024044681.1 coordinate 2,528,713, forward strand.
GGAAGGAGGGCAGGAAGGAAGGAGGGAAGGAAGGAGGGCACGAGGGCAGGAAAGAAGGAGGGAAGGAAAGAAGAAAGGAAGAGGGGGCAGGGGGGAAAGAAAGGAAGGAAGGAAGGAAGGAGGGTAGGAAAGAAGGAGGGAAGGAAGGAAGGAAGGAGAGCAGGAAAGAAGGAGGGAAGGAAGGAAGGAAGGAAGGAAGGAAGGAAGGAGGGCAGGAAAGAAGGAGGGAAGGAAGGAAGGAAGGAGAGCAGGAAAGAAGGAGGGAAGGAAGGAAGGAAGGAGGGCAGGAAAGAAGGAGGGAAGGAAGGAAGGAAGGAGGGCAGGAAAGAAGGAGGGAAGGAAAGAAGAAATGAAGCTGTGGCAGGGGGAAAAGGAAGGAAGGAAGGAGGGCAGGAAAGAAGGAGGGAAGAAAAGAAGGAAGAAAGGAAGGAGGGCAGGAAGGAAGAAAGGAAGGAGGGCACGAGGGCAGGAAAGAAGGAGGGCAGGAAAGAAGAAAGGAAGAGGGGGCAGGGGGAAAGAAAGGAAGGAAGGAAGGAAGGAAGGAGGGTAGGAAAGAAGGAGGGAAGGAAGGAAGGAAGGAGAGCAGGAAAGAAGGAGGGAAGGAAGGAAGGAAGGAAGGAAGGAGGGCAGGAAAGAAGGAGGGAAGGAGAGCAGGAAAGAAGGAGGGAAGGAAGGAAGGAAGGAGGGCAGGAAAGAAGGAGGGAAGGAAGGAAGGAAGGAGGGCAGGAAAGAAGGAAGGAAGGAAGGAAGGAGGGAAGGAAAGAAGAAAGGAAGGAAGTAAGGAGGGAAGGAAAGAAGGATGGAAGGAAGGAGGGCAGTAAGGAAGGAAGGAAGGAAGGAAGGAGGGCAGGAAAGAAGGATGGAAGGAAGGAGGGCAGTAAGGAAGGAAGGAAGGAAGGAAGGAGGGCAGGAAAGAAGGATGGAAGGAAGGAGGGCAGTAAGGAAGGAAGGAAGGAAGGAAGGAGGGCAGGAAAGAAGGAGGGAAGGAAGGAAGGAAGGAGGGCAGGAAAGAAGGAAGGAAGGAAGGAAGGAGGGAAGGAAAGAAGAAAGGAAGGAAGTAAGGAGGGAAGGAAAGAAGGAGGGAAGTACAAGAACCTCAACATTGTAATGAAGTACATTACTTGTTTGCGACATTCCTTTATGAAGATAGTATGATAACCAGCTGATGACTCTGTGAGCGTGAAAGCTGTAATGACCTGGGGGGGGGGGGCTGGAGCACTGACCTCAGCGCTGACGTCTCTGCGGTGTTTGCAGCGATGGCTCTGCCGGTGGCGTTCGGTCTGGCTGCTCTTCCTCCGGAGCTCCTCCTCCGAGTCGTCCGCCTGCTGGACGTCGTCTCTGTGGTCCGACTGTCTTCGGTCTGCAGACGCTTCAACGTCGCCACCGACGACTCGACGCTGTGGAGACACCTGTACCGCCGAGACTTCAGAGGTGAGACCTCAGGGAGACGTGCGGGATGAAAACGCGTATCTCCCAGATAATCGATACCTTAACAAACCCGTCTGTGTTCAGATTCAGATCCCAGCAGAGCCAGAGACACGGACTGGAAGGAGGTGAGCATAATATATCACATAAATAACCTCAAATTCTGAACACCCATAATGTTATTTTGCATGTTTTAAAAACAATTGCCAGAAAATTCTAATGTTTTGAAAATGGAGTCGTTATTTTACCTGGTGCGAAATTTTAAAAAAATTTAATTTGCAATGTTTTGGCCACATCTTGTTTTTTTAAAACAATATAAAAACATGCAGAGCACAACCTCGCCTGAGCCTTTTATCATCATCAGCAGCAGCATCATCTTCCTCTAACTGCTCCGTGTCACTTGTATCTATAATCAGGAGATCTTCAATGCTGTACTTTTTTGCCATTTAAAAAATACAAACCAAACACAATTTACTGTGTATTTCTCCTCTGAAATGGTCAATTCTTATTTAAATTCAGTGACCAAAAAGACAATTATTATGAAGTGAGTCTCAATACAGCAGGAAAACACAATATAGGCTACAAACTTCCTCAATTTCTGCCTTTAATTAGTTTGCTTAAATAATTAAAAGAGTGAATGGGGCTTAATGGAATGTATAATGCAATAAAATTATGATTTACACATGTATAAATAAATGACCTTATTTATTTCCTGTATCTAATTTGATTCGCATATTCAACACAATTTTACTATAAAATAAGTTATTAAATATTGAGTAACTATACATTACTTCAATCCAGTAGATATTCATATTGAAGTATCCAAAACATTTTCAAAGTTTTTCTTTATGTTCTTCTCCTTCAAAATTGGTAAAAGTTTCCTTGCAGCTCACCGATTGAAAATTTCTGCCCCCTGGTGGATCATCCGTGCATTATCTGATTCTTTACATCAGGTTTTTGGGGGAAAGAATTATCACACTGATGACGCAGAAGTCTCTAAAACTCATGAATCATATATGATTCACTTTGCGTTACACAGTTAAGAGTTTTTATTACCTTTTAATCACAGAAACATAATTTTAAATAAACAATAAATCACAGTCCACTTATTTGTTGAAACTTCCTGAAACATTCACACATTTTACAGTGAGAAAGATTTTAATCAATAAACGGCCAAAACAATTAATCCACTGCAAAAAATGTCCTGCTCATTAACTGATCAGCTGACTAATCGTTCAGTTTTATAGAAATGTTTTCTCCTTTTACTGAATTTGGGCAGAGCTGCACAGCTCTGACTGTTACTCTTTATTTTATTTCACACCTTCTGACTTTCTTTCTGCCTCCAGCTTTACAGACGGTCCTTTAAGATCCGCTTGGAGATGCGACGCGAGTCTTGCCGCCACTTCCTCCCTCCTTTCCACCGAACCCCCCGGGACATCTTCAACCCCGTCCCCGTCCCCCTGCACCCCCCGCTGCCCGGGATCATCGGGGGGGAGTACGACCAAAGACCGAACCTCCCCCACGGCCTCCTCCCCCGCCCTCGCTTCGACCCCATCGGGCCACTGCATGATCCCGAGGGGCGACTTATGGGGAACTTCCGCAGAGTCGGACCGATGAGAGGTCGACCTGCAGACGTCCGACGAGGTTTCATCTGATCACGTGTTCTTTTACTGCAACAATAAAACACACGGATCCGAACGACACGAGTGTTTGTTTGTGGAAAAGTGTTGTTGAAAGCAGAGAGAGGAAGCCGGTGTGTTTTTATTACATGTGATGTGAACTCAAGAACGATGGAAACTGGAGAGAAAAATCTGATCTAGCTTTAGTTCTAACTTCAGTTTGCATCACGCAGGAACCTCCGGGTCTGAAAGGTGAAGCTCCTTAAAGCTGCGTCCTCTCCAGCAGCCAGCAGGGGGCGACTTAAACCTGCGTCCTCTCCAGCAGCCAGCAGGGGGCGACTTAAACCTGCGTCCTCTCTAGCAGCCAGCAGGGGGCGACTTAAACCTGCGTCCTCTCCAGCAGCCAGCAGGGGGCGACTTAAACCTGCGTCCTCTCCAACAGCCAGCAGGGGGCGACTTAAACCTGCGTCCTCTCCAACAGCCAGCAGGGGGCGACTCCAGCGGCTGCAGAAAGAAGTGTGATTGTATAGAAGTCTCTGAGAAAATGTTTCTACTTGTCAGCTGATTTATTCCCTCAGTAAACACTTTCCTGATGAGTTTCTGGTCTCAGTCGCTAGTTTCAAGTCTTCTTCAACACAGCATGATGTTCATTTAGTAAATTATGGTCCCATTTAGAGGAACAGAGACCAGGAAGCAGGGGATAATAGTAGGTAACTAATTTGTTTTTGCTTTTTGCAGCCCATTCAAACACACAGTATGTAAATTCTGCCGTCTCGGACATCAAAACAATTGAAAAGAGGTAGTTTGATGGCGTCGTGAAGTAGCGTGAGATCTTGGGAGCTGCTTCTCCCGGTTAGGTTTCCTTAAATGTCGCTCAGGAGGTTTTTACCAGGAGCAGAGTGATCCGCTGAGGTTTCCTCCTCCTCCTGTGATTAAAAACGATGAAAACACTGAATAAATGATCTGATGATAAAAAATCTGTGTTTCTCTGATGCTGCTACTTTTTTTTACTTAAAAGAAAATTTAGCCTTTGTATTTCATAATTTTGACTTGTTATCTTATAATTCATGATGAAAATAGGAAGAGATGCTCATGATGTGTCAAAAAGAATAATTATAAGTAATATGCGGTAATGAAACTCTGTTTTTCTTTTTAGCACCACAGCTTAAAATGACAGTTTTAACTAAAATGTGATGAAAAGTTAAAAATTGTGTTTCCTCATTAACTACAACTGCTTGAATTAAAATAATCTTCCAAACACACACATACATACATACATACATATATATATGTATGTATATTATTTATTTATACACACGATCATTCACCTTCTTTAACAGTAACTCTGTTGCTGAGAGATGAAAGTGAAAACTGTTTCACCAAGTCTGTCTGGGCCTGCAGTCAGAGAACAAAAGGATGAAACATGTGCTCAACTTGTAAGTTTGGTAAGAAGCAGCTCTGAGCTCATTCTTACTTCATCTCCCGACTGAATCAGGAAATGGTTTCAGTTTCTTTGCTGTGGGTGGATGGAAACTGATTGAGAATCTCCAATCAGAGAACAACAGGATGTGGTATGAAGCAGTCATAAGATCTTTAACTTGTCCCACCTCCCATCCAACACTTAAACTGGAATCTTATTGTTGTCACACTTCGACTTCCAGGCTGTTTATTGTCTCAGTCTGAATCAGGCGTGGTTTCCTCTGCATCTCTCTCTCAGCGGTGAGTACAAACTGACAAACATGAGAACAGACTGCTGCTCTTTTATTCATGTGTATCTGATCAGACAGCAACTCAAGTACTGAAGTATAAATCAGAGGTATTAGTATTTGAGTATTTTCATCCCACTTTGTAGTTCTACTCCACATCTCAGAGGTTCGTGAACACAGAAATGTCTTCAGTGCAAACTCTGATGACATGCCGTTGGCCTTACAAAGTCTTTTTACTACGCGAGTTTTAGAATATACGGTATATCTAGTAGCTATTCATACAACTTACAAGCTCGTCCTCCTCAGTTTGTCCTACTCCTCCTCTTGTGACCTTTGTCCTCTTCCTCTTAAAATACTGCAGGATGCTCGTCTCTGTGTGAACATTTTGACTACTTTTAAATTGTGGACACGTAGCAGAGACACAAACACCTCAGGACGCAAGTTTTTAAGGCCACTTTTAACTGGTTCAAGGAAGAGGGACCAAATCTCCCCAACACTGGCTGCTCTTCACTGCTTACCAGTCAAAGAGTCGTTTTTAAGGTGTTATGTGGACTGGCTCCATCTTATATTTCAAAACTCCTCATGTTTTATCACAGACCCCTCAGATCATCAAACTAATCCCTCTTAGCCATCTACCCTTGAGTATAAGATCGTCCCCCACCATCGACACTTTTGTCTCGTCTTAAAACGCATTTTTATTCTTTGGTATTTGAATCTGTTTAGGAGCACTTGGGCTCATGTTTTTTATTTTTTTATTTTATTTAACTATCTTGTTTTTCTATCTTATTGCTGGATGCTGTAGCAGACCTCGGCTACGTAAAATTTTAATACAGTTATGAAAATTAATATTTCCGGGAATATTAATTTTATACCTCGAAATTAGGAGCACCACCTAAAGATTTGCTTGTCCGCCCAAGGCTTTAGGTCCTTGAGTATAGCCTGAGAATTATACCGAGTTCGGTTAATTCATTAGTTGTTATTCTGAAATCGTAAAGTCAATCAGTCAGTCTCAGATCTGAGCGTAAGTTCTGTGTATAGGGACTCTAGATTCTGAATAACACACACACATACATCGCTGTGCTCAAAGTGAATTTATTAACTAACAGAAGAGGGTAAAATTGTGGGTATATGTGGTGATATTACAGGGATAACAGTTAATATGACAACAAGGAGGTACTAAAACAGGGTAGCTTATGTAAGGTTCGATTGAGTTTTAGTTTATTGTAGAGGGAGAGAATTCTACGAGTATGAGGGAACAAATGACCGAAATTGGATTGCAGATTTAATTTGTCTAATCTAAGGGTTATTAACTGTGGATGGAGCCCATAGATCACCAACGAGTCACAGAGTGTTGTTTGTTTTGGCCTAACGTTGCCGCAGGTCCCGACTGCCGGTTGGCTCGGGAAGTCGGTTCTGGCCCGACCCCAGTGGCGTTTTCGAGTTGGGTTGAAACCGGTGGATTGGGTCCGGAGTCCTCTTGTGGGAAGCGTTTGCAGCAACGGGCTGTCAGCCAAGGCTTTTGCTCTGATCTCAGTTCGTTTGGTGTCGCTATAGGGCCACTCAGGGTTCTGTCGTCAGAGCCGTGGTTTCATTTATTCAAGGCCATAAATGAAGGCTTCTGAGTTTCTGGTCCAAAGTTGCTCACAACGGTCGGATGAGGTTGCAACAACAAAATCAAATAAACTCACACATTCACCGTAGGTTCATGAGGCCTCGGGAATATCGGCTATTTAATGTTGCTGAGGTTAAACAGGCAGCTCCAAACAGAATAAAGAAAATCAAATCTCCCGCTGAGAAATTTGGAATTCAGGGTCGTAGCTTTCTCAGCTCGTCTGAAGGAGATTTAAGTCCGAAACAAAAATCGAAATTTCAAAAGTAAAGGAAGTTAAGAGAACGTATACGTTTAGTTTCAAGAAAGTTTAAACGAGGAGTTTTGAAGAGGCAAGAAGAAGCTAGAACAAAAGACCGCAGGTCCTTTTTATTGATCCCGCTAGGTAGTGACGTCAGTATTGGGGATGGTCTCCCAAACGTCGCTAAGGTGTTAACTTTTGGGATAAAGAAATATACGTTGCGCGTATTTCCCTTTGATCTCTCTCTCCACAATATCGACATTTGGAAAAATACTTAGTTCTAAACATTCGAATAAAGACAGTTAAAACAAGGCTAAACACTATGGAAAAAGGGTTATAATGGTCATATAAAACGTAACAAAGCTTGATTACATGTCCTCAGTATACTTGCTGGTTACTGGTTTTAACTCATGAGACAATTTAGATGTAAGCATGACAGTAAAATTTCGTTTATGCAATTACATGGTGATAGTTAGGCCTACTTAACAATTCTGTCAGTGTCAGCCGAGTTTTAAACACTTGCGTGTTATACCTTTCTTGTCCCCTTGGTGGCGCTCGGGTCACACAAGAAAACAGTAGACATTCTACTTTAACTGAGAAGCTGGTGATGCCTACGAGCGTTTCCATGGATAATTCAGTAAGAAATTGTATATGAAACATTTAACTAAAGCATTAGTTAGCATTGAATAGACAGTGATTATTAGGGAGTAACGGGGATGAATTAAAACAACACAGAAAGAGGTTAGAAACTAGTTCAAGATTACTTTCTTATGGGTCTGCTAGTCTTCAAACATCACTAAAGGATAACAACAGGGTTATTACTTACTAAACTCAGAGGCAAACACCGCTGCTCACTTAGCATGGTTATTATTTAAACAGAATAAACACAGTTATACTGGAACCTTGCTTGGTTCGAGTAACAGGGGTTTTTATGGTCTTTCTTCTCTGCATTCCTGGCTTATCGCACAGGTTATCAGAGAATGAAATGGTGGTTTATGGCTCAGCCGTTCTGTGGAGAGAAAAGAGTCAGATTGAGGCTGGAGGTGACCTGCTGGAGGGAGAAGGGGTCAGATCGCCCCTTTCCTGTCCTGTGGACTGTCTTTAGTGACACCTTTACGGCTAGAAAGGTTCACTAAGGCTATTTTAATACACAATCCTTAAGCGATTCATTGTCTGATTGAGTCTCTTTCGGTCCTTACCAACACCAGGCGATGTCTCTGGGTTTTACATGTGAAAAAGGTCAACTCTCGGGGAGGGAAACTTCCCTCCCTCTTTTGAAACCATCTGACCTTCTTTGAAGTGCGTCTGGTTGAGTTCACAACAATGCCATTAATTGGCCTGTTTAAATTGATCTGGTTTTAATTTTTATGTCTTCTACTGTATAACTTTGTTCAGCACTTTTCAACTTGTGTTTAAATGTGCTTTATAAATAAACTTGACTTGACTGAAGACTCTCAATATATGTAAACTTCTCAATTGCCTGAACTGCTGATTATATTTTAATTTTACTTAAATTTTATTTTGTTTATATATTTTGTTTTTGTCTAACCCTGGTCCTTGTTTTAGAATTGCAATGAAGATTAAAAAAAAGCAAAACTGGCCGTTACGGGGGGAGTTTCAAGGCATCTTACGCAAGATTAGGAAGTTTAGACCGTTTTTAACAGTGTATATAAAAATTTGCCGACACATCTGGAACTATCACAACTGATTTTCCACCAGTGTTGACACTGAGGCTTTTTACTTTGGATGACAGAGTGACCATCAGTACTGAGGATTTCCTGTTTGGAGATGATAAGAATGACTTCTGTCTTGTTGCTGTTCAAATGTGTTTATTAGGATAAGATGGAAGAGGAGGACAGAGCAGAGTCTGCAGGATCCAGCTGTCTGTCTATGAAGAGTGACTGGTCCAAAGGAGGAATTCCTCCAGACTTCAGTCCTGAACCTGGACCCTCAGACACAAAGTAAGAAACTGTTTTTACTGTAAACTGAAGACAAAATGTTGTGCTAAAAGAACTGTTTCTGAACTTTATTCCCTCCCCCTCTCTGGTCTGAAAACCTCCAGTGTTTGATGGAAGTGTAAACACTGACACACTCCCAGTCTGCTGTGACCACTAGTTGTATGTCTAACTGAGCTAATTAGATAAGGGTAGCTAGTTAGCTGCGGTTAGTGGTTGCTTTAGCAACAAGTAATGCTTTCTGTTGATCAGCAACCTGCATAAATAACAAATAGAGCTGAGGCAGAGCAGCCGGGGGACATGAGGGAATCATTGGTGCCGTCTTCCTCTTAGTATCTCTGCAGCTGTCAGTCACCTAGAGGAGCTGGAATCTGATCTAAGAGGACCAATACAAACTTTAAAGCTCCTAATGATCCACAGCAGCAGCAGTTTGTGTGTTTAGAGCTTCCTGAATGGCTTCATCAGAGAATATATCAAGGATTCATGTGATCTGAATAAAAACATCTTGGTGTTTGCAGAGTTCAGTCCAACAGACAGAGAGCAGAGTCTGCAGGATCCAGCTGTCTGTCTATGAAGAGTGACTGGTCCAAAGGAGGAAATCCTCCAGACTTCAGTCCTGAACCTGGACCCTCAGACACACGATCCAGCTGTCTGTCTATGAAGAGTGACTGTCCAAAGGAGGAATTCCTCCAGACTTCAGTCCTGAACCTGGACCCTCAGACACAAAGTAAGAAACAGTTTTTACTGTAAACTGACCTGATGGAAGATGATGCATTGAAGACAAAATGTTGTGCTAAAAGAACTGTTAGTGCAGATACTGTTTCAAACTAAGATGGATCTGATTTTATTTCTGGAGCAAAACACCTGAACCTCCATTTCAGATATATAAAATTATTTTTTATACGAGTTATATTCATATTGCTTGAAATAAACAGTTTCATAGTAGCTTTTTTCACTTATTTGGTGAGTTTTGTGCAAAAGAAATTAAAGGTCTGTCCCAAATAAAGGCCGGGTCAATTTAGTGTTGTTACTTTCAGAAAATAACAACACTAATTTGACCCGGCCTTTTAGTGTAGGGCTCCAACTAACAATTATTTTCATGATTAATCAACTAATTATTTTAGTCCATAAAATATCAAGAAATTGTGAAAAATGCTCTTCAGTTTTCCAGAGACCAAAGTGATGTCTCCAAATTGCTTCTTTTTCCAACCAACAGTCCACGACCCAAAGACTCGTCATTTAATATCATAATGACAAAACAGCAGCAATTCTTCACATATAAAGAGGTGGTATTCTGCTTTTTGGCTTTCCCCTCTCCTATATCGAGTTATATTCCTTTTTTGTGCATGTAACAGGTTTGCAAATTGAAAAAGCCCAAAGTCCAGCCCAAAGGGAGTTCCCATCTCCCACAGAAAACTCTGCTCTGAACTGCCTGAAAACAGCTCGTTTGTAGTCATCCCTGTGATGTCACAGGGATGAAAGCTAATGCTGCGTTCCAGGCAACCCGTAACTGGGAAATTTCCGACTTCCAACTAGAAAAACCATCCTGCAACGCCACCTAAAGTCGAATTTCCTACTTAAATATGTACCCCGACTTCACGAGTAGCCGCTGAATTACGTCACAAAACAATGTCAGCGCCCATGGAAGCACACACTGTAAATGGTACACCATAAACTAAAAGGCTACAAAACGTATTTTTGCATGTATTTAAATTAGCAAGTTTGCATTAAAACTGCTATCCTTTTAATTAACACCTAAAACACTGTTGAGGGTGCAAGTGTGTGTACACAATGTCATGGTCAGCCATGGTTTTCGTTCACTTTTGGCGTCATGCACCACCATGCACCTGGAACGCTTTTAGGTTGGAAGTCAGATATTTCAACGTGGAAATTTCCCAGTTCCTAGCAGTCTGGAATGCAGTATAAATGCACCTCTTATAATGCGACATTCACACTAAATTTATTCCATGCAACGCTCTCCTTGCGGGGGTTTTATCGCTGGACAACTGCTTAGTGTTCACACACAACGCAATAACGCAAATAAACACAACTCGTCATTACTACAGCTGTATGAACCCAAAGTAAACATTTTGCTGTGATTAAACAGCAATAAACGGATCAAACTGATGCTGAAATAACCACAATATGATGCAGATTTGTTAAACATATGAATTCATGCTTTGTCAGGTCTGTCAGCAGGACAACAACTTCTAAAATGTTTGTTTTCTGAATGGAGTTCAGATCGATCAGGGCTATGCTATGCTAACCAGTACACAGTAAAGTACAACGATAGCTGGAATAAAGTTACAGACAAATTTTTTCTGAACTCACCAGGTAGTTCAACCTCCTCGCTTTCTTTTCTCCCAGCAAGGTCCAGTTTTGCCCGGTTTTTATGTAAATATGAAGTAGTGCCAAACGACGCTAACAACACTGGAACTGGATGTGCACGGAAGCTAGCTGCTGAGAATGTCGAGCGAAGATAAATCAACATAAAGTAAAAAACTAATTTAATAAAAGCAGTTTACTCCAAGCTCCTCCCGCGAGCAAATGGCGTAGCTGTCAGAGCAGAATCCAGTCCGACTACGGGTGTTTATTTGTCCAAAAGCGGCTCTACGCGTCTTTGCGTTGACTTTGAATGTAAACTCACTGCCCCGAACGCTCGCTTCGCTTTTGGTCTGAAAGCACCATAACGCTCGCCAAGCGGCTACTCCGACATGCCCTCAAAAACCCTGAGCTGCAGCACACACCTTCCAAACACTAGCTACCCTCCAGGCAGTCAGTGGAAATAAAGTTGTTCCTGTGATGTAGAGACAGAGCTCAGTTAAAACTTTATGGATGAAAGATACTTTTGTTACAGATTAATAACTCACCACTCTGAAACTCTCGCTCCAGTCCATGTTGCCAAGCTGGTCGGCAACATGTACAGCTGAACCGAAGCTGTTTACCGGCTTCTCGCTTCTGATTGGCTGGTAGTCCATAACTAGGAACTGAGCATGTGCAACTCCCAACAAAGATCATTTAGAGACAAGATGTATCACTCCATAGCTAAAACGAAGCCTTCAACACAGGCTGAAAAGAGGAGCTGCAGCAATGTGCAGTATGACAAAAACGGAGGGAGAGTATGTACTGTTCAGAGATTTAATAATGTCAACTGGGGCAAAAAACTGACAGGCTGGTGAATTGGCCTGCAGAGATTGAAAAAAAAAAAAAAAAAAAAAAGCAGGATAGCAGCCCAAGGAGCAAACAGATCTAGTAGGGAGTATGCAAGAATCAGAATCCAAAGAAAACAAAGTCCAATAACAGACTGCAGTCAAGCCAGCCTGCACTTCGAAAACGACAGTCAAGCCAGCCCTTGCGCTGTTTTGCAATTTGTGTTTTTTCTAGGCATTACAGTAACATCATGTCGCAGCACATTTACATAGTGCAATTGGTGTATCAGAAACGATTGAATAAATAATTGCTTAAGACAACACAAGTATCTAAAGAAAGTATAACATTTTCACAGAAAGCTTACTAAATTCAGCCAAGATTCAAACTGATGTTAAAAGAAAACCTCCTTTTTTCATGAACTCATTTCACTTCACAATGATAGCAGATCACCTCAGGGTGTCCCTCTTTCAATATCAGAGAGATTGGATGTAGGTGTTAATAGTTACAGGCCTTAAAAATGTCTAATGTTGTCACTGAATTTGTCCATTTTTGATTGATGTAAAAAGAAAACCTCCACTAACTCAATTCACTTCACAGTGATAACAGACCATCTCAGGGTGACCCTTGGTGAAGATCTGAACTACACTATGTTGTAAAAGTTTTAGGCAGTACACATTTACACAAGATGGTTTATGAAATCCTATTTTTAATCCATGGGGTTTAATAAGGAGTTGGCCCACCCCTTGTAGATATAACAGCTTTGGCTCTTCTGGGAAGGCTGTCCACAAGGTTTAGGAGTGTGTTTATGGCAATTTTTGACCATTCTTCTGTAATCCCATTTGTGAAGTCAGTCAAAGATGTTGGACGAGAAGGCCTGGCTCGCAGTCTCGCTCTAATTCATCCAAAGGTGTTCTGTGGGTTGAGGTCAGGACTCAGTCAGGTTCTCCACACCAAACTCGCTCATCCATGTCCTTTTTAAAAGAAAACCTGCAGTTTCCACCAACTCATTTCACTTCCCAGAAATAGCAGACCACTGTAGAGCATCCCTCAGTCCATATCAGAGCTTTCGGTTTTAGGGTAAAGAAATTAAAGCCCTATAAAATGTCAGGTGTATTGTTTTTATCTGCGATTCGCCTGTTACTCAAGCTGCCTCACCAAGCTCCGTGTGTTCTTGCATCTTTAATGAACAAAGTGTTTCAAAGTTTTGCACATTCTTTCAGAGCCAAAGCCAACACCTGTCTGATTCCAACACCAACAATCTGGTCGATCACTTCAATCATATCTGCTTGTCGTCACTAAATATTACTGCTCCTCTAAAGGTTAGGCCTACGTCTAAAGCTAGTAAGCAACCCTGGATAAATGACAGCATTCGCAGCCTAAAAAGGGAATGAAGGAAAGCAGAGCGCAGATGGAAAAAATCCAGTCTCCAAGTCCATTACCTCAGTCTGAAGGATTTATTAATTAACTACAATAACATGGTTAAGGATGCGAGAACACACTATTTTTCTGAACTCATTACTACACATAAACACAATCCCAGGTTTCTGTTTAAGACTGTGGATCAGCTGGTAAACCCAACCCCTCCTTGTGCTTCAGCTGGAAGTAATGATGACTGTGAACTGTTTTTATCTTATTTTACCAATAAGGTGGTGTCAATCAGAGCCTCTATTACCCCCGCGGCCTCTTACTCAGAGGTCCCTCACCAGCAACAAGAGAGTTTTAACCAGTTTTATCCCATCGACTTGTCTGAGCTTTTAAAAACAGTATCACAAATGAGAGTGTCCTCCAGCCCACTTGATGTAATACCTACAAAGTTTTTACTGAAAGTAATAGATTCTGTTGGGGCCCATTTGATCTCTGTTTTCAACAGCTCTCTATCTACTGGTTGTGTCCCTGATTATTTTAAAACGGCTTGCGTGAACCCACTTTTAAAGAAACCTGGTTTAGATCCCTCCCTCCCACATAATTTTAGACCAATTTATTGCAAAGATTCTAGAAAGAATTGTGTCTAAACAGCTGCTCACTGTACTGGAAAATAACAAATTATTTGAAAAGTTTCAGTCTGGTTTTAGGAAGTACCACAGCACTGAGACTGCCCTGCTTAAAGTCACCAATGACCTTTTAATGTCTGCTGATGAAGGCATGTGCTCAGTCCTGGTACTCCTGGACCTTAGCGCTGCTTTTGACACCAATGATCACAACATCATGTTAGACAGACTGAGGCACTGGGTGGGGATCTCTGGTACTGCTCTAGAATGGTTTTCATCCTACCTGTCAAATAGGAAGTTTTGCGTGTCTGTAAACAACTATGTCTCCTCATTCTGTCCAGTTAAATATGGTGTGCCTCAGGGGTCGGTCTTAGGACCCATTTTGTTTTCCTTGTATCTGCTTCCCCTTGGACATATTATCCATAAACATGGCATTTCTTTTCATATTTATGCTGATGACACACAAATATACTTGCCCGTCAGATCCACAGACCCTGGAATGCTGAGTTCACTTAACAACTGCCTTTGTGAAGTTAAAAAATGGATGTCAAATAATTTCCTCCAGCTGAACTCAGACAAAACAGAAATCCTGGTCATCGGGTCCCAGCAGATGGCAAAACAAATACTGCCATCTGCTGGTTCCCTAGTAAATCATATTAAGCCTGTGGCAAAGAACCTTGGTGTTTGGTTTGATAGTAATTTAAATTTCGAGCAGCACACCACAAAGCTTGTTCAATCATGTTTTTATCAACTTAGAAATATAGCAAAAATTCGATCTATGTTAACTTTTAAGGACACCAAGACCATTTTACACGCCTTCATCTCATCACGCCTGGATTATTGCAACAGCCTTTTCACCTGTTTAACCCAAAAATCTATTGATCGACTCCAGACTGTCCAGAACTCAGCTGCCAGGCTTTTAACCAGAACAAAGAAATATGACCACATTACTCCTATTTTAGCTTCATTACACTGGCTCCCAGTATGTTTTAGAATTGACTTTAAAATTCTATTGATCACTTTTAAAGCTCTTCATGGCCTCTCGCCTTGTTATATTTCTGACCTTTCAGTCCCATACGCACCAGCACGTACCTTGAGATCCTCGGGCAGAGGTCTGCTGTCTGTTCCAGAGTCTCGACTGAAAACTAAAGGGGACAGAGCGTTTGCTGTCAGGGCCCCGAGGCTCTGGAACAGCCTGCCCGAGGAAATCAGGTCGGCTGAGTCAGTGAACTCTTTTAAGTCCCTTCTTAAAACATACTTTTATAGGAGAGCCTTTCCCGATTTTATTTGACTTTATTTTATCCCTTTTATTTATTATGCAGTGTCCCTACTGCAGACTAACCCTTCAGCAGACGATGGAGTGGCAGGGCCCATTAGTAGAGGGCTCTGCCTGTGCTTATAGAACTAGTTACCACACCGTGACCTTCATGCTTTGTCACACAGGCTCTGCATCTGGTGGGGGCTGTGCAAGTTTAATGAACCAGTTTTCTTTTTACATCGATTTGAATCTTGGCAAATTCAGTGAAAATATTAAACATTTTCAAGGTCTGTAATTTCAAAATACTACATCATCTCTCTGACATTGACAGAGGGAAACCCTGAGTTGGTATGCTATCACTGTGAAGTTAAATGAGTTTGTGAAAACAGTTTTCTTTTAGTTTGAATCTTGGATGAATTTAGTAAGCTTTCTGTGAAAATGTCATACTTTCTTTAGATACTTGTGTTGTCTTAAGCATTTATTTATTTATTTATTCAATTACTTCTGCCACACCAAAAGCACTATGTTCAGAAGAAGCTCATTTTTATTTTGAAATGTGCTGCGACATGATGTTACCGTAATGCCTAGAAAAAACATGCATCGCAAAACAGCGTGAGGGCTGGCTTGACTGTTGTTTTCAAAGTGGAGGCTGGCTTGACTGCAGTAAAAACAGGCAGTCCAACAGCACAAGGAAATATACAGTCCATGAGGAAACTAACACGAGGGATAGGGCTTGAACGGCAGACAAAATCCACTGAAATCCACTCTGTTTGCGCTTTCATGCCGGTTCATGCAGAGGGTCCGCCACATTGAGTGCCATCCGAAACCAAAGAGGGCAGAGTGGTAGTGGGTTGTTAAATTGTGTTTAATTAAAAAGGCTCTTGTCTGATAGACAATACAACTGCTGATATTATTGAATCGTATTCATCTCGTGAAAATCTTGCCAAAATAAAATGGCCTACATTAAAGGACAAAATAGAACATGGCATAACTAGACACACAGGGGGATCACGTAACAAGCAACAAAGGCATTAAAAAAAAATAGTTAAGTCTTCATACAACTGTTTTAAATTCTTCACACTATATAATGCTTCAATATAATATTTGATTTATATTGAAATGTTGCATTTGTGAATGTAATATTTTTCATATAAGATAAATATAGCCATTCTTTGCATAAAAGAATGTAATATAATTTTATTTGTTGTGATGTCTAAAGTCATGTTCTTAAAGAAATATTCGACACAAACACAAAATTAATGACAAATGCTTTCAGTTTCAATATTGCAAAAAAACAAACTTTTCCTCAACATCAATCCTGAATCTTAATACAAATGTTTATTTGATACACGTATTATAGCAGTGAGTAGGCCTAGGCTTCAGCGGTAACGTCAGATCCTATTGACGCTGGGGGGGGGAGGGTAGTTCATCCGAAAGTTGGCCGCTATATGTTTACCCTACGTGGGTACGATTTGGCTGTGAGGGTGACTCCAGAGTTCACTCTGTGTCGGAGTGGAAGTAGTGAGGGTCTAGTTTCGGAAGGGCCCTAAATACAGTGAGCACAAGATAATGAGACACAGGTGAACTTAATCAGGGAGGAGCAAACAATCACACAAGGGGGAAGTGAAGTGAACCGAAACCAGATGAGAGGAAAATACCAAAGTAAAACAGGAAACACAAAGACACAAGAGGAAGCAGTTAACAAAATAAAACAGGAAATAATAACCCTCAAAGCCAAAACCATGACAACATGTCTTCACAGAGAGAGGAAGAGGAGTCATGTTTCTGTGGAGGAGCAGCCGTCCTGCTGTGCTTTGTGTCAGGACGTCCTGAAGGATCCAGTCTCTACCAGCTGTGGACACTGGTTCTGCAGACGGTGCATCACCTCATACTGGGACCAGTCTGCTTCATCAGGACACTCCTCCTGTCCCCAGTGTGGAGAAAGATCCAGAACCA
Source organism: Micropterus salmoides (assembly GCF_014851395.1). Taxonomy (NCBI): domain Eukaryota; kingdom Metazoa; phylum Chordata; class Actinopteri; order Centrarchiformes; family Centrarchidae; genus Micropterus; species Micropterus salmoides. Next base: position 2,545,620 of record NW_024044681.1, read on the forward strand.
GAGCTGGACTGCAGACAGCCAGTCAGAGCAGATCTGTACAAAGTAAGACTGTCCATCTGTCTGCTGATGTCCTCATGTCTGAAAACAGGATTCTTGGCTTTCTTTGCCTCGCAGCATTTAAAATGTTGCTGTCTCAGCCAATCAGAAACATTTTCAATAGGATTCAGTTTTCTTACTGGTTGTTTTTATGTTGGTGCTAATGAATAATTCCCACTAATGATTCTTTCTTCTGTGACAGTGGATGGCAGTCTGCAGGAGGTTTTAGATGAACATAAGATCAGTCTGAGGAGGAGATGTGAACGTGTGACTGAAGGAAGTGATGAAACAGGAAGTGGAACCCTCCTCAACAGGATCTACACTGAGCTCTACATCACAGAGGGACAGAGTGAAGAGGTTAATACCCAGCATGAGGTGAGGCAGCTTGAGACAGCTTCCAAGAAGAAGACCCTCCATGACACTCCAATCAGGTGCCAGGACATCTTTAAAGCCTTACCTGGCCAACAGAGAGCCATCAGAGTGGTTCTGACCAACGGCGTCGCTGGTGTTGGAAAAACCTTCTCGGTGCAGAAGTTCACTCTGGACTGGGCAGAGGGCTCGGAAAACCAAGATGTCGGTCTGCTGGTTCTGCTCTCGTTCAGGGAGCTGAACTTGATCAAAGATGAGCGGCACAGTCTCCTCACGCTGCTCCATGTTTTCCATCCAACATTACAGAAGGTCCCAGCGGAGAAGCTCGCCATCTGGAAACTGTTGTTCATCTTTGACGGCCTGGATGAAAGCAGACTTTCATTGGATTTCCACAACAGTGAGGTTGTGTCTGATGTCACACAGAAGTCATCAGTCAACCTGCTGCTGACAAACCTCATCGAGGGGAATCTGCTTCCCTCGGCTCTCGTCTGGATAACTTCCCGACCTGCAGCGGCCAATCAGATCCCTCCTTCGTGTGTCGGCAGGGTAACGGAAGTACGAGGCTTCACTGACGCCCAGAAGGAGGAGTACTTCAGGAGGAGAGTCAGTGATGAAGAGCTGTCCAGCAGAATCATCTCACACATCAAGACCTCCAGGAGCCTCCACATCATGTGTCTAATCCCAGTCTTCTGCTGGATCACTGCTACAGTTCTGGAGCACATGTTGACTACAGAGCAGAGAGGAGAGCTGCCCAAGACCCTGACTGACCTGTACTCACACTTCCTGCTGGTTCAGATAAAGAGGAAGAAGCAGAAGTACGATGAGGGACATGAGACGAGTCCACAGGAGCTGACGGAGGCTGACAGGGAGGTTCTTCTGAAGCTGGGGAGGCTGGCGTTTGAACAGCTGGAGAAAGGAAACATCATGTTCTACCAAGAAGACCTGGAGCAGTGTGGTCTTGATGTCACAGAGGCCTCGGTGTACTCAGGAGTTTGTACAGAGATCTTCAAAAGAGAGAGTGTGATCTTCCAGAAAACAGTCTACTGCTTTGTTCATCTGAGCGTTCAGGAGTTTCTGGCTGCAGTCTACATGTTCCACTGTTACACCTGCAGGAACAAAAAGGGACTGGAGGACTTCCTGTGGAAAGACTGGAAATACCTCACAAAACACAGTGAAAAACACAGGGACTCAAAACCTACAGACTGTCTATACAACACTTACCACCAATCCCTTCTGGATAGTCGGGATAGTGACAGTGAGGATGAGCATGACCCAAGCCTGGAGGACCTCCTGAGGAGTTCCATGAAGAAATCTCTCGAAAGTAAAAATGGCCACCTGGACTTGTTTGTTCGCTTCCTTCATGGCCTCTCTCTGGAGTCCCACCAGAGACTCTTAGGAGGCCTGCTGGGTCGGACAGACAACAGTCCAGAAATCATCCAGAGAGCCATCAACAACCTGAAGGAGATGAACATGAACTGGATCTCTCCTGACAGAAGCATCAACATCTTCCACTGTCTGACGGAGATGAACGACCACTCAGTACATCAGGAGATCCAAGAGTTCCTGAAGTCACAGAACAGATCAGAGAAGAGACTCTCAGAGATCCACTGCTCAGCTCTGGCCTACATGCTGCAGATGTCAGAGGAGGTTCTGGATGAGTTGGACCTGCAGAAGTACAACACATCAGAGGAGGGACGACGGAGACTGATTGCAGCTGTGAGAAACTGCAGAAAGGCTCTGTAAGTCCAAATGTACCATTATCAACACTGTAAAGCGACGTAAAGCTGAAGCATCAGTATTACAGTAAAGATACATGCTCACATCTGCACAAAACTTTACATGCTTGATAACTGTCCCGCTGAACAGATCTACATGCCAATATTCATTTATAATCGTATCACCAAGTGCTCTAGAGCGCCACAAAGGGGACACAGGAAGTGACGGATAACACCTTCATGCAGCTGAGTTGCAGCTGCTCAATTTAATGTGCTTTGTGATGCAAAATGCACAGAGTCTATTTTTAGAATAATGTGTCAGATTTTATTATATTTTTAAGTTTTATATTCTCTGTCATCACAGACTTTCCTTTTGTGGACTCTCAAAAACTCAGTGTGAAGTCGTGGCTGCAGCTCTGAAGTCCAACCCCTCCCATCTGAGAGAGCTGGACCTGAGTGACAACGACCTGCAGGATTCAGGAGTGAAGCTGCTGTCTGCTGGACTGGAGAGTCCAAACTGTAGACTGAAGACTCTGAGGTCAATTCATGTGTTCTGCTCTTGTCCATCTACCAAATTTAAATCCATAACAGAAGTTTTAAATTTTCTTCAGTTCTCTTGTGTTCTGAGTTTGTCTGAGCACAAATCACAACAGCTCTGAATTTAGTCTGAACTTAAACTGGATTCATGTTGATCCAGTTCTAAAGATGACTGAGGATGAAGCTCACAGTCAGTCAGCTGTGTCTTGATGGAGATGACTGTGGTGATGATGCTTTGAAATGAGCATCAGAACTGCTGGGACAGGTGTTAAAGAGCTCTGCACTGCACTTAAAGTCTTATTCATTTCATAAAGTCTTTTTATTTTGGAATTCTATAGAAAACATCTGTCTTAGTAAGTCACACGATTGTTCTGAATTAGAAGAAACAGAGGAGAATGAAAGTAACAAAAGTACCAACATGTCTGACTTGATCATTAATCCAGACTGGCTTGAGATCAGCAGCATGTTATTGATCTGTGTTGACATGAATAGGTGTATGAATGTTGTGCTGACATTTGGACAGTGTTGACAATTTCTGCGTCCTCATGAACTGGCGCTGAAGTCAAAAGTGAGGTCAGAAAAGGGTTACACAAACACACATGAAAAGGGACATTTGATTTATTTTTCTTCTCCCGTTATGCGGATAGTTCAAGAACCAGTACGCATTAACGCGATGATTTTTTTATTACTACCTGTAAGTTGATTACTGAAGTTATCAACAGTAATGCGTTACATTACTGCGTTACAGACAAAAGTAATCTGATTACAGTAACGCGTTACTTTGTAATGCACAATAACACAATGACAAAGTCTGTCTACTCATTTTAGGGAAAAGATTTGACATAGTAATGTTGATCTACACATTTAAAATCTGAACACATCTGATTGGATTAGAAATGGATTTTTATCTCCATCATTTATTCTTTATTCAGATTGGAGAGCTGCAGTTTGTCAGAGATCAGCTGTGCTTCTCTGGCCTCAGCTCTGAAATCCAACCCCTCCCATCTGAGAGAGCTGGACCTGAGTGACAACAGGCTGCAGGATTCAGGAGTGAAGCTGCTGTGTGGTTTTCTGGAGAGTCCACACTGCAGACTGGAGACTCTGAGGTCAGACACCAGTTTTTCCTTCTGTGCTGAGATTAATATGATGTGAATGTTGTGGTGACACTAAAGTGCAGATATAAGGCTGATATTATACTGATCCACACTTAGGATCTTAATGCTAAAGTCTCTCTTCTTCTTCAGTGGTTTAGTCCATTGACTTTGGCAGAGCAATGTTGAGCTCCACATTTAAAATCTTAATATAACAAGAAAAGTCTCCACTGGATAATTCACTGAACCTCTTAAACTCCTGATTTTCAGCTTCTTGTTATGATTAGGTCTTGCCTCCTTCTATTTCCTAGTGTTCCCCTTCGAGGGAACTCGAACTGCGTCGGTTGACGACACTATGGGAACGCCTCTGGGCGTGGCAGGGCTGAAATCTTGAATGAAACTACTCCAATCCTATTGCCGTTGCTAGAACGGTAGCGTGTGACGGTGTAACTGAAGGCGTACCGGACACATTAGCTTTTTCTCTTCAGCAGGCACTCTGGCATGTTTGAGACTACAAAGAAGTACAACCACACAAAGGTGAATGTGGCTGCCATGGCAGCGTTCCACACCCCTCTGAGGGATGGGCCTCTGGGGAGGCTTCCACTGGTCGTGCGCTTCCTCCGTGGAGCCCGGAGGATGAGACCTGTGACTCGTTCTACTATTACTACTACTGGCAGTGGTTCTCGAAGCGCTGGCTGAGGCCCCCTTCGAACCCCTGGAGTCAGCTGAGGCCAAGCACCTGACCCTTAAGATGGCCTTTCTCCTCGCTATCACCTCTCTGAGGAGGGTGGGGGATCTCCAGGCACTTTAGGTTTCTCCTCAATGCCTGGAGTTTGCCCCAGGGAGGGTCAGAGCCATCCTGCACCACTGTTCGGGCTATGTCCCTAAGGTTCCGTCCAGGTTGGCAGGGTCTATGGTGCTGCAGGCGTTTGATCCCCCACCTCATGTGACGGCGGAGGACGGGAGACTTCATCTACTCTGCCCGGTCAGAGCGCTGAGTATTTACACTCTGAGGTCCTCCCGGTGGAGGAAAGCAGAACAGTTGCTGGTGTGTTTCGGGTCCCCCAAGGCTGGGCTCCCCGCTTCCAAACACACGATCAGCAACTGGATCGTTCAGACTATTTCCCTGGCCTATCAGGTGCGCAGGTTACCTTCACCTATGGCCGTAAGGGCACACTCTACTCGGGGCATGGCGGCCTCTAGGGCCCTCCTCGCAGGGGCTTCACTCCAGGATTTGTGTGAGCCAGCTGGCTGGGCCACTCCTAACACTTTCATCCGGTTTTACAGTCTGGACCTTCCTTCTGCACCCGGCGCCCGTGCACTCCTTAGTCGTGCCTACGGGTAACTGCATGCTGGGGGGCAGGCGGAGGCTTCGGCGTGGCATAGTGGGTATTCTCGTTCCCATAGTGTCGTCACCGACGCAGTTAGAGTTCCCTCGAAGGGGAACGTCTCGGGTTACGTATGTAACCCTTGTTCCCGAGAAGGGGAACGAGACACTGCGTCGGTCCGCCACACCTCACCCCGCCTGGAGTGCCTTGCTTCATAGCAAAGAGCTAATGTGTCCTGTGTGCCGGCGTGCTTATATACGCCTCCAGTTACGCCATCACACGCTACCGTTCTAGCAACGGCAATAGGATTGGAGTAGTTTCAGTCATGATTTCAGCCATGATTTCAGCCCTGCCACTGCCCGCCTGCCTACCTGAACTCTGCGTGTCAGACTGCCACGCCACCCTGAACAGAACTAAAGGACGCCATTACCAAGCCCCACACTGTCTGGAGATCCCCGCTTCGTCTACAACCTTTCGCTCCCTTCCCTGCTTCATTTTATAATAAATCTGATTGTGTGTTTGTCGTCTAACTTGTGTCCGCCTCTGAATCCTCCACTAAACCTTAACACTTCTGTTCCATATCATGTTTTAAAGAAATGAGAATAAAACTACATCAATTCAATGAAGAAATAATAATCTCCATTTCAACTATCAGACAATAACAAATATATTCAGTATTTGTTTTTTCCAACATTGTTCTGACGCTATATGATGCTTATATGACTGAATAGTTTAAAGTGAAGAAGCTTTGATTTGATGACTCCACTATTCCTAAAAGAAATATTGTAGATGTCTTTTGTTCACATTTGCCCAAAGTCCATCCTGACATATTTGGTATCTTTGGAAACTCTTTGATCTTGAGTGGAATCTTAAATCAGTTTCTGTGGCTTTTTCTTTGTGTTTGGCTGCACAACATGAGTTTGTATAGATGGAGCCACTGGTGGAGCTGCAGAGTTTAAGAGCTGAAGTCACTACGTCTTTATTGAAGTAGCAGCACGTTGTCATTAATATTAATGAGAGCTCTTTTTACCTTTTTGTATTTTACTGTTTGAACCTGCATCCTGTTGGGTTCAGGTGTTTGGAGTTTCCTTTTTCTAAACTTCTACATTCTAAAACTTCTTCAGCTCTGAACAGATTAAACACTGAATGATTTCAAGCAGGAACATTGTCTTCTAAAGTTACATCATTTATTCTTTATTCAGATTGTGGCGCTGCAATTTGTCAAAGATCAGCTGTGCTTCTCTGGCCAAGTCCAACCCCTCCCATCTGAGAGAGCTGGACCTGAGTAACAACAAGCTGCAGGATTCAGGAGTGAAGCTGCTGTGTGGTTTTCTGGAGAGTTCACACTGCAGACTGGAGACTCTGAGGTCAGTTCACTGACTTTCTGTTACTATTGTAGATCTGATATGTTTAATTAACAATTGAAGCTAATTTCTGTTCATACATAACTTCCATCCATAAAGTTGTAAATGTCCTTTTGTTCATATTTTCATGTTTCTTGTACTAAATTTAGTCTGCAGTCACAAAGACTTGTGTCTGAAAGAAACTGTAGAAAATGTCCACTGTTAGTCGTTAAAGTAAATTAATATCTCAAATTTTTGGTAAATGGTCACATCTGTATACAGAATATCCTCTGAACTAATATTTGTTTTAAACTGATCAAGTTTACTTGTTGAAGTAGAAATATTTCATTTAATGTTCATCTGATTGGATTAGAAATGGATTTTTGACAAAGTCCCTCTACTCATTTTAGGGAAAAGCTCATTGATTTGACATAGTAATGTTGAGCTCCACATTTAAAACCTAAACACATCTGATTGGATTAGAAATTGATTTTTATCTCCATCATTTATTCTTTATTCAGATTGAGAGACTGCAGGTTGTCAGTGATCAGCTGTGCTTCTCTGGCCTCAGCTCTGAAGTCCAACCCCTCCCATCTGAGAGAGCTGGAGCTGAGATACAACAACCTTCAGGATTCAGGAGTGAAGCTGCTGTCTGATCTGAAGGAGAGTCCACACTGCAGACTGGAGACTCTGAGGTCAGTAGAGGGTTGGAGTCAGTCCATGCTGGTCTCAGCAGTATTGTACTAAACACAGTTAGTATCAAAGCAGAGATCCAGTATTTCCTGTAAACCTCCAATTTTCTCAGCGGCTGCTTTCCTCAGTGAAGCTGTGAGAGGAGAATGGTGACAGGCTTCAGGATTGGACAGAAAGACACAGAACAGGCAGTGATCATGTGTTTGAGTTGATGTGAAGTGACTGTTGTTGTTGTGTTCATGTCTCCAGGAAATAAAGCTGGATTCCAGCAGACAGCATCACAAGATGTATAGAGACAGTGGTCCTCATTCATCAAACTGTCGGACCATCAAATCTGATCTCAAATTGTTTGTTCTCTCATTTCAACACTAAACTACTGATCAGTTCATCTTTGTCACAGCTCCGAGATCAGTCTGACTGAAGCCTGCAATCACTGGCTCTTATTTCAGAGAACCATTACATTACATTTAGTAACCTTGTGGTCTTTCTACAGACCAGAAACCTCTGCTGAAGTCCAGTAACCACAGCTGATCAGTCTTTGTAGGGCCTTTAAAGGTAATATGTAATGTGAGGTATCCGGGTCGGATTCAGCGCTGTGCACGCTCCCGAGCCTCTCTTGTACGACAGCGACAACATGGCAGCTAACGACATGCAGTCCACTAACACCATCAAACAACTGGCTCACAACGAAACACAGGCTCCAGTGTAAGGATACAAAACAACAATAAAGTTTTATGTGCTGAAGCCCATCAGACCAAACAGGTTCAGATGATGTCGAGTAAGAACAAAGTGAGCGTTAGTAAAGCTGGAGAAACACAGAGAAAGTAATGTTAGCTCGCCGGCTACCGCCGAGCAGTTGCTAATGTTATCCGGTGCAAAGTCACTTTCCATATTACTTCAACAACTAACACGACCCATGTTACTATCCTGTGTAAAAAATCATTATTAGTCTATCAGAATACGCTACCCCTGAAATTATGTTATAATATAATCAAAAAACAGAACATGTCATAATACTGTGACAGTTATACCTTTATGGGATTGAAAAAGGGAACACATAAGGTAGCATTTTTCGATAGGGCAGAGCGACTCGATAGACTCTGCTGTCGATTTGCGCTACGGTAGCATTTTTCGACAAGGCAGCATAGATCGTCAGAACACCGGCATGCTGGTGTTCCTGTGTTTATTGCAGGATTTCTGTATGAAAGCAGTTGTGTTTCGTATTATGCTCGCTCATGAGTTCAAGCAAGCACGCGTACGAGAACATACCTGGTTGCAATCTTAGAACCACACCGCTAGTGGACGGTGGAAACTACATAATGCCCCTTTAACATCATATATATATCTGTCCGTGTGTCTTTAGTTTGGTCCAAATGTTTTTAGAACAGACTCCATATTAACAGATTTGTCCTGTAATATTTCCAAAGTAGATGAAATATTCAAATGTGACTGAGCCGCTTGTTTTTAACAGCTTTGAGCCCTAACAGCAGTAAATCCATCATTACAGTGAGCAGTGAATATCTCTGTCTCTGCAGTCATGATGCGTTCAGGGACTCTCAGCACTTTATTTCCACTGTGTACTTGAGTGAAACCTGCAGAGTAAACAGAGCTGATGCCCAAAGTAATGGGATACGAATGCATCCAGATGGAGAGGGAGAGAGGAGCTCAGTGCATCATGGGAAGTCTCCCAGCAGTCTAGGCCAAAGGGAGTCTCTGTAAACTCTGATTTATGACTTCTGCTGTCTGTCTTCTTCTCTCATCAGCTGGGGGTGGTCTCTGTAAGAGTGTGAGGGATCAGAAAGGTGGAGGTGTTGAGAGAGGATCAGCTGTGTCCTGATGATCCAGAGAGGTTGAAGCAGCAGCATCAGCTTGCGTGTGGAGAGGCTCTGACTGGGCCATGTTACTGGGAGGTAGAGTGGAGAGGAGAGCTTCATCCAGCAGTGACTGACAGAGGAATCCCAACAGTGCTGCAGTCTGAACTGCTCTGAGATCAGCTCCACTGTCAGACACAAAGTCAAGTCCACCATCCTCCCTGTGTGTTCCTCTGGATGTGACAGAGTATCATCAGTGGATCTGGACTGCTCTGCTGCTGCTCTGTCCTTCTACACAGTCTCTGCAGACACACTGAGACTCCTCTACTCCTTCTGCTGCACACTCAGCCACCTCCTCCACCTGGACCTCCACCTGGACCTGATTCTGTCTGTTTAATTCATTGAGATGTTCTGAACCCAAAGACCTCTGCAGATTAGTTCTGTTTGACAACAGAACTGCAGATTAACACTTATTTAAATCGACTTTTCTGCTTTGCTTTCTGTTGCAGCTCCACCTTGTGGATTGATGGAGAATTGCAGTTAATTTCCATGATATATTTCCAACACATTTTGAAAACATTATAAAAATGGCTGATAATATATAAATGAATAAACAGAAAATATAACAAATAAAATAATCTTGAATAATATATATAAACATTATTATTTGTCTATTTTATACCAAGTCCGTCAACTGCAGATCCCCTAATTTATCTTTGTTAACATCGACCTTCGAAGTTCGACCGGTCTTTTTAAAACTCTCCATATTGAATCATATATTGTTTTAAGCTTGTTTTCTAGAGCACAATGTTAGCTGGTCCAAATATGGCCAATATCTATAGAAATGTGTTCATGTGACAAACAGTCATTTTATGCTCAGTGTGTTGTTGCTTTAAAACAGCCGTTTTCTCACAATGACACGTTTCCTGTACGCCAAGTAATTTTTCTTACAGCAAAATATCTTTTATAATTCTCATTTTATCTGTGAATATGTAGAATAAAAGGCTCCGTCCCACAGATGAGTGGTGTTACAGCCGACTGTCGATCAAGGGAAAACAAGCCATGAGAGGCTGAACATGGAGAAAACTGATGAGACTCCACCACATTTCTAACAATCTATTTATTTTCTATTTCAACGACAACAACAGTTCCACTTAACAGCTGTTTCCATACGTCTGTGCAAAGAAAAGGCCAGAGCACAAGACAAGTCAACATGCACCATTAAAGATCTAAAATGACCCTACCCCCATGATCACTGCAGCCAGGTGAGGTGAACAGGTGAGTGCACCTGCTTCTAACTGCGTCCTACACACCCACATACACACCCACCACCCAAGTGCCAATCAAGTGTGCAAATACAAATCAAGGACATGAAGATGCAAAAACTTCCAACTGTGGCTCCTACAGGTGGTTTATTTTGAATAAATCCATGTAAAAACTATATTTTGATAAAGCGTTCTGTAAATGTCTGAACATTTGGTTTATTATCACAATAAAACAACAAAAATCCATCTGACTCTTATCAATGTGCTGGAAAATGGATTTGTGTGATAAGGCTTAGTACCTCATTTGCATATTATTAAATCAGTTTGTTTTTACTTTTAAACAAGTCAAAACTCTGCCTATAAATCTTTTCACCAATATATTTGATTTTTAATGTGTCTGCTGCATCAACGGCATCAAAAGTGATTCAGTGGAACTCAATATTGGTGCAGAACGTCCACTGGAGTGGACAGATGTATTTTCAGTCAAGAAATACATAATTTAAATCTGGATAAAAGTTTTTCTAACATCCTGTTTAGTTGGAAATTAGTTTTTTAGTTTTCTGAGACTAAAATGATTTGACAGTTATTGCTGAGGTACTTGGTGAGTCTACACTTCCCTCCCATATTTTGAATTTCAAAATGACAGATGTAAAATGTGACATCGTATGTGATGTGACATGGTGCTACAACTTAAATCGCTCCAATGGCTTCCAAATATCTGTCCTCTGTAGTGGACGTCATGCATGAAAGGGATAAAACATCAAAAACATAAAGAATTGTAATTCAAAAAAAGCTTCTCTTCCAGTTTCCTTTCATCTTGTAAAGTTTCATTGTGATGTGAGTAAAGTTTGACTGTGGCGTCTCACCTGAACAGGTGAAGGTGTGTTCAGGTGTGTTCAGGTTGCTTCTGCTGACAACAAGTGGTCAAATGAATTATTGCATCTTTAAAGGAGCAAATTCAGCCTTTTACCCCATAAAGTCTCACTTTCAGTCAGAATTCCACCTTAAACTGAACACAGGAGGTTTAAGGTGGTTTTAAGAGATGAACTGAACTAAAACAGACTCAGTGTGTTTATCATTATAATTATATATTCATAGCAAGATAACAAATATACAGTCATTATAAACACCAGCAGCTGTTTTACATTCTGCAGCAAACAAAGCATCAGCCTATAATCAGCCATCCCATTACAGTCAGTATAGTAACCCACACTCACCTCTCTTCATCCTCAAGTCTTTTTATACAACTGTTTCAACTTTTTAATGTCTGTGCTCTGTTTTAGCAGCTGCTCCAAACCATTCCACAAACTCCCCCCACAGATAGTGATGGACAGACTTTTTAGACTTGTTCTTATGTGACTTTAAGAAGAATGAGTTTGTCTGTTCCAGATATCCGACGTTATTGGTGATTCTGATTGCTCTTTTGCAATGTGCAGAACGGCTGGAGGTTGGTTTTGTAGCTGTTTCCCCATATTTCCACACAGTAACTCAGATATGGTAACATGAGTGTATTATACAGAGGATGCAGTGATTTATTGTCCAGAATATGTCTTGATTTATTCAGTTTTGCTTTGACCTGGTTTATGTGAGGTTTCCAGCAGATTTTGTGTCTACGATCACACCAAGAAATGGATTTTCATAAACTCTTTCTATGCTGATGTTGTCCATTTTCAGTTCTACCTGAGGGTTTGTTTTATGTTTCCAAATAACATGATCTTTATTTTTAATGACAATTAGTTTCCATCAAAGCAGCATTTTGATTCATTTCTGGACTGATCGCCTCTGAAAGCTGCTGTAAATTGTCACCGGAACAGAAAATATTTGTGTCCTCAGCAAATAAAATAAATGTTAGTATGTTTGATACTTTCCATATGTCATTGATGTAAATGATAAAAAGCTTTGGACCTGAGACAGATCCCTGCGCTACACCACACTTTATGTTCATGTGTGTAGATTTGTGTTCAGCAGTTTCTGAAGCAGCTGCTCAGCCAGTCCAACCCAACCCCTCTGATACCATCCCTCTCTAGTTTATGGAATAAATGTCATGATTTATGGGCTCAGATGCTTTCTTTAAAGCGTTGAAAATTCCCTCTACATGTTTCTTCTTGTCTGTGTACTTTGATTTCCTCAGTTAGCTCCATTAGTGCCAAAGATGTTGATCTGTCCAGAATCCGGATTGACTGTCAACTAGAAGCTTGTGTGTTTCCATGAAACTGCCAAGTCTTTCTGTAAAAAGCTTTTCCAGGATTTTGGAGAATTGGGGGAGAAACAGAAACAGGCCTGTGATTTGTGAAATGGTGTCTGTCCCCAGTTTTATATAATGCTATTACTTTAGCTGGTTTCATTTGATTTTGAAATTCACCGGATTGAAAAGACGAGTTTCAGATATGAGTAAATGGTTCTTCAACTTCTTCACTAACTTTTTATTATAATCATCTCAGTGTTATTCCAATCCATGGAGGATTTGCTTTCACACTTTCTTCTGTGTCTATTATCTCGTTTCTTTCCACTGCTCTAAAGAAAACAGAGCTAGGATTTCTATCCCAAAGATCAGCCTCCACCCTTCTGTTGTTTCTGGATACTTTATTATTTCTGCCAGATTTACCAAGAATTTGTTGAAACCATTTACCACATCTTCCATCTTATTTATTATCTCCTCATTTACAATATAATATTCCAGGTAACTTGCATTTTTAGTTTTAGTTCCATTTCTAATAAAACTGTTTAGAATATTCCAGAAACCTTTCATATTATTTTTATTCTCTAATATTTTATTAAGTATACTTTCTTACATCTCCTTATAATTTTGGTTAATATTCTTCTACTTTTTCTCTTTATTTTCTGCTTCTGGGGGACGATACTTAATGAATAGTCTATAAAGTCTGTTTTTCTTTCTGCAGGCATTTATTGAACCGTCAGTGATCCTTGGACTTTGTTTGCTTTAGTGTGGATTGTTTTACAGGAGAGTTTCTGTCACACAGTGATCTTTAGAAATCCATTTGAAGCTTTGTCAATATCATCTTCCTCAGAAACTATTTTTCCACTTTTGTTTCAGTAATTCTTTCTTAAAAGCATTTCTGTTTTCTGCAGTTCTTCCTCTTTTGGATTTGAGATGACTAATATCCTCAGGTTTCCTATAATTACAGTGAGAGACAATAAAACAGCTCAATGATCACTAGTGTTGTTGTATAATAGCCCACTAACTAGATAGTTTTCCATCATGCTGTCATTTGATGCTTTTTTAGATTGAATAGCGCGATGTTATAATCTCCACATATGAACAGAATCTTTTACTGTTTCTGTAAACATTTTTTCCATCCGCTCTTTAAAGATTTGGATCTTTGATCCAGGAGTTCTGTATATTCAGCTCACAACAATGTTTTTTGTCCTTTCCATCCAGATTTCTACTGTCATCCATTCCAGCAGCTCATCACCAGCTGCTGTCATGCTCTTTGGCTCGCTCCGGTCTTTCATTCAGTTTGCAGTCCATGTGGTTTGTATTTTCTCTGTCTTCTAAGGAGTCGGGCCTTTCTGGCGACGTCAGCGTTTTTCTTAGTCAGGTGTTCATTCAAATCCACATCCGGGCCCTTCAGCCGTCTTCCCTGTTTCAGCCGTTCACTTTGATGTTTCCTGTTGGCAAAACGAATGATTCTGGCTGGTTTATCCGTCTTGTTTCTCCGTGGGAGAAGGTGACAAGTCTCAATGTGGCCCCTGTCCAACTCAGTCCCCTTTGAGAGGAGGAACGCCGTCACCTGTTGCTCCACCGATGGACACGACACGCCGACAGGATCGGTCAGGATCTAATGTTAATTCATGTTCTGTGTTCTTCTCCACATCCTGAAGGTCTCACACACAGTCCAGGTTCATCCAGTGAAAGTGTTTGGAGTAAAGCAGCCGTCCTCCTGATCAATCCTGAGCTCCATCAGAGCGTCTCAATGATTTCAGAAGCTAAAAGTTGAATTCTGTTTCCTCTGAGAGTTTCCTCTGTCCTGTCATGGCAACTTTAGAACTACAGCTTTTAGTTTTGCTGCTTAAATGCACCACGATATTTGCTGTGACTTTACTGCACATGGAAACGTTTCAAATGACTGACAGCAGCCTCTCTGACCATGAAAGGAAATGGTTAAAGAAAACATTCCTACATCAATAAAAGCCAGAATAAAGAAACCAGTGGAAGAGAGAGAGATGTCCATATCCCCCCTCTGCTGTGAGTCTGCACTTCAATCAGTCAGCTGATGCTTTTTATAATGCGCCATTCATCCAGCATTAGAACAGCAATGCGCCAAGATACAAGAGCAGCTGGCTTTAAAAGGGAATGGGAGCTGTTTTAGTATGTTACAGTACTTTACAGTTATTATATCAGTAACAGGATCTTTTCAGTTACTTATTAAATTAAATTATACAAAAAAACATTCCTGTTAACTTTAGCTGAAGTTGCAGGACATTCTTTGATGCAACCCTTCTTTGTAAGGCTTAATGAACCATTTAAGCTCTAGTGTACGAGACTTTCTCTGGATCCCAGTTTGTATTTTCTATCTCAATATAACTTTTGCTAGGAAAAACTAACGTCTCCATATTCAACCCTGTTTTTAGTCATGATGTAAAATATACCAAATCAAAATACTTGATAGTAGGCCATCATCTGTGCCTCTGTGGAGGGGGATACACATGTCCAGCATGGTAGGACCAGTACGCTACTGTTACCGCGAGTCGTGTATGAAAAGTGCTGTTTAGATGCAATTCTTTATTAAATTGTTATGATAATATTTACCGTGTCAACATCGCTGGGTGCGCAAAGCAGGAGAGAGCCCAAACGCATGACACTGCGAGCAGAGATTTAGTTCCAGGGTTTATTAATCCAAAACACCAGGCATGAACAAAACTCACGTGTACAGGAAACTGGTAACATCAAACATGCAGCAACTGGTAGAACATACATCATACAACAATGACCAGACAAAGACTGAAGGAAACAATCAAGCATATATACACAGGTGAACGAGCTGGGCGGCAGCAACACAGGTGACGGATCAGGGCTAAGGAGACCGGCAGAGAGAGAGACAGGCAGAGGGATTCTGGAGGACCAGACATAACACTTACACTGAAACCAACACCAGACAGAAACAGAATTAGACAAGAACTTAGGCCGGCACAGATCCAAACATGAACAGAACTGAACATAAGGAACAGGCAACTGACTCAAGAGAAGAAACATACACAGACTAAAACCTAATCATACTGATAGCCTACAAACATAACACTATATTACTATGATTACTGTAGACCAGGGCTGTTCAATTACAGATTCAATTGGGCCGGATTTTAAAACCAAGACACAGAGATGGGCCAGACATTTTCTCACGTTGGGGTCATTAGGATTTTATTGACACACTTGTATTGGTAATCCTTATTGGTTCAGTTCTTTATCGATGCTCTTATCAGTCCCATTTATTACTAATAACTGCATGTATTATTTAAAAAAGAATTTAACATTCTTTATTAACTGAATATTGTTTCTAGAGCAGCATCACGATTTACAACAGCAAAGTCACTAAAGTCTCACTGGAAACAAATCTACATGTCAGTAAAATAAATCATATTCCTGACATCAACAACTCAGCACCTCTTCTCCTCTTCCTCCCTCTGCTTCTGCTGGTAGAGAGGAGGGCTGCTCTGTCTCCACCAGCTGGGTTTATATAATGTGCCATATTTTAAATTAAGCGTAACAGTTACTAAAGACAGACAGCTTTCAGTTTAGAGAGGGAAGGAACAACACTAGCATGTGATCAGGTGAGAACAGGCCCTACCTGTTCAACCTGAAGCTGAAAGAGTTCAGACTCCATTTTAAGTGGACACAGCAGGAGGAAAACTGAAGGCTGAGGCAGGGTGAGTGTTAATCCAACATTTACATTCTTTTCCTGTCAGAGTCTCTAAGGCAGTTTTCTCCCTGTGGACTGTAGAGGAAAGAAATGTCAGAGTCCCGGTGAGTCCCTGGTGGCTGAATCCACAGCTGATAGTCTCAGATGTGTTGCAGTTGTGGCTTCAGGATCTCTGAGCTGCTAACCAGGAAATCCGTTCAGACCACTTTGTTTATCTACCTAATGTATATTCTGTAAATATCTGCTTCTGAATGTAGTTTGTTCATCGTTCTCCTGCGCGTTAACTCACTCACAGAGTTCGGTAAAGTTGGAAATATAGGCCTATTCACAGAGTCGAACTTCCAGGATCAATCACTCGTAAGCGCAACGTGTTTAAAACACAAATGAGGCCTCCTAACTATTGGAGTTATGTAGACAACAAGCAAGTAAATTTTTTACCTAAATGAGTCGTCCTACGCAGGGACGTGCACAGGAATTTTGAAGGGCAGTTGCTCTGACCTGAAAAAAGGCACTAAACACAGTATCCAAAATGTATTAACAATATAAATGTCACCAAAATACATATGAGAAAAGAGTTCCTTATATTATTGTTTATTGTTTTTTTTAATCATTATTATTTTTTATTTTTTTTCCTTTTTTTTTTTATTTGAAATAAATAATCTAGATTGAATTGACAGATGGGGAAAACTCGCTTCTAATAAAATATTAAATAAAAAAACGCTTAGATTTCGGAAGAAAATACAATCCTTTTTTAACCTTTTGGCTTCCCGTACATTCAGTTGCGCTTCTAGCTCGTATTCACTTCTGTTGGTACGTATCACGTATGGTAACTGGGCAAAACTACGCATGATTTGTTGTAGTATGATTGCATAAAGGAAGGAAACAGGAATTCCGGTAGGGAACAGAATCGACTGACGTGCAGGCAGCGCTGCAGCAGTGCAGCCACTTAAACAGAGTTTGCCCTTCCCCTACTGACTTTCACTTTCGGTGCCCGAATGGAAGTGAATGAGGCTTTGCGATCGCGATTATTTTTTTATTTTATTTTTTTTCTCGGAAGGGCGAGTCGGAAGGGCAACTTGAGTCAGGAAAGGCAAACGGGCAGTTGCCCGGGCAACCAGAGCAACCCCCCTGTGCACGTCCCTGGTCCTACGAGCGGCACAAATAACTTTGGTCTCTACGTGCAGCCGCTCTGAGACGAGTGCGCACTGCGCAGGGACCGTCTGCAAAGTGCAACACCGAAACACATTCTGCAGAGATATTCAATAACTTCACTCAGATACAGTGTAGTGTTCCCAAAATCACCTTAACCATTAATGATATAGGAAGGAATCTCACAGGAAACTCTCTAAAACCAGATGGTTAATTGGTTAAACTTTTCTGTATGGTCAGAATTTGACCTTAACACTTGATGACTAAACTTCAGTCACTCAAAGGTACACTTTTTTATTTATTTATTTTTCTTCTGAAATTGAGCCACAAATAAAATTAATTTTAAGGTGCATATTTACAAAACGTTTTTTAAATGCAGCCTTTAGATTACTTAAACTTAGAATTTATTATTGGAGTAGTTATTTATTATCCCTTCAGTTTTATGTGAAAACTGACAGTTGTTGAGTAAAAACTTATGTTGGTACAACCAGGCTATACGTTATGGTAGGCTACTGAATGATAACACAAGTTGATGTTCCGGACCTTTTGCTTTGTGAAATTTTCTCTAACTGGACCTCTTTGAACTTTAATTAAATAGCCCTGCTGTACTGTCTCCAGACACCTCAATCAACAAGGGTCTTATGTTGATGATACTACTAGACCATTGTTCATTGAGGTGATTTTGGAGACACTAAAGCTTCTAACAGTAAAGTTATTGAATATTAAATTCCCCAAATCTACATTTCTACGAACTGAGTGTTGTAGTATCACCAGCAGGATACCGCTGATGTGTGGGGTGATTTTGTAGACATGACAACTTATCAGTGTAGATATCGAATATTAAAAATAGGCCTACCTAAAATTATGCAAAAACCTTTTTTCCAAACTAAATGTTTTAGTATAACCAGCAGTATATCATTAATGTGTAATGTGACTTTGGGAATGTGGTGTCCGAACAATAATGCTGCGATGATGTGTTGAGAAGAAATCCGCTTGACACTGTTCTTGATCATAAAGTTTATTACATCAAGGAATTCAGCATCAATTACAAGCTCTGCAGCAGCTTGGAGAGTGACCCAGCCCGATGGCCACTCTGTCTCTCTGTACATCAAACACAGCTTATATAGGACATGTTTAGGTATCTGCTAAATACCATATAAGGGCACAGTGCTGTAGGATAAGTGTAAACCTCTGTTAGACACTACTCTCTACTCCCCCTAACACTGGGTCAGAGGTCAAATTCCATAGGAGGTTCACTCTTTACACACCCATCAATCATTACTCCCCTTAAGAGTTCACTGAGCCTCTCTCCAGCTGCTAGAGTGTTATTTTAAACTGTAATGGTCAAATGCACATATGTTATACACCACAGGAACACTATACTGTATCTGAGTTATTGAATATTTCTGCAGTATGTGTTTTCGGTGTTGCACTTTGTAGACGGTCCCTGCGCACTCCTCTCACAGGTAGCATAACTACAATAGTAAAGAGGCCTCGTTTGTGTTTTCAACACGTTGCGCTTATGAGTCGAATCGGGGACTTTATATCCAAATGTACCAAACTGATTCACAGGGATCTCTCCAAACTGCTCATTAGTCCAAAGTGAGGACTATGGGAGTGATCGACTGTATCGATGGTAAAAACACTGCAGATGTCAGTAAATGGTCCAGATGTGCATGTTGTCTGCTTTGTGTCCTCATGGTGTTTAATGTGTTTGTACTTACATACAGCCTATAGGGAGACAGGCTGAGGAGTTTGTTGCCCAGCTGGAACACAGAGTGGAGACACTGTTGGCTGCACCATCCAGTACATGTAAAATGTGAGTGAACTGTGTTACTGTAGCTGTACAATATAAAGCTGGACAACATGTTTTAGACCAAAATCTAATCCTGAACACAGACAACACACCAGCTGAGCTGGAACAACAAGAACACCTGAACTGAAGTCCAGAAGATGGAAGAGGACAGAGCAGAGTCTGCAGGATCCAGCTGTCTGTCTATGAAGAGTGATGGGTCTAAAGTGGAACCTCTGAACTTCAGTACTGAACCTGGACCCTCAGACACAAAGTAAGAGAACTGCTACTAACTCATTCAGTGTTTGCTGTTTGCCAGTTGTGGAGTAACATTAGGCTTCATGAGCAAAGACATCACATTTACACTTACCTCATTCTCAATTCAATTAAATGCAAATCTGCTTTATAGGAATTTAATGTAAAACAACAATATTGCCAAAGCTACAAATTACATAAGAACAATTCATTTCATACATTTCATTAAAAAAGTAAATAAAGGAAAAATCGTGCTTGTGTTAAAAAAATAATAATAATAAATAATATAAATAATCAATAATATTAATAAAAATAAAACATAAAATAAAGTAAAAATAAAATAAATACATAAATGAGTTAAGTGTGTGTGTGTCATCACAAGGTATCTAATGATGGACTAATACATGTGATAATAAACAGAGAAAAACACCACAAATACTTGTGTACTGCACATACAGCCTATATCCCAGTACGAAAGTGGAAACACTATCATTTTAACACTATTCTAAGACCTGGTTTTAGGGGGGCTGTCCTTGCTATGTGCATATTGCATAAACAATGTCTGCATTTTTTTCTGGCCTGCATTCCTTTAATTCTACATTTGTGCCACAGACAAAGACAAATCATTGGTGCCTCCTTCCTCTTAGTATCTGTGACAGCCAGTGTAGGGCAGTAACAATATTACTTTTCCCAGTAACTAGTAGTGTAACTAATTACTTTTCTAAAACGGTAATACTATTACTAGTTACTAAGGCAAGTAATGCTGCGTTACTACGTTACTGAACGCACCATCCTTGATGTAAATCCACGACTGTGCTGCAGCTCAGCAGCTGAAGCAGCACAGCAACATGAAACAAAGGCTACAGAAAGAAACTCCGGCAGCAGCTGCCACTGATGCTTGGACTCATCAGGAGAGAGTGAGAGTGGTGTTAACGCAACGTTTTGTAAAAATACTGAATACTGCCCTTACAAACAGGCTAAATGTGCAGTAAAACTGCTGTTAAAAAGTCGGGATTTACTTGCTTTATTTTTTTTATTTCAGACGGTGATGTTAAGTAACGTTAGGCCTAGGCTATATGCTTTGTAAAAACCACACTCCTTGCTGCTGTTATGGATATGATGTTAGTTAAAAAGTCGGGAGAGACGATTTGTATGTGGGTGAAGGCGGTGGTAATGAGAGCAGTGTTTCCCATAATTAGCCTATAATTTGGATAATTATCAACGCAGACTGCCACATATTGATTTTCCAAATTTTTACTAGGCCTATTTAAAATCATTTTTGATTAAGGAGCTGTATTTAGGAGCATATATTCGTGCATCACCTCCCAATAAAAACTTTAAAGCTCCTAATGATCCACAGCAGCAGCAGTTTGTGTGTTTAGAGCTTCCTGAATGGCTTCATCAGAGAATATATCAAAGATTCATGTGATCTGAATAAAAACATCTTGGTGTTTGCAGAGTTCAGTCCAACAGACAGAGAGCAGAGTCTGCAGGATCCAGCTGTCTGTCTATGAAGAGTGACCAGTCCAAAGAGGAACTTGTGAACTTCAGTCCTGAACCTGGACCCTCAGACACAAAGTAAGAAACTGTTTTTACTGTAAACTGACCTGATGGAAGATGATGATGAAGACAAAATGTTGTGCTAAAAGAACTGTTAGTGCAGATACTGTTTCAAACTAAGATGGAACACCTGAACCTCCATTTCAGAATTTACACTTCAAGAAAATGTTCCTATATTTTTGCCCTCACGTTGACGTCGCTGTAAAGACTTGATTCAGAATCTGAAAGAATCTGCTTCAAATGGGTCTTTTTCTCCTATTTGTCCTCTAAACACTGAGCTGTTTGGCTCTTCCTCAGATCAGCTGTTCTGATCCACCAGATGCATCTTGAATCACTTCAGATCATAATTGTGCAACATGTGGTGAAAAAGCATTTGTAGTTCAGCTTTGCTCACCTTGATGAACACTTTGCTTTGAATCATTAGTAAGTGGAGCTTTGAGCTCAGATTCTCTCCACCATATATTGTTCCTAAAGGTGAAGAACAAACGTCCACGGGCAGCACTGATGGAAAAGTTAGCAGTGGATGGAAAATGGTCCCATGGAGATTTGGACCACTTCTCTTTTTTAGATTCTTTGAATTGTTTTCATGTGATAGTTGACAGTAGAGTGTGACAGAAAACAGAATGCCATACAAACAAGGCTCCGTGTGGACTTGAACCTGTGACACCGCTGTTACATGCTGTGTGTTTAGACCACTTCTAAGCTCAGTTAAAAGCTAACTAACTCAAGCTAAGCTGCCAGAGTGACTGTAAAACAGTGAAGGACATAATCAGCTCTCTTTGATGGAGGCTTTTACTGTGAAGGAGCTGCAGGAAGTGTTGAGTTTGTGTTAATAACAAACTGCAGGCAGATCACAGACAGGAAAAGCTGTGTTTCTGAAAGCAGGAGAGTTCATCGATCATGCGACGCCACAACATCAGTTTCCAGTGTTAAGCTGATGACACCCAGCTCTACTTGTCTACCAAACACTCCACCTCCCTGCCTCCCATCTCCATCATCAACCACCTCCAAGAGCTCGATGAACATGAGCCTACTCCAATTTAATACCAATAAGACGGAGATCATTCTAATCTAATCCAACCTGTCCAAAAAGCAAATTCTCATTATCAATTTTGATCATTTACCAGTCACTCTTTGTCACTTCCCGTCTAGACAACTGCAGCTCCAACTGGTTCAGAACTCTATAGCAAGAATCCTGAGCTTCACCAAATCATGGGAACATATCTCACCTAATCTTCTCAAGCTTCACTGGCTCCCTATTCAATACCGGATTAAGTTCAGGGTCCTACTCCTCACATTTAAAGCCCTGCACAACCTGGAACCTACCCTCCTCAATGATCTCCCAGTTTATGCTCCCTCCGTTCCTCCCCTGCTGGTTTCCTTTTCACCCCTCCTTTCCGCCTGTCCACCATGGGAGCCCAAGCCTTTATCTGCTCGGCACCCATGCTTTGGAACTGCCCCCTCATATTCGACAGGCAGACTCAGTTGCATCTTTCACAAAACTCCTAAAAACACATCTTTTCCATGAAGCCTATGGTTTAGACTTTTTATCCTTGACTTGCCAAATATTTTTTGTCCTCTTATTTCAGACTTCTTTAAACTTATACTGTTTGAATTATGCACCTCATTTAAACCTCAAAGTAATTTTATTACTTTGTATGTAAGATGTCCTTGAGTGTCCTGAAAGGCGTCCCCCAAATAAAATGTATTATTGAAATAAGGAACAATGATCTTCATTACTGACTGAAAGCTGAATTCAAACAGAAAAGTAACGACACTTTTACTGTTCTCTGTGACCATCTGAGCTTCTACACAGTGTCGGACAAATCTGGATAATTTCAACAGCAAGCAACAAATCGTTTTAGTTCCAAAGAAATAGGGGAGCAGGAGATTAGACCCAAATGCAGACAATGGAGGCAGAGTATGTATTGTTCAGAGATTTAATAATGTCAATGCTTGAACTGCAGACAAAATACACTGAGGAACAAGCAAAGACAGAGGGGAACAGCAAGACTAATGGTGCGTTCCATTTGTCCGTTTCTCTTTTTCTTCTTCTTGTTTTATGGCAGATTGCAATCTCCTTTTGTGCCTAATAAACCTTCAAGGTTCCACTTCCTTCCTGCCTGACTTATCCTCATCCTCTCATCCCTATATTCCTACAATGTAATAGTACATGTTCTACATTTTCCATGGATTTATATTCCATTCCAACAAGGGCGTCACTTTGTGTTGAAAAGTGGTGTGGACATACATAGATTATTATTATATTATTATTTTTTAAGTATCCAGTAGCATACGAAACATACATCCATTAAACCTATATTAAAATAGAATAACTTATAACACAGTAAACAGTGCAAATGGAGTGCAGATGGAGGTAGAAATTGTTCTTTTGTCTATTGTCCTCCCTGCCATGACCAGGAGCTGTTGTACAGTCTGATTTCCAGGCGGACGAAAGAGTTTTTAAGTCTGTTGGTGGAGCGGGGCTGGGACAGCAGTCTGCCAATGAACACACTCCTCTGCCCGATGAAGGTGTTGTGCAGAGGGTGGTGGGCGTTGTCCAGTATGGAAAGCAGTTTGTCCAGGGTCCTTCTTTCTGCCACTGTCACTAGAGAGTCCAGCTCTGAGCCCACCAGTCTGTCCAGTCGACTGTCGGGGGCTAGAGGCTCAGATTAGGGAGGTGAAGAGACACTTAGCTCGCGAGACATCACAATACGCAATATTAGGTGAGAACGAGACAAAAAAATCCTTAAACAGTGTTTTAAAGATATCCTCAATGCTGAGACATAGGGGCTGTGGGTCTGTTCTTTAAACACTTCATTTCCTACATTCTGATGAAAGTTTTTATTTATGGTGAAAATGTTTTTATTTACGTAAAAGGAAACACAAAGTTCAGGTGGCACGTGACATTTCAAAATATAGAAATATAATAGACTATAAGTCAGTGCAGCTCTCAGGCATTCTTTGTTGCTTTCAGATCTGTTTCTCCTGTAGATAAGCATTTCTCATGTAATATCATCCCTGCTGAGGCAACACATATGTGACAGTGTCATGAAGTTCACATTTTTGGGTCATTTTATAGTTTTTTTTTTTTATTTTTAGGTGAAGTTCATTTTCCTGGACAATGCACATTGTTTCTTCTATATTTTAATTGCATCACATGCTTAATGTGCAAATAAACCTTTCTAAAGGCATTTTGTTATTTAGCTGCAAGTTATATTATTTCAGAACCTATTCTGCCATTTCAAAAAGTCACACCCTGAGCATTAATATCTTTATAAGCTGAGCTATAATAAAATTTAATTGCATGATTTCTCATTAATGTTCTGCGCAAAATTGAATAATGAATTGTAAAGTAGTGTATTGCTTTTTATTTAAATGTACTGCTATATACACAAAAGTGCAGTAACATGTGATTTGCAAACACTTTAAACAAATAAGGTGCTTTTTCCCAGCAGTATTCCCTTTACATGGTAGCAATAAAATATTTCTTGTAAATCTCAACTTAAACATTAATGTAATCAAATCAAATATTAACCTAAGCTATTCGCCACTGCCAGGGCATTACCCTTTTATCAGTTTTCTTGGAATTTCTTTTGAGCAGGTATCAGCAGAAACATTTTTCTTTTATCAGGGAGCAGCAGAAACAGTCTATGTTCAGTAGCAAGTGTCCCTGTTAGAGTGAGGGGAAGTGGTCGGCAGCGACAAGCTTAGTTCCTGTGAAACTGTCGCGGTCGTGCTCAATTATTAAGATGCCCATAACTGACTTATGTGCAACCAACATGAATGTTTTAGGCAATTCCAACATTATCTGGTCAACTTGGAAGTAATTAATAGGTCAGCGTCCAGCTAACTAAACTGACCAACATAAATTCACCAAAATGCTGTTTCTTTGGCTTTACTTAACTGTGATGATTAATGCCAACATAAACATATTTCAATATACTGACTTAACTCACTTAAGTAAATCTAACTTAACTGCTGGACATCCCTTACACAACTGCATTTGGTAATACCAACATTTTAAATGGACTTACTAAACCTGATTATGTCAACAATTTCCACACAGTGTAGTTGAGTAAATACAAATCAAACTACTTTGGTTCAGTGAAAAAGTTCATTTATTACCAATGAAACACATTATACTGTAGTACCACCAACCTGGTCAGCGGCCTGAGTTCAAAATAACGGATACCTATAAAGACTGATTTGTATCACCATCAATCAACATTTTCCATCTTCTTTGAAATGTTTTACAATGTTCACAAAAGAGGAAATAAATTCAAAATGGGTTCCAATTCACTCTTACCTAAGATGGCTACCTCTGAGGCTGGTGATTTTCTATGTTGTTCATATTGTCAGCAAGTTCTATCAAAACCAAACCAACAACAATGGGATTCTATGGCACAAGGGAATAAGTCATATCAGGTTTTGGAAACTTACTAAAGAATTTACTTCTTAAACGGTAAATTCATTGTTGCTTTTGGTCTTTCGTAGGATTTGTCAACAATTTGAAACTTATAGAAAATCGCCAGCCTTATCTTTCAACTCTATCATAACCATCATCTTAACTGTAACAAATTTTTAAAATCCCAACTTGTTTAACACTAAATTGTACACATTTGATTAACACTCCTGAGATTAAGTTAAATTGAATTATCTTAGAATTTTACAGTTTTAGTTGTAGTAAAATAGATTTGACTGACTGGAAAAAAACTGAATTTTTGCAATGAAGAGTGTTTCTAATTAGCATAACCAGAAGAACCATCTATATGTAAACCGTAAATCAGTGTTATATGCCATGTAGGAAATGCTCCTACAGTGTACAGAGTTTTATTACACTGACAATACAAAATACAATACAATGTGCACCACATTTAGCTTAGGAATGGACATTTTCAAGAACAGCACAACTTGTTGAAATCAACATGTCATGTTAAATATATCAGAAACACCAACTTAAAATTTGCACATTCATTTGGTGCCTGTCTATACGCTCACACAGTCTATCGCTGTATGTAATTCATTTGGTTTCTCTCACCCTACAGTATACATACAACACATACATCTTATTGCCAACTCATTCACATTGATCTCTGTCAGTCTCCCTATTTCAAACTGTTGTTTTCCCCGCTCTTGAAGTTTTTAATTGTTACTCTCATTTTGAGAGTAACGAATGTCTGTTTTAGACATCAATCACTTGAAACTAAGACCATTCAGAGCATTGCACATGAAGGTCTGTGATGCTCCACAGTCCACCTGCAATCTCTTGTCTAAACTGTTCCTTCAAACAGCGTTTTTTTTCTTTTTTTTTTTTAGAATGTCACCATCCAGTTCCATCACAAGTTTTTGTTGCGTAGCTGAAGTCCAATGAGTCCATGAGGCCACATAAAACACGAGTGTATTTGCAGTTTTACCTAGGTCGTGAAGCCCTTTAACACCTCTGATTATTCCAACACCCTGCAGGTCATCTGTGGGTTCTGCACATTCATCGTAAATGGCTTCCAAAAAAAAGATTCCAAGGATTGTCTTGTCCAGAGCCTCTTGGTCGTCCTCAACATCCTCAAAAACGGAACAAATAAACCTTCAACCAAAACACACAGACAAGAAAAAAACCTGTTTCTCTTTTGCTAAGTGACATCTACTATATCTAGCCCACAGATCCCTCCAGACTGCATTTGGTGTAGCTTTTCCAGTTTTGACATTATCTGCTGTTGGTCTCTTGCAGTGTTTCCCACATGTTCATTTATTTGTGGCGACCCGCCAAAATATCAACGCTGACCGCCACAGATTGATTTTCGTTTCCTTTTTTTACTAGGACTAATTAAAATCATATTTGATTGCAGAGCGCCGTTCGCGCAGCACATCCACTCGCTCGTCCCTCTCTTTCTCATTTACCTGTCCCTCTCTCTTTCTCCCTCTCCCTCATGAACACAGTTGCACAAATCTGTCTAACACAACCAAGGGGGTAAGCCACAGTTGAAACAGTGAAGCCGACCAAAGACTGCACGGACGGTTCCATGTAGCCCAAAAATGATGTCAAAACCCTGTGACATCCTGTCGCACACGAGAGATGTAACCGTATTGCTTAGATTATAAACTTTCAGTGAATCTAAAATAACTATTATCAGTGACACTGCGTTGGTGTTTGGCAGGTGAACCTTGTAGGTGGGCTGAGTAATCAGTGACGATCCGAGTCAGTCAAACACACTGGGCTATGAAACTTTTTGTTAGGTATATATACATGGTGTTTAGAACATACAGTGAGGAAAATAAGTATTTGAACACCCTGCTATTTTGCAAGTTCTCCCACTTAGAAATCATGGAGGGGTCTGAAATTGTCATCGTAGGTGCATGTCCACTGTGAGAGACATAATCTAAAAAAAAAAATCCAGAAATCACAATGTATGATTTTTTTAACTATTTATTTGTATGATACAGCTGCAAATAAGTATTTGAACACCTGTCTAACAGCTAGAATTCTGACTCTCAAAGACCTGTTAGTCTGCCTTCAAAATGTCCACCTCCACTCCATTTATTATCCTAAATTAGATGCACCTGTTTGAGGTTGTTAGCTGCATAAAGACACCTGTCCACCCCATACAATCAGTAAGAATCCAACTACTAACATGGCCAAGACCAAAGAGCTGTCCAAAGACACTAGAGACAAAATTGTACACCTCCACAAGGCTGGAAAGGGCTACGGGGAAATTGCCAAGCAGCTTGGTGAAAAAAGGTCCACTGTTGGAGCAATCATTAGAAAATGGAAGAAGCTAAACATGACTGGCAATCTCCCTCGGACTGGGGCTCCATGCAAGATCTCACCTCGTGGGGTCTCAATGATCCTAAGAAAGGTGAGAAATCAGCCCAGAACTACACGGGAGGAGCTGGTCAATGACCTGAAAAGAGCTGGGACCACCGTTTCCAAGGTTACTGTTGGTAATACACCAAGACGTCATGGTTTGAAATCACGCATGGCACGGAAGGTTCCCCTGCTTAAACCAGCACATGTCAAGGCCCGTCTTCAGTTTGCCAATGACCATTTGGATGATCCAGAGGAGTCATGGGAGAAAGTCATGTGGTCATGAGACCAAAATAGAACTTTTTGGTCATAATTCCACTAACCGTGTTTGGAGGAAGAAGATGAGTACCATCCCAAGAACACCATCCACTGTGAAGCATGGGGGTGGTAGCATCATGCTTTGGGGGTGTTTCTGCACATGGGACAGGGCGACTGCACTGTATTAAGGAGAGGATGACCGGGGCCATGTATGTGAGATTTTGGGGAACAACCTCCTTCCCTCAGTTAGAGCATTGAAGATGGGTCGAGGCCGGGTCTTCCAACATGACAATGACCCGAAGCACACAGCCAGGATAACCAAGGAGTGGCTCTGTAAGAAGCATATCAAGGTTCTGGCGTGGCCTAGCCAGTCTCCAGACCTAAACCCAATAGAGAATCTTTGGAGGGAGCTCAAACTCCGTGTTTCTCAGCGACAGCCCAGAAACCTGACTGATCTAGAGAAGATCTGTGTGGAGGAGTGGGCCAAAATCCTCCTGCAGTGCAAACCTGGTGAAAAACTACAGGAAACGTTTAACCTCTGTAATTGCAAACAAAGGCTACTGTACCAAATATTAACATTGATTTTCTCAGGTGTTCAAATACTTATTTGCAGCTGTATCATACAAATAAATAGTTAAAAATCATACATTGTGATTTCTGGATTTTTTTTTAGATTATGTCTCTCACAGTGGACATGCACCTAGATGACAATTTCAGACTCCTCCATGATTTCTAAGTGGGAGAACTTCAAATACTTATTTTCCTCACTGATGTCAATACTTGTGCCATTTCCATTATTTAAACAAACTAGTTGCCTACACCATCAGTTCTTCCACTGCTTCTTCCATTATCAGTATACTTACTTCCCCAAAGACTATTATGTGCA
>NW_024044681.1:2574888-2681949 GCF_014851395.1 Micropterus salmoides
GCTGGACCTGAGTTTCAACCAGCTGCAGGATTCAGGAGTGAATGCTGTGTGGTTTTCTGGAGATTCCACACTGTAGACTGGAGACTCTGAGGTCAGACACCATTTTTCCATTTTATTAATAGATGTGAAAGTTGTGGTGACACTAAAGTGCAGACAAATGATATTATACTGACACACACTGAGTATCTCAGTACTAAAGTCTATTTTTTCTTCAGTGGTTTAGTCCATTGACTGTGGCAGAGCAATGTTTGAGCTCCACATTTAAAAGCTTAATATGATAATAAAACTACATGACTTCAATGAAGACATTAATAATCTCTATTTCAACTACCAGACAATAACAAATATATTCAGTATTTGCTTTTTCCAACATTGTCTGACGCTATATGATGTTATACTGACTGAATGGTTTAAAGTGAAGAAGCTTTGATTTGATGACTCCACTATTCCTAAAAGAAATATTGTAGATGTCTTTTGTTCACATTTGCCCAATGTTCATCCTGACAAATTTGGCATCTTTGGAAACTTTGGGATCTTGAGCGGAATCTTAAATCAGTTTCTGTGGGTTTTTCTTTGTGTTTGGCTGCACAACATGAGTTTGTATAGATGGAGCCACTGGTGGAGCTGCAGAGTTTAAGAGCTGAAGTCACTACGTCTTTATTGAAGTAGCAGCACGTTGCCATTATATTAATGAGAAATCTTTTTACTTTTTTGTATTTTACAGCTTAAACCTGCGTCCTGTTGGGTTCAGGTGTTTGGAGTTTCCATTTTCTAAACTTCTACATTCAAAACCTTCTTCAGCTCTGAACAGATTATCAAACACTGAATGATTTCAAGCAGGAACATTTTCTTCTAAAGTTACATCATTTATTCTTTATTCAGATTGAGTCTTTGCTGGTTGTCAGAGATCAGCTGTGCTTCTTGGTCTCAGCTCTGAAGTCCAACCCCTCCCACCTGAGAGAGCTGGAGTTGAGTCACAACAAGCTGCAGGATTCAGGAGTGAAGCTGCTGTGTGGTTTTCTGGAGAGTCCACACTGCAGACTGGAGACTCTGAGGTCAGTTCACTGACTCTTTGTTACTAATATAGATCTGATATGTTTAATTAACAACTGAACCTAATTTCTGTTCATACATAACTTCCATCCAGAGGTGGAGTGGGTTGCTTGGAAATCGAAAGATTGGCGGTTCAATCCCCTGCTCCTCTAGGCTGCATGTCGAAGTGTTCTTGGGCAAGATACTGAACCCTGATTTGCCCCTGGTGGCTGTTCCACCTTTATGAATGTTGTGTAAATGCGCTTTGAGTGGTTGCAAAAACTAGAAAGGCGCTATACAAATACAGAGCATTTGCATTTACATGTGTTATCACATAGAATTTCTGATCACTAATATTGATCCTTCAGAATGCACACACACAGACTGACTTGATCACATGTTATATATCTGTGTTGACATGAATAGGTGTATGAACGTTGTGCTGACATTTGGATGATGTCTGTAGAAGGCTGACATTATGATGATCTACAATGACAAAATCCCTCTACTCATTTTAGGGAAAAGCTCATTGATTAGGACATAATCAGTAATGTTGAGCTCCGCATTTAAAACCTGAACACATCTGATTGGATTAGAAATGGATTTTTATCTCCATCATTTATTCTTTATTCAGATTGAGGGGCTGCAGTTTGTCAGAGATCAGCTGTGCTTCTCTGGCCTCAGCTCTGAAGTCCAACCCCTCCCATCTGAGAGAGCTGGAGCTGAGTCACAATGAGCTGCAGGATTCAGGAGTGAAGCTGCTGTGTGGTTTTCTGGAGAGTCCACACTGTAGACTGGAGACTCTGAGGTCAGACACCATTTTTTCCTTTTTATTAATATGATGTGAAAGTTGTGGTGACACTAAAGTGCAGACATAAGGCTGATATTATACTGATCCACACTGAGTATCTCAGTACTAAAGTCTATTTCTTCTTCAGTGGTTTAGTCCATTGACTGTGGCAGAGCAATGTTGAGCTCCACATTTAAGAGCTTAATATAACAAGAAACGTCTCCACTGGATAATTCACTCTAAACCTCTTAAACTCCTGATTTTCAGCTTCTATTCCACATCACGTTTTGATCATAAAACTACATGAATTCAATTAATAAATAATCTATTTCATCTATCAGACAACAACAAATATATTCAGTATTTGCTTTTTCCAACATTGTTATGACACTAAAGTGTCAGAAAGGTTGAGTGCTGAAGCAGGAATACAGAGGTGTGGACAAAAATGCAGACCAGAACAAAGTTCAGTTGATGATATTTTAATTACAGTCCAAACTAAACAGCAAAATCTAAACAGGGTTGGGTCAGATGTACGACCAGGCTGGGCCAGTTAAGCCTGGTCCCCACCTTCACCAACTTAATAAACTTTGTCAAAAAATACTCCATTAGCTTTCTATTATAGTCAATAAATTTGCAATCAAAAACTTCTCTGGAGACGGTCAAGAGTCGGTGCAAAAAGAGTTTATTCCAAAACAGGACAGCAAACCGTACAACATCCCAGCAGGCCGGAGGATGAAGTCCCTCCTATGGTCTGCAGACAGCCTTATATTATATATATCTCTTCTGTGCTGGTTTGCCCCCTCCTTTCCTTATGATGAACTTCTTTTCCTCTGTTATTGTGTTGTTTTTACGAATTAACACTGTTCCCCTGCTGTCATTTATTACTGTATTGTAGACTTACTACATCTTTTTACTACTGCATAAGAAGTTCATCATTTACATTTCAATTTCAGTCTCACCGTTTTTTTAAAGGTTACGCATGCTTAATTTGACACATAATTGTATTTTTAAAGAATTAATATAAGAATAACATACGTAAAGTTGCATTTTTCATTAATGCTTGGTTTCTTACAGCATTCTTGATGTTATCCTGCTGCTTTCTGCTTATCATCTGTCTGTCGTGTTTTTGCCAAGCATCTGTCGGTTTTTGGTCATCCTCTGTCGTGTTTTTGCAAAGCATGAATTCCTACAGCAAGTTCACTCAAAGCTCATACTGGCTATAATAACCAGAGGTTGAAAGTTGACAATCAAACCCCCTTAATCAGCAGATTAACACATCAGCAGTTCCTCATGTAATCACAACAACAGTACATAACAGTAGATCAAAGCATGCACTGTCACAGTGTCAGCAGATCTTGCACACCTGTAGCCTCTCCTATGGTCATAATCTACAGTAGATGACAGTTGGACAAGGTAAACCACCTGCAGCCTGTTCCTGCAGTCATTCCTCCCACTCAAGGATCTAACCACAGTGAGCTTGTTTCTGTGTTCATGACTACAGTTCACTACTTAGAAGTAAAAACCAAAGCACATCTATGTAAAAAGAAAAGAATGATTAATGATTAATACTAGTAAAATGATTAAAATGATGATATAACAATTATTACTTAAAGTAAGTAACTGATTAATGATAATACAACTGATTAAAATGATTAATAATGATTATTAATATTGATTAAGGATAATTACTGATGACTGTTTCTTGCCTAATGTCTAACTTTTTGTCTGCAATGCTCCCCCTCTCTGTGTCCTAGGCATGCCCTCTGCCGATCATGCTATTTTAACCAAAAACCTGGTGTCTCTTGTGCTGTTTGCTATAGACAGGACATTCTTACTCTATTGATGTATGTTTTGTAACACAATTTTCACTAATTCTGCTTCTACATTTTGATGATGCCTTGCTGTGCTCATTCTGCTCCCAGAGCACACATGCCTGCTTACACACACATGTGCTACTGTTACTGCCTCCAGGCAGCTAGACACAGAGAGGACCACACACTCTCAGAGCTATAGAGTTTCAGCGTTGGGATCTTAACTTTACACTATAAAATAGCACTCTAAATGATGACAATAGCTATAGAGTTTTGACACTGTAATCTTAACTTTACACTCTAAAATAATATTTTAAATGATGCCAATGCAGACCACCTTCGCTCTAGCAATTAATGATAACAATTTAGGCTGTAATGTTCTAAAATAATTCTCAACACAGGCAGGTATAATCCAAATCACAGGGAAACAATCCAGGAAACCACAGGAAACAGGGCACAGGGCAGAACACTCAACATATGAGGATAACACCACAAGGACTGAACAGAACTGAGGGCAACACACACAAGTAGGCAGGGCAATTAATCACAGGTGAGACACATAAGCAATCAAGCAGACAGGAAACAATGCTAGACAGAAACAGCATAACAGAACAAAACCAGGGCAGGGAACAGAGACAGGACAAAACAGGACTACACTAACATGAGAGACATAGACACAGACACAAGGAGAGAACAGACAGGCTCAGTGATCACAGGTGGAACAGATGGAAACTAACAACAACCAAACAGAGAAACAGACAGAGACTAGGATGAAATGGAACACAAGGTAGACAAGACCAAAATAACAAGAAACAGAAGTACACAGACCTGGGGCCTGTACCACAAAGCGAGTTCAACATACCTAGGATATGTTTTCGTTATCTGGTTTAACTAACCTAACAATCGCAATTGGGATGAGCGGTACCACAAAGCTGGTCATCAACTTGGTAAGTCAACCCAGGGTTTCCCAATCCATCCGTGAGCATGTTCACATAAAAGAGGCGATGTTCACAGCAGATGACCAATCTCAGACATGAACAAGTCCACTGTCAGAAGAGCATCATATTTTACAAACGAAGAGCTAAACTGTGACACTACAGAAACACACATGGTCCTTGTAGCATGGCTACAGCTGACACATGCAGGGAGGCAGAAAAACACAGACAGTGTGAATGCCTAAATGAACAGACGCAGTCTAAAACAATACATTGATTTTATGCGTTCTTATGAGCTGTATGAAAATATTAGCCTTATTCTTTCAGCTCGGCTTTGTGTCAGCATTTCCCCATTAAAAGACTTGGGCACTGAAGAAGTGGTCGGTCCACCTCACTTCAAAAATGAGATTTATTTATTTAACACACTCAAAAGTGTTCCAAACATTGTTCTAAATTAACTTCATAAAGTAATAAAACGAAAAATATATTCATGCCACACAATGTGCTCAAATAGTGGTTGAAAAACTGAATGTCAACATCTAGGCTACTGAAAACTCATCTTACCTACACCCACATTGCAAAAGGTGGGGTAGAACATGACCAGTCTCTGTGATAGACTTTAAGATAGCTACTAACCATAAAATAAATAGCCTACCCTCATATTAAAATTTAGTATTTGAATATCCCTACCAAACTGCTCTTAATATTGAGCCTCACGTAGAAAAATGGATCCCATTTATTTTAATGGCTGTGACTGTGGGAAATGGACTGGGGAACAAATAAAAAATATTAAACACATTTCAAAGCAGTTAGTAGGCTGCTGTACGATACTGTCGGCTAACAGACGAGACAGACACTTCTGTTTAGAGAAGATGCCAACTCCCTTGAGCGTATTGCCGGCGCTGTCAGCTCACGTGCTCAGACAATAGTCTGCATGCATGCCAGCGCTGTTGGCTGACACCTGACATCTCAAACAAACAGAAAGTAAAAAGTGATAAGGGCGTAGCTGTGCTAGCACGCTAAGCTATTAGCCTCTCAGAGCTAAGTGTAAACACGAAGTAAGACAGAGAGTGCTCCCCTCGTTGGTGCCTGCCCCTTCCAATCTCACCGTGAGCTGTTAGATATGGAAAGCCAACAGGGACATAACTGTGTGGGCTGTAGTATTCCTCTGCCATTTGAAGATGGCCATGACCAATGTGTACTGTGTTTGAGCCACCAACAAGCCATATTGGTTCGATGAAAGTACGGAGGTGTCCTCCACACTGTACAGGTCCCTCTCAAGGCTACCTGCCCTACAAGAACTGCAGGCTATGGCTACGCAGACCTGCTTGGCTAATTCTGAAGCCATTATGTCTTTCTACCTGCGCCACCTGTCTCATCACGTGCCGGAGGGTTCTGTCAGCCCCAGTCCTACAGAGGAGCTTCAGGAGGCTTCCTCCTTCCTTGCCTCCATCATGGAGGTGACTCAGCATATCAAAGTCTTGGAGCTAAGAGCTGTGCACCTGGCTCTTTGCCAGTTTCTGCCCAGACTGCGAGGTCATCATGTCATCGTCCGGGTGGACAGCACAGTAGAGGAGGCTTGCATCAACAGGCAAGGGGGGCTGGGTTCTCTGCAAGATAGCAACCAAGTTGTGGCTGTGGGCACTCCCCCGCTTCTGCTTTCTCAGAGCGGTACACGTGCCTGGCTGTTGATCTCAGCAGCATCATGTCGAGAGGATAAACTCACCCAGGGAAGTGGAGGCTGGATATGGCACCGCTTCGGCAGGGCTAAAGTCAACCTGTTCGCGTGCAGAGAATCTGCGCATTGTCAACTCTTCTTCTCCCTGAAGAACGGCAATCCACTCCTGGGCTGGAAGCTCTGGGCCACCTGTGGCCCCAAGGTCTGCTTTCCATCCTTCACTCTCCTCCAACCTCTTCTCAGAAGAGTGTGGGTGGATGCGGTGAGGCTGATTCTGGAGGCTCCTCTTTGGGACAACTGGGGGCTCTGCCTTCACCTAATGGGCTTAATAGCTGCCATGGTGCAGATAGTTCCCCTTGCCTGTTGCAGGCAGGCGGCACTCTGTTTCACCCATTCCCAGTGGGACTCCAGCTAGTGGCCTGGCCCCCCTGAAAGGGACAAGGGACGTAACCTGTGGTGAGAACAATAATAATAATAATAATAATCCTTATTTGTAGAGCACTTTTCAAAAACAAGTTACAAAGTGCTTTAACAAGTGTAAAGAATAATACAAAAAAAAACAAGATAAGAGCATGAAAAATTTATATAAAATTAGTAAAATACAATAAAATAAAAGGGATAAAATAAAGTCAAATAACATCGGGAAAAGCTCTCCTATAAAAGTATGTTTTAAGAAGGGACTTAAAAGAGTTCACTGACTCAGCCGACCTGTTTTCCTCGGGCAGGCTGTTCCAGAGCCTCGGGGCCCTGACAGCAAACGCTCTGTCCCCTTTAGTTTTCAGTCGAGACTCTGGAACAGACAACAGACCTCTGCCCGAGGATCTCAACAATGCAAGAGGCGCGGGCACCTTCCATGAGGGCCGCCTACTCTTGCCGCTGGGGCGTGTTTGCCACATGTCCGGAACTCGACAGGTGGATCCTTAGTCGGCGAGGGCACAGGACATCCTGTCATTGCTGCAGACCCAGCTTGAGACAGTTCCTGGTCCCGCCAGGGACAATCCAGCTTTCCAGTCTTAGATTTCGTCTGAATGCCATCTGACCCAGCCGGTCGAGCTACGGTCACTCTTCTGTCCCATGGAAGGACAGGTGATCGAGCCAACCCAGTCCACATTCTGCCTGATCAGAGTGCTGGCTGAATATGGCAGGTGCACTCAAGGCCCTCAGATAGATGAACCAGCTCTTCATTTGCTTTGAGTCCAGGCACAATGTGGGTGGCGCGGTGTTGCAGTGGTTAGCAGTGTCGCCTCACAGCAAGAAGTTCAAACCCCGGTTGTCCCGGCCTTTCTGTGTGGAGTTTGCATGTTCAGGTTCTCTCCGGTTCTCTCCAGGTGCTCCAGCTTCCTCCCACCATCCAAAGACATGCAGGCTAGGTGAATTGGTGTCTCTAAAAATTGTCCAGCTCCCCCGCGACGCTGTACACAGGATAAGCTTTTGACGATGGATGGATATATCGTTATAGTACGAATGTCAGGGGGGGAGCTTGTTCCAGAGTTTTGGGGCAGCAAATAAATAAATATTTTGTTTATTCCACTATATGGGCTTGGGTAGCACGGTCTCCTCCCTGGGTAGCTGAAAGTCTCGACATGATAGAGAACGGTCGGTTACATTGTAACCTTGGTAATCTCTCCAACTGCCGCTCGGAGAAAACAATCAGGGATTTCACACCGGCTTTATAGGTGAACCACAGCATCGCTGGGCAAGCCAGTGTGTCTTAAAGAGCTTTCCACGTACCTGACCTCAGGGGACCAACCCCGTACATATGGAATATGTAACAGTGGAGAGATTGTCCACTCAGAGAACCAAGGTTACAACGTAACCGACCAATCTAACCCGGTAAAAAGTGAACCACTGTTGTGGTACTGAAAACCCAGGGTTAACCCCAAACTTACCTCTATAAGCTCAAATCCTGCTTTGTGGTACACGCCCCAGGAGTAACACTAGAACATGAACAAAGGCACAGGACTAAGAACTAAGGCAAAGAACTAAGATAAGAGACGAGACAGATACTAAGTAAACTTAAACTTGTGAATGAATGAAACTAAGCTACAAAACACAAAATCCTAAACAAGAACACAGAGGCAATGGGTAAAACAGAAAGGACAATAAACAAAATATCAAAGAAACACCACACTGAAATCCAAGCTTGTGACAATATGATGCTTATACTGACTGACTAGTTTAAAGTGAAGAAGCTGATTTGATGACTCCATTATTCCTAAAAGAAATATTTTAGATGTCTTTTGTTCACATTTCCCCAAAGTTCATCCTGACATGTTTGGCATCTTTGGAAACTTTGGGATCTTGAGTGGAATCTTGAATCAGTTTCTGTGGGTTTTTCTATGTGTTTGGCTGCACAACATGAGTTTGTATAGATGGAGCCACTCGTGGAGCTGCAGAGTTTGATAGTTGCAGTCACTACGTCCTTATTGAAGTAGCAGCACGTTGTCATTAATATGAATGAGAGCTCTTTTTACCTTTTTGTATTTTACAGTTTGAACCTGCATCCTGTTGGGTTCAGGTGTTTGGAGTTTCTATTGTCTAAACAGCTACATTCAAAACCTTCTACAGCTCTGAACAGATTATTAAACACTGAATGATTTCAAGCAGGAACATTTTCTTCTAAAGTTACATCATTTATTCTTTATTCAGATTGTGGGACTGCAGTATTTTAGAGATCAGCTGTGCTTCTCTGGCCTCAGCTCTGATGTCCAACCCCTCCCATCTGAGAGAGCTGGAGCTGAGTGACAACAAACTGCAGGATTCAGGAGTGAAGCTGCTGTGTGGTTTTCTGGAGAGTCCAGACTGCAGACTGAAGACTCTGAGGTCAGTTCACTGACTCTCTGTTACTATTGTAGATTGATATTTTTAATTAACAATCGAAGCTAATTTCTGTTCATACATAACGTAGAAATATTTCTTTGCTTTCTGTTTGTTTCAATGTGTTTCACAAAGAATTTCTGATCACTGATTGATCCTTCAGAACACACACACACACACACACACACACACACACACACTGGCCTGAGATCAGCAGCATGTTATTGATCTGTGTCGACATGAATAGGTGTATGAATGTTTATGCTGACATTTGGATGATGTCTGTAGAAGGTTGACATTATGATGATCCACAATAACACAATGACAAAGTCCCTCTACTCATTTTAGGGAAAAGCTCATTGATTAGGACATAGTAATGTTGAGCTCCATATTTTAAACCTGAACACATCTGATTGGATTAGAAATATATTTTTATTGGCATCATTTATTCTTTATTCAGATTGAGTCTGCAGGTTGTCAGAGATCAGCTGTGCTTCTCTGGCCTCAGCTCTGAAGTCCAACCCCTCCCATCTGAGAGAGCTGGACCTGAGTAACAACAAGCTGCAGGATTCAGGAGTGAAGCTGCTGTGTGTTTTCTGGAGATCCACACTGTAGACTGGAGACTCTGAGGTCAGACACCATTTTTTCCTTCTGTGCTGAGATTAATATGATGTGAAAGTTGTGGTGACACTAAAGTGTAGACATAAGGCTGATATTATACTGATCCACACTGAGTATCTTAGTGCTAAAGTCTCATTTCTTCCTTCGTCCATTGACTATGGCAGAGCAATGTTGAGCTTAGTGGCATATGGTAGGTAACAACAGGGCCCAGTGCAGGCTGTTATGATGGGCCCTTGGGCTACACCGTTACGAAGCACACAGGCACCCCCACTGTGTTTGTGTCTAGAAGGGATCCCTAAATTGGCAAAATTATGTGCATTGTTTTCTTGTTTTGCCACGGTTTAAAAACTGATAAGATTAGATGCATTAAATACCTCATTTAAAGCTCCTTACATTGATTTCTTTCCATGTTAACATATTAACTTCAGAAGTTCTCTTTGTGTGCTTCTCTCCAACACACACACATGCTGCTGTGGCTATTTTGCATGTGCCTGGATGCAGCAATCTAAAGTAAAGTACCATCATGTGATGGATTTTCAGAGTCGGACTGTGTCACCTAGACTTTCGTATTTGCAAAGTACAGAAGTCAAAGAGAAAGTTAAAAGGAGCATGCCCAGTGCTGTCATTGTCAAAATACTGAAACGTCACTACAGACAGCTGAGTGCAGGAGCTGTGCACAGTGCTGAAATGAAGCAGACTTTTTATCGGGCAATTTCAGTACAATAACCTCGCGAATCATGGCAACCACATTCCTCTTCGACAGAGAGGCAAGACATTATGGTGAATAATAAAGAAAAGTGGCCTACCCATAAAACAACACCATGTTCAGAAAACAGGCCAGCTACGGTGCACACACAGTTTTATACCCACACGCACATCCACACAAACAGGTAGGTCTACTCAGCAGCGAGCTGACCCTGAAATGATAACTTTTAAAACAGTGTTAAGGCAGCTGCACCAAATCCACCGAAAAAGCACTTGTAGGCTAAATCAACTAACTGAATGGGATCCAACAAGCAAAATCTTTGACAGTGTCCTCAGTATTCCAAAACAATCTTATTATGGAGCTTGGCGATCCTCTCCTCCTGTTCTTTTCTCTCGTCTCTTCTTGAAACCTCTTGAAACTGCTAATATACTGGTCAGATCTTGCGTCTTGTTACATGATCAAATAGAAACTTAAGATTGGGCATTCATATACATCTTACCGGCATCAGCAATGCATATGTGGGTTATGTGACATAAATATCAAAGAAAATAAGACATAATTCATTCTGTTGAATCTGTGGAATAACTTTTTTTATAATTCACCGTATACCTTATAGCCTACTGCTTGCTACAGACTTTTGTAAAACTAGTGACTGCAGTCAGTAGTTTTACCCACAAAAGCCTGTGGTGTCGGACACCACAGCAATAGAGGAAATGCACATATGAGTGTTTATTTAGCACTTGAGGGCAATTGTAAATACTGCATTGAGGTGAAATGGGTGTTTGCAATTGATTGATGAGGTTTACTGCATTTGCACCTGCCAAAGACTAGCTTGTAAATTGTCCCGTCAAAGGCCTGTAGTACCTGTGCAGGCCCCAGTGCAGCTGCTCTGTCTGCATTGTCTATATCTACACCCCTGGTTGAGCTCCACATTTAAAAGCTTAATATAACAAGAAAAATCTCCACTGGATAATTCACTCTGAACCTCTTAAACTCCTGATTTTCAGCTTCTATTTCACATCATGTTTTTTAAGAAATGAGAACTATCAGACAATTCCAACATTATTATGAAGCTATATGATGATTATACTGACTAAATAGTTTGAAGTGAAGAAGCTTTGATTTGATTTCCTCAAAGAAATATTGTAGATGTCTTTTGATCACATTTCCGAAAGTTTATCCTGACATATTTTACATCTTTGGAGACTTTGGAGTCTTAAATCATGTTGTGCAGCCAAACCCACAGAAACTAAGTTTGTATAGATGGAACCTATTGTGGATGCCGCAGTAGGCTAAACACAGGAGAAAACTTTACGACGCGCACACAATGATACTCTAATACATTTCTGACACACAGTTTAACCCATTAATTTTACATTTACAAAGTAATGCACAATGGTTCCAGTTAACTGTTGTTTTCATTCATCCATGCAAAGAAAAGGCCACAGCACCAGACAACACAAATACACTATTCTAGATAAAAATGCAGAAACAAACAGAAACAGAAAATTTCACTCCCCAGCTCACCCTACCCCCATAATCACTCAAGCCAAGTGACGTGAGCAGGAGACTGCACCTATTTCTAACTGCGTCCTACACACCCACATACACACCAACCACCCAAATGCCAATGCAATGTGCAAATGCAAACGAAGCACATGAATATGCAAAAAACGTACATTTGTGGCTCCTACATTCCAAAGCTGGGAATTTTAGCAAATAGCAACATTATGTTCAAATATTCTATACCTATCACCCCAACGGGTCTCTGCTGGCCAGCAGCCATGAGTTGCGAGGCACAGAGTCATCCACGATGATAACAAGTTATCCAGGAACAAAGTTTTGTCTG
The DNA here is from genome assembly GCF_014851395.1 of Micropterus salmoides. NCBI lineage: Eukaryota > Metazoa > Chordata > Actinopteri > Centrarchiformes > Centrarchidae > Micropterus > Micropterus salmoides. The sequence continues at coordinate 2,587,128 of NW_024044681.1, forward strand.
GTCCTCTGCCACTTTTGCCGCCTTTTGCTTGTTGAGCAGACATGCACAAAAATTACATCAGAGAATGAAGCACTTAGCCTGAAAGTAATCAACCTTTAGGCTCGCTCCTGGTGGCAAAATACTAAAATTTGTGGAAAAATGTAGAATGGACGCTTGACTGAGTTTTTGGCTAAGCTCTTCCCCGAGCTACTGGGTGCTGAAAACTTCTCTAAACCTTTGGCACATTTGAGCAAACCAGCTGGGCAGGCAGCTCTCTGGTGAGGACGCGTTGCCGTGCGTGATGATTGATCGGATTTACCACTTTCAAGTGAAAGAGAAAATACTGCAGCTGGCCAGCCAGCAGTTCCAGACTGTCCAGCAGAGGTGATGAAGCAGTGCCAAGCTTTTGATGATGTCTGAAAGTGGCTCCTGGATGTTGAGGTGAAGGCTGGTTTTCTTTATCCACTGCATGTCACCCACGTATCCACCGACAAGGTGTTTTCTTCCCCATGGGATGCAGAGACTTTTGCAGGGAGTCTTGCTTAAATACTAACACACACGTCGAGTTGGAAGGTTTTGGTATGTGTCTTTTATATGTTATTCACATAAGCTGGACATGACTGTCTCTTTTTCTGTCGACATGTAATAGTTCACATTACTGGAGGGAGCGGTATAGATTTTGTGCTAGCTTAACAGCTTTATACCGCATATGATCTGGCAAACCCGAAGTGAGTATGTGGGGCCTAAACTCTCACTTTGTTTGGGAAAGTGGGATGGGTGTAGGGGCTGATGTTCTATTTAGAGTTTAACTTCTGTTGTTATCATTGCTTGCCAGGGCATTATACAGTATGTGTACACTGCCACTTTTCATAATCTGTTATGCATGCTAATCTACCATCTCAAGCACAACCCTTTTATTGTTCAGTAATTTCACGTCATTATTTCTCAAAGGTAAAGCAACACTGTAGTGACCAGCTTAACAGATTCTGTGACAGACTTCATACAATTACTATCCTCTCTTGACAAACACAATTGCTCATCCTGAGCACATCATCTTTTGCTGCTCCCACAGTTCATCAAGTCTTGCAACAGAAATTCTGTTGATGGTGACATCAGTCTGTAGGTGTCAAGTGGTGTCACTGTTGCAGTCTCCTTTGAGAGGACAATTCTGTCCAACCTAGCGTAGTTTTAACTGCAAAAGGACCGCCATTCACATTTCAAACAATCTCCCATGGCTCTAGGGCCTTGGGGACATTGGTCCCAATAAATAGGTCCACCTCTGAATCAGTCTCCATAAATTTCACATATTTTAGGTGTGCCTATCTTTTAAGATCTTCCTATCGAGGGATGTTGTCTTGATGAACCGGCATCAGGTTTTCTGAAATAAATAGTAAATTAAAGCTGGCTGATAATTATACTGAAGTCAAAAGTATAATATAGAGACTACTTTACTCAAATGTGTGCATCATTAAGTATATGTAACCAAAAATGTACTTCGATAATTCAAATTGGGCCACTGATGTACACACAAATGAACTCAAATCTTGCAAACTGAGCGTTCGTCATACTTCTAAAAAAATGAAAATAAACAGTTTTATACATCAATTTAACACTGAACTAACAAATGCAATAAACTAACAATGCAGATTCTCACACAACTGAAACACATTTGCTCTGATGGAGGTTGCAGGTAAAACCCTCAGTAGCAGCTACAGCTTCAAGATGGGCATCATTTAGTAAGCCTATTTGCTTCCAAAAAGGCATACCAACTGACTGAACACCTTGGACAGTGGAAGCTTTAACTTTATCATGTTACTGATCATGTAACGTGATAAAGGAAGTTTTTCCTTGCCTCTGTCACCTAGTGCTTGCTCTTGGTGGGAATTGTTGGGCTTCTACTGTATAAATAACATCACAGAGTACGTTCTAGACCTGCTCTTTTATGAAAAGCGCTATGAGATAACTGTTATTGTGATTTGGCGCTATATAAGTAAAACTGAATTGAAATTGAATTGATAACTAGCTGATCCGCTCCGCCACCGTGTTTGCCGATATTGTTAAACTCACTCTTTTTTTCTGTACATAAAATATCCGCAACTTTAAACACACAGTCCTTCAAACTGGCCTTAATTGGTGATTAATTCACTCACCACATAACTTGCTTCAACTGCAGTTTCAGCATCCTTCTTGGCTTTAAAGACTTTGAAGTTATATAAATCCTCTCTGTATCTGCGTGGCTGTCTCCTCGGTAGCCTACGTCTCGTTGCTCTCTGTGTTTAGTCCATTAATGACGCTTGATATTTTATTCCTTTAAAATGGTAACTTTTTCGTTGCATATCAGGCAGGTAGATTTTCTATTAATCTCAACAAAATTAGCCTATTGCTTTGTCCATCTTTCTTGAAACCGCCTGTGTTTATCATCCACCTTCAGCATAACACCGTTTCAATACATCTTTCTTCTTCAGCCAATGGCAGCCGTTTGAGGCCACCTTACCTTTGCCATGACAAATGGAATCTGAATGTCTCTTCTTGGAAGGAAGAAAACTGACTGTTGTTCAGCTAACAAAGATGTAATTTTATTAGGTTGTGATGACCAGTACAGCTTTGCATTAAAGGATATAATCTGTTTGCGATTGAGATCGAGGACATGTTTCCACTTTAATACGCATTTGGCTCAGACTGCTCTAATGAGTTGCCTATAGGCTGCTGATTGACTCCTCTTTATTCAGGTCCTGCATCCAACAAACGTGCATGTGGGTAGCTACCTGCAGAAATATCTTGAGATGGCTGTGCAACTGTCATAGACATAATAGTAATAATAATAATAATATTCTGGCTTTTGTTTGATTTCATTCCATCTGATTTACATTGTACAGCACTCGACACCCGAGAGCCCCACCAAATGTCATAACACATTTACTTTAGCCATTGATGAAGCTATTTCAGTCTCCAAGTTAAGCAGCTCCTTCCTTTTCCTGAGCTGCTCCTCTTGCTCCTCCATGTTTGCCTCAGCTTTAATACGTGCTGACGAGGCAGTTGAGACAGTAGACTTACTTCCTGTTGAACTTGTTTTCTTTGATATTCTGCTGGCAACTTTAGAAACACTATCACTAGGTTTAACCCGAATCAAATTCAAGTCACAAATGCTGCATACAGAGCTACCACTGGGTCTGCACCATCTACCTGAACTCCACAATACAAGCCTCCGTTCCTTCTGGGCCACTGCACACATCCAACGAACGTCACCTGGCTCTGCCATCCCTACACACAAAGCAATCTCAGTCGCAGCTGTTCTCATCTGTGACGCCATTATGGTGAAACGAGCTACCCTCAGAGCAGGAGCGTTCCTCTCTAACTTCAAGAAGCTCTTGAAAACTCATCTCTTGCGTGAACACTTTTTCTTATTACACCTCTAGCCCCTAACCTCTAACATGCACTTCCTGTGCTCTTCTTCTGTGTCTTTTCTTAATTATCTTGTATTGATTGCACTTTTTTTGTTAACTCTTACATTCTTCCCTAGGTATTTACCCCACTGATGCCATTCGTGCTATTAGCTCTTACTAGCATTTATTGCTGCCTTTACTAGTATTGTCAATTGTAGATCTCGTGCTGTATTGATGCTTTTATGGTGTTCCTCAAAAGTAAGTCGCTTTGGATAAAAGCGTCTGCCAAATGAGTAAATGTTATCATCTACAGCAGCAGCATTTTCCACACTCTTCTGAGAATGCTGCAGGACAAACTAGGATTGAGCGATGTTCCGAATTTAAATGCACGATGTGAACATTGAAACATCGGGATGGATGATGGCGGTCGTCTTAGTTGCATGTGTTCAGAATTCACTCTTAAAAGCTTGGTAGCCTATGATGTTACAAGTCGCGGTGGACAAATGATATTATGGATGACTGTCGATAAAGGAAAAACAGCCGCAGTAGTCTAAACACAGGAGAAAACTTGATGACGAGCACACAATGATACATTTCCAACACACTGTTTAACCCATTTATCTTCAATTTCACAGCAATGCATAATGGTTCCACTTAACTGTTTTTTTTCATACATCCATGCAAAGAAAACGCAACGGCACCAGATGACACAAATGCAGCATTCTAGATAAAAATGCGGTGAACAGAAAATTTCACTCCCGAGCTCACCCTACCCCCGTAATCACTCAAGCCAAGAGAGGTGAACAGGTGAGTGCACCTACTTCTAACTGCGTCCTACACACCCACCACCCAAGTGCCAATCAGGGTTCGAGTTACGTGGGAGCCAGTGGGAGCTCAGTTCCCATAAGGATGGTCTGAGCTCCCATGGAAGCAGTAAAATCATGCATCTGTGGGGGTCACTAATTCATTTATCAACAACCATTATTTTGAATCACAAATAATGTATTTTTCCATTGAATTAATACGTACTATTATTTACATTAAACAAGATAAACAGACTTAAATGAACACACTTCCCTAATGAACTACGCTGCGTATCGCATAACTGGCAGGATGGCTGCTCTTCTCCACCATCAGCCACTATCGTCCGCACAGTTTTGACCAAACAGGCTGAGGCCGCGACCCGCGAAAATTAACTTGTTGTATTGTAGCCTACTGTATAAGGCTACTCTGTATTGACTTCAGCTTATTTGTTTAGTATTATTGGCTTTTTGATGCATCCTCCAATTAGTACAGTGCTACAAATGATAATATGCTTGCTACTGTGTGCCAGTGACAAGCAGTGAATAAAATAATAACACTTTAATATTACCATAAAGGGCGGAATTGTGTTTTCTCTTTGAGCAATAGTTTTTGATGTTTTTTTTCAGGCTATTAAAACTTAACGGATTGCCTAGTGTGAGTAGACCTACACCTTGTTGCAATATCACAGACATCTGGGGCAAGTAGTGGACTGCTGTGTGTGTTTGTGCGTTGGCGTGTGTGTGAGAGGGAAATATTGAATGGTGTAATAAGCAATGAGCTTTCTCTCTCTCTCTACCCCCACCCCGCCGGTAACGTTAGGTAGTAGCCTATATTAGAGACCCCCACAAAGCTCAGATTATAACTCGAACACTGGCAATGAAGTGTGCAAATACAAATCAACGACATTAAGATGCAAAAACTGCAGCGTTAAAGAGGTGACGTCACTACGTCTTTATTGAAGTAGCAGCACACGGTCATTAATGTTAATGAGAGCTCCTTTTACCTTTTTGTATTTTACAGTTTTGGGTTCAAGTGTTTGGAGTTTCCATTTTCTAAACTTCTACATTCTAAACCTTCTTCAGCTCTGAACAGATTATTTAACACGGAATGATTTCAAACAGGAACATTGTCTTGTCTAAAGTTACATCATTTATTATTTTTTCAGATTGGAGGGCTGCAGTTTGTCAGAGATCAGCTGTGCTTCTCTGGCCTCAGCTCTGAAGTCCAACCCCTCCCATCTGAGAGAGCTGGACCTGAGTAACAACAAGCTGCAGGATTCAGGAGTGAAGCTGCTGTCTGATCTGAAGGAGAGTCCACACTGCAGACTGGAGACTCTGAGGTCAGTAGAGGGTTGGAGTCAGTCCATGCTGGTTTCAGCAGTATTGTACTAAACACAGTTAGTATCAAAGCAGAGATCCAGTATTTCCTGTAAACCTCCAACCTTCTCAGCGGCTGCTTTCCTCAGTGAAGCTGTGAGAGGAGAATGGTGACAGGCTTCAGGATTGGACAGAAAGACAGAGAGAGAGAGAGAACAGGCAGTGATCATGTGTTTGAGTTGATGTGAAGACGACTGTTGTTGTTGTGTTCATGTCTCCAGGAAATAAAGCTGGATTCCAGCTGACAGCATCACAAGATGTATAGAGACAGTGGTCCTCATTCATCAAACTGTCGGACCATCAAATCTGATCTCAGAGTGTTTGTTCTCTCATTTCAACACAGCTCTGTGGGGCGGCTGTGGCTCAGGAGGTAGAGCGGGTTGGCCGTTAATCGGAAGGTCGGCGGTTCAATCCCTGGCTCCCCCTGGTTGCGTGTCGAAGTGTCCTTGGCTGTTCTGCCAGTGTATGAATGAGTGTGAATGCTAGTTTCCGATGAAATGTATGAATGTGTTTGACTGGTGAATGCAGATGTAGTGTAAAAGCGCTTTGAGTGGTCGAAAAGACTAGAAAGGCGCTATACAAGTACGGAGCATTTACTCTGTAAACTCTGATTTATGACTTCTGCTGTCTTCTTCTCTCATCAGCTGGTGATCTCTGTGTGAGGGATCAGAAAGGTGGAGGTGTTGAGAGAGGATCAGCTGTGTCCTGATGATCCAGAGAGGTTGAAGCAGCAGCATCAGCTTGTGTGTGGAGAGGCTCTGACTGGGCCATGTTACTGGGAGGTAGAGTGGAGAGGAGAGCTTCATCCAGCAGTGACTGACAGAGGAATCCCAACAGTGCTGCAGTCTGAACTGCTCTGAGATCAGCTCCACTGTCAGACACAAAGTCAAGTCCACCATCCTCCCTGTGTGTTCCTCTGGATGTGACAGAGTATCATCAGTGGATCTGAACTGCTCTGCTGCTGCTCTGTCCTTCTACACAGTCTCTGCAGACACACTGAGACTCCTCCACTCCTTCTGCTCCACACTCAGCCACCTCCTCCACCTGGACCTGGACCTCCACCTGGACCTGATTCTGCCTGTTTTTAATTCGTTCAGATGTTCTGAACCCAAAGAGCCTCTGCAGATTAGTTCTGTTCCTGACAACAGAACTGCAGATTAACACTTATTTAAATTGACTTTTGTGCTTTGCTTCCTGTTGCAGCTCCACCTTGTGGATTAATAGACTTGCAATTCATTTCCACATTATATTTCACATATTTTAAAAACTCAAAAAAACAAACAAAAAATGGCTGATAAATATATAAATGAACAAAGAAAATATACTAATCCAACAATCTTGAATAATATATATATATATATATATAAACATTATTTGTTAACAATGTGCTGGAAAATGGATTTGTGTGATAAGGTTTAGTACCTAATTTGCATATTAAATCAGTTTGTTTTTACCTTTAAACAAGTTAAAAACTTGAACGTCCACTGCAGTGGACAGATGGATTTTTAGTCAAGAAACATAATTTAAATCTGGATAAAAGTTTTTTCTAACATCCTGTTTAGTTGGAAATTAGTTTTTTAGTTTTCTGAGAATAAAAGGATTTCACAGTTATTGCTGAGGTGATTGGTGAATCTCCACTTCCCTCCCCTGTTTTGAATTTCTGAGGCAGTAAATCAAAATGACAGATGTAAAATGTGACATCGTATGTGATGTGACATGGGGCTACAACTTAAATGGCTTCCAAATATCTGTCCTCTGTAGTGGACGTCATGCATGAAAGGGATAAAACATCAAAAACATAAAGAATTGTAATTCAAAAAAAGCTTCTCTTCCAGTTTCCTTTCAGCTTGTAAAGTTTCATTGTGATGTGAGTAAAGTTAGTTTGACTGTGGCGTCTCACCTGAACAGGTGAAGGTGTGTTCAGGTGTTTTCAGGTTGCTTCTGCTGACAACAAGTGATCAAATGAATTATTGCTTCTTTAAAGGAGCAAATTCAGCCTTTTACCCCATAAAGTCTCACTTTCAGTCAGAATTCCACCTTAAACTGAACACAGGAGGTTTAAGGTGGTTTTAAGATATGAACTGAACTAAAACAGACTCAGTGTGTTTATCATTATATATTCCACAAACTCCCCCCACAGATAGTGATGCACAGACTTTTTAGACTTGTTCTTATTTGGCCTTTTTTAAACTTTACTTCTTCTCTCAGTTTATACCCACCCTGCCTTTCATTCAACAGGTTTTGTAGATGAGTATTTGCTTTGAACATGATTTGTGTGATTTGAGGGTTTGTTTGATACTTTCCATATGTCATTGAGTTAAATGATGAAAAGCTTTGGACCTGAGACAGATCCCTGCGCTACACCACACTTTATGTTCATGTGTGTAGATTTGTGTTCAGCAGTTTCTGAAGCAGCTGCTCAGCCAGTCCAACCCAACCCCTCTGATACCATCCCTCTCTAGTTTATGGAATAAAATGTCATGATTTATGGGCTCAGATGCTTTCTTTAAAGCGTTGAAAATTCCCACTACATGTTTCTTCTTGTCTGTGTACTCTGATTTCCTCAGTTAGCTCCATTAGTGCCAAAGATGTTGATCTGTCCAGAATCCGGATTGACTGTCAACTAGAAGCTCGTGTGTTTCCATGAAACTGTCAAGTCTTTCTGTAAAAAGCTTTTCCAGGATTTTGGAGAATTGGGGGAGAAACAGAAACAGGCCTGTAATTTGTGAAATGGTGTCTGTCCCCAGTTTTATATAATGCTATTACTTTAGCTGGTTTCATTTGATTTGGAAATTCACCGGATTGAAAAGACGAGTTTCAGATATGAGTAAATGGTTCTTCAACTTCTTCACTAACTTTTTTATTATAATCATCTCAGTGTTATTCCAATCCATGGAGGATTTGGTTTCACACTGTCTTCCAGTGTCTATTATCTCGTTTCTTTCCACTGCTCTAAAGAAAACAGAGCTAGGATTTCTATCCCAAAGATCAGCCTCCACCCTTCTGTTGTTTCTGGATACTTTATTATTTCTTCCAGATCTGCTCCCACATTTACCAAGAATTTTGTTACATGTGGTGTGGGGACAGAGAGGACCCAACTGCAACGCTCAGAGGGAAGGAGGTTTATTGAGGGGAAAAAAGGGTAGAGGGACTTGAGTGGAGGGAGAAAAAGTCGTCCCTGCCGCCCCGGACACAAACTGTTTCAGTCCCTCCCCTCGGGCAGGAGGCTGCGCTCCATTAGGACCAGAAACTCACTCATAAACCTGATTGTGAAAAACCAGGGATCTGGACCCAAACACAGGACACGTAGGCAGAACAGCTACAGGTTACGGTGTTTAATATCAACAGTTGAAATCTGGTGAGGCAGGCAGTCCATAAGGCAATAAATCCAAGAGTCCACAATCCAACATGAAAACAATAATCCAGGAACAGGAGACAGGCGAAAAGCAAAACACAAAATCCACAATAAATCATCCACAGGTACAGGAGACCTGCAGAGACGCTCGACCAAGAAGGAAAAAGACAAAGCAGACCGAGAACGAAGACGCACACAGTGACAATATCTAAAGACAAGAGCGGTGATTAAGGAGACACAGGTGAAACCAAGTGATGAGGAGCAAACAATCACACAAGCAGGAAAACACAAGTGAAGCCAACACAGACACAAGAGGAAGGGGAGAACAAAATAAAGCTGGAAATAACAATCATTCAACACAAAAGCCAAAACCAGGACAAGAAGTCTGGAACATTTAGTTCATTTAGTTTAAAGCACTTTAGTTGGAACTGAAACAAAACAGATTATTTCCATCATTTAAAGTTCCAAAGTAAAAACAGGAAACAGCTGGCAGCAGGGTTATTATGTTCCTGTAAAATGAACTTTCTTTACTGTCACTAAGGTTTACAGTATTGTACTGTTAATGAAAAATACAGGGAGAACTGCTTTTTACTACTTTCACAGGATCAAACAGTTAATTTACTTGTTTCAAAAACATTATCTAGCTGTTTTTACATGTTTTAATAAACCTATTTCTTTAGCTAAATAAATGCTGACTCAGCAGGTTAGACACATAGGAATAGTCACTACAGATGAATAAAGGCACTTTGGTTCAGAAATAGGCTCTAATAGACTTTACTGGTTGTCTCTCTTCCCAAAATCTCTGTCCAAAGCTGGCTACATGCACAGAACACAAAGCAGATGAAAACATTCTTTGTGAGTGAAATACCAGTTAAATTTGTTAGATTACAGCAACCAACTGTTCGCTAAACACTTATTCTTACAGTAATTTTGCCTAAGCACTCACAGTTCTTTCCATCTTTTAGTGACTGCTGTTCAATCTCATAGTTGTTCAGAAGTTTTTGTAGCTGACGCTACAGTACTTTAGCTTAGCCGTTAGCAACTTTAGCGCTGCAGCTAGCGATGGCTTCTCCTCCTACCTCTCTCTCCATCTCTCTCTCCTACTTTCTCCTGCTCGGTGTGTCAGATGTTCAGTTACTCCTCTGCCTCCTTTAGCGGTAATGGTACGTGTAATAAGTGTAGTTTATTTATAGACATGGAGGCGAGGCTCAGTGATTTAGAAGTCCGGCTCCGCACCTTGGTAGATCAATCTTTAGCTACTGTAGCTAGCCAGTCCCCGGTAGTCGGTGCGGGCCGGTCTGAGTTAGCCTCTGGTAGCCGTCCCCCGGCATCCCCTGTGCAGCCAGGAAAGGGGGGGGGCTGGGTGACTGTCCGAAGGAGGAATAGTCGTAAGCATTCAAAGTCCACGGGGCATCATCAACCTGTTCACGTTTCTAACAGATTTTCCCCACTCAGCGACACACCCGCTGAGAAACCAACTCTGATCATTGGCAGCTCCATTTTGAGAAACGTGAATTTAGCGAAGCCAGCGGCCATAGTTAAGTGCATCCCTGGGGCCAGAGCAGGCGACATTGAGTCTTATTTGAAACTGCTGGCTAAGGATAAACGTAAATACAGTAAGATTGTTATTCATGTCGGCGGTAATGACTCCCGGTTACGCCAATCGGAGGTCACTAAGATTAATGTTGAGTCGGTGTGTACATATGCAAAAACAATGTCGGACACCGTAGTTTTCTCTGGACCCCTGCCAAATCTGACCAGTGATGACATGTATAGCCGCATGTCGTCATTCCGCCGCTGGTTGTCGAGGTGGTGTCCAGCAAACGATGTGGGCTTTGTAGATCATTGGCAGACTTTCTGGGGAAGACCTGGTCTGATCCGGAGAGACGGCATCCATCCCACTTGGGAAGGAGCAGCTCTCATTTCTAGAAATCTGGCCAAGTTTATTAGTGGACCAAATCCATGACAACCCAGAGTTGAGACCAGGAGGCAGAGTCGCAGTTTAACACACTTCTCTGCCCTTCTTTTTCAGCAGTTACCCACCCAAAACCCTACGCAGAGTCGCAGTCTAACACACTTCTCTGCTCCTCCATTTCAGGAGTTACTTAGTGAAAACGCTATAGTGACGGTGTCTGCCCCCCGACCATCGGAATTATTTAAATCAAAGGTAAACAGAAGAGGAGCTGTGCATAAAAACCTCATAAAAATTAAAACCACAAGAGCAATAGTGCAAACGAATAGGAGAGTTAAATGTGGACTCTTAAACATCAGATCTCTCTCTTCTAAAGGTGTACTAATAAATTAACTAATATCAGATTATGATATTGATTTATTTGGTCTTACTGAAACCTGGCTGGGTGATGGAGAATATGTTAGCCTAAATGAATCCACCCCTCCCAGTCATATTAATACTCACATTCCTCGAGGCACAGGCCGAGGAGGTGGAGTTGCAGCTATCTTCGACTCTAGCCTACTAATCAGCTCTAAACCTAAACTAAACTATAACTCATTTGAAAGCCTTGTTCTTAGTCTTTCGCACCCAAGTTGGAAATCACTGCAACCAATTCTCTTCGTTATAGTGTACCGAGCACCTGGTCCGTACTCTGAATTCTTATCTGAATTTGCAGAGTTTTTGTCAACTTTAGTCCTTAAAACGGACAAAGTTATTATTGTAGGGGATTTTAATATTCATGTGGACGTTGAGAATGACAGCTTTAGTACTGCGTTTATCTCTTTGTTAGATTCCATCGGCTTCTCTGAGAGTGTTCATGAACCGACTCACTGTTTTAACCACACCCTCGACCTTGTTCAGGTGTATGGTATTTAGATTGAACATTTAATAGTGTTCCCACAGAATCCCTCTTTATCTGACCTCTGTTTGATAACTTGAGTTTGTATCGCTGAACTACACGCCATTGGCCAGAATTTTCTATGCAAGATGTTTGTCTGATAGTGCTGTAGCTAAATTTAAGGATGCGATTTCGTCAGCACACACACCCAGCTGATTTCCTGTAAATGGAGAGGGGAGGACCAACACTGAGCAGGTGAGAACATTCCCCCTTGTTTAGACCTGTTCAATCTGAAGCTGAAAGAGTTCAGACTCCATTTTAAGTGGACAGAGCAGGAGGAGGAAAACTGAAGGCTGAGGCAGGGTGAGTGTTAAGATTCTTTTCCTGTCAGAGTCTCTGAGGCAGTTTTCTCCCTGTGGACTGTAGAGGAAAGAAATGTCAGAGTGAAGTCCCGGTGAGTCCCTGGTGTGACAGTTTAAGTGGTGGCTGAATTAACAGCTGATAGTCTAAGACGTGTTGCAGTTGTGGCTTCAGGATCTCTGAGCTGCTAACCAGGAAATCCGTTCAGATCACTTTGTTTATCTACCTAATGTATATTTCTGTAGATATCTGCTTCTGAATGTAGTTTGTTCATCGCTCTCCTGCACGCTGATTCACAGGGATCTCTCCAACCTATTCATTAGTTTAAAGTGAGGACTATGGGGGTGATCATGTAGGTCACTGTGTTGATGCCTGTTCAAAACACTGCAGCCATCAGTAAATGGTCCAGATGTTCATGTTGTCTGCTCTGTGTCCTGATTAGAGATGGGGATCGTTCATTTTTATTGATATTGATACCCTTATTGAGACTGCCTCTTTCCGATCGATCCGATTCTTTATCGATACTTTACTATTATTTAGTGATGGTTATTTGGTAAGACCAGACCCAACGGGCCTGAGGTAGGCATGCACGGTGTGAGGAAAATATTCAATGTGCAATAACATTATATATTGAGATGACATATCACTTATGATAAATAAACATATATTGAAGTGTACATATTAACTGCCTTAATTTAATATTTTAAATACAGCTAAATGTTGTTTCTAGAGCAGCAACATTAATGTTTAACACAGCAAAGTAACTCATTAACTTGACATCACAAGTAGTGATAAGGCTGCAGGTAAAGTTATCAGGTAGAAGGAGGAGCGGCTGGTTTGTTTTTAAGACTACAGACCAGTCTGTGCTCCAGACATTTCTATTTAGCTTGTTTTTAACATTTGGCTAATGCCAAGCTAACGTTAGCTGTGCTTGTATAAAACATTCAGGATGAGATACTGAGGACAGAGATGATTAAATTAACCATTTCTACATGTTTAACGTTACCTTACAGACTGTGTATTCATAAAGTATTGTCTTTTTACTTGCGAAGGTTTTATTGCACATACTTACAGTAAGAGCGTAGCTGTCATCAGCTAACGTTACAGTAGTTTGGAACTAACTTAACCCTCACCGTATTCCACCGTGATGGCGCCGCCTCTCGCTCTGCTGCCGCTGTGTGTGTGTGTGTGTGTAGGAGCCAACAGAGAGCAGGCAGAGACTGCAGCCTGATGATTTTCTTATCCATTGCGTTTCAAATTAAATCAGATTTGACTCTCGAGACATAACGTTACATAGAACCCGCAAGTCTCGATAGCAGTATTGATAAGCTCGAACTTTATTGATTTTACGGTTTTGAGAAATTTAGAACCGGGTCTCGATCCCCGTCCCTAGTCCTGATGGTGTTTAATGTGTTTGTACTTACATACAGCCTATAGGGAAACAGGCTGAGCTGTTTGTTGATGCTCAGCTGGAAGGCAGTAACACATCAGCTGTGCTGGAACAACAAAACACCTGAACTGAAGTCCAGAAGATGGAAGAGGAGGACAGAGCAGAGTCTGCAGGATCCAGCTGTCTGTCTATGAAGAGTGACTGGTCCAAAGAAAGAAATCCTCCATACTTCAGTCCTGAACCTGGACCCTCAGACACAAAGTAAGAGACTGTTTTTACTGTAAACTGACCTGAAGGAAGATGAGGATGAAGACAAAATGTTGTGCTAAAAGAACTGTTAGTGCAGATACTGTTTCAAACTAAGATGGAACACCTGAACCTCCATTTCAGAATTTACACTTCAAGAAAATGTTCCTATATTTTTGCCCTCACGTTGACGTCACTGTAAAGATTTAGAAGGATTCAGAATCAGAAAGAATCTGCTTCAAATGGGTCATTTTCTCCTATTTGTCCTCTAAACACTGAGCTGTTTGGCTCTTCCTCAGATCAGCTGTTCTGATCCACCAGATGCATCTTGAATCACTTCAGATCATAATTGTGCAACATGTGGTGAAAAAGCATTTCACTAGCAAGGACTACACAATCAACAGGTATAATGAATGATTTATTGATGATCGAAACAGAAGATGTATGAGGCTTGCAGTTGCCGAAGATACATTTGAAAGCGTTGTGGGGAAGCTACGATAGGGAAATCCGCAGCACCCGCTAGCACCCGGGCACGATGGACCCGCTTATAACCCTATGGAGAGGAAGAAGATCAGGAGGCAGGACAGAGAAAGGTAGGGGGGGATGCAGGATAGGAGAGCGAAGGGGAGGAGTTAGGATGTGTGGGTATTTATGGAATGCTGGCAATGACGTGGTTGATGTGTGGTCCCTTTCCTTAAACTCTGCTAATTAGCACCACTTGTAGTTCAGCTTTGCTCACCTTGATGAACACTTTGCTTTGAATCATTAGTAAGTGGACCTTTGACCTCAGATTCTCTCCAGCATATATTGTTCCTAACAGGCAGAACTGATGGAAAAATTAGCAGGGGATGAAAAAAGGGCAGAAAATGGTCACATGGAGATTTGGACTGTCGTGGAAATTAATTTCCTGGTGAGAGGTTGAGCAAATAATTGAGTTACAACAAACCATTGTCTTTGAAGATTTTATTTAACAAAAGAGAATAAACACAGAAGTACTACAACACAAATCAGATGGACCAAAGGTTCTGTCTCCTAAGACAGTCATTAACGTCTGGCCCAGGGCTGCATGATCATTTACACAGTCTGAGCATCTATCATCATTTTGGGGAACAAAAGATCCTTGACTGTTCCCAGTCAAGCAAGGAGAACAACAGCTAGTGAGGAAAGTGGAGAGTAGTCGTGGGCACCGAGGGCAATGCACTTTTCACCTGGGAGTGCAGAGTTGAAAGAGAAGAACAAATTAGCACAGTATCTCAACATTTTATCATCACAAGTTGTTGTGGTGGGTATAGACTGCTGTGCTATGGGTTTTCCTGCAGAAGTTAGAAAATCTCTGTGACACCATAAAGCAGCAAAATCATGAATTGTTACAAATGCATAACGAGAGTCTGTGTAGATGTCTGCCCTTGAACTGATGAACTGTTTTGCCCCTACCCAGCTTGCAGGCTTCCGTGAGAGCCACTAGCTCTGCGGCTTGAGCTGAAAAATGTGCGGGTGATTTACCACTGAACAATGTTTCACGCTGAGTGACAACAGCAAATCCCACCAAACCTTCACCAGTGTCTGGAGAGCAGGACGCCGATCCGTCCACGAACAACTCAAGATCTGCATTTGCCAGAGGGATGTCCGTTAGATCTGGTCTGGGAATGCACACCTAGTTTATGGAAAATACACAGTCATGTGGATCCCCATCTGCTTGGGTAGGGAGGAGAGCACAGTACATCTTTTACTGTGATGTTAGGCATGTCAAGCACAGTAGTGTGATATCTTAACCAGCACTGTACAGATATGTGCGATGTCTTTTGTGTGTAGGATTTGTGAAACTGCATGTGGTACCATGAGTGTGAGATCACCATATCCTACAATGTCTCGCGATGCAACCACTGCTTTTTCTGCTGCTGCTAAAGCCCAGAGGCACAGTGGTAGTCAAGCAACAACAGGGTCAAGTCTGGAGGAAAAATAACCTACAGGTTGTTGTTTTCCCCTGTGTTCTTGAGTCAGAACAGAAGTCATGTACCCGTCTTTGGAAGTCCCAGTGTGGGCGCAGACTGTAAAGAGCCCTTTAAGTCTGTGAAAGCTTCTTCATCCTTGTCAGTCCAAGTCAGTCGGTCATGTGCACAGAGATCTTTACCATGAATCATGGAAGAGAGGGGAACCTCTCTTTGTGAGTAGTTTGGCAGCCATTGTCTACAGTATGACGTCATTCCTAGAAAACTGTTTCTTTGTTTTTGGTTTTGGAACAGACTGAATAGTCAAAAGGTGGTTGGGGTAGAGGGATTTACCCTCTGCAGTGATCACGTGCCCCAGATATCTCACTTCTGTCTGGGCAAATTGCAATTTAGACAGACTAGCCTTTTGGCCATTTTGAGCTAAATGCTTTAGCATCACAATGGTATCAAGCTTGCATGCTTCATGGGAGGAACTGCAGACCATGATGTCATCGACATACTGCAACAAAACCAAACCGTGTAGATGTAAACTTTGGAGAAACGTAGTGCACTGTGAAAAACCCCAGGAGATTCACAGTATCCCATGGGGCAGCATGACCACGTGTAGCTTTTCCCGTTAAAGGAAAAAGTACTGGCTGTCTTTGTGTACTGGTACTAAAAAAATGCATTTGCCAGGTCAACAACTGAAAAATGTGTGGCATCTGGCGGAATCAATGACAAAATCGTGTTTGGATTTGCCATTCTGGTGCTCGTGGATGCACAGCTGCGTTTACTGCCTGCAGGTCTTGGACAAACCTCCATTCTGTTGGTTGACCCTCTTCACGGATTTTCATTACTGGAAAAATGGGTGTGCGCACAGGGGATTTAGGACACGGAACAGTGACTCCAGCCTGTAACAGTGAATCAAAAACCGGTTTAATACCTTCAAGCGCTTCCTGTTTAATTGGGTATTGTTTCATACAAGGACGAAAATCTGATCTTGGGTGAACTACCAGAGGGTACCTCAGACAGTTCAGCTATGTCCTCCTGTGTGTGTGCAACCATGGTGTGTGAGAAACCTGTTATCGGACTTAGTTCAACAGTTCTCTTAACCAGAGCAGTGTATGTCAATACTATATTGTATACATCACCCTCATTAACTGTGCGGTGTTCTCGGATCCCCTTCCACAGGCTTGTAGTTAGTAAGCTGACTCCGAGTGTGAATCCACCACCCCAGATCCCAATCAGCAGGCTCAGCCAACGCCACATGCAGGCAAAACTCTCCCTGGAAAAGCTGAGATTGGAAAGAAGAGAGACACGGAAACAGCAGCAGCCCTGCTTTTCCAATAAACATGCTGTAAATCAGAAATCAGAATCAGAAATACTTTATTGATCCCCAAAGGAAAATTCTGTGTTACAGTTGCACACATTGCACAAAGGGCAAAAGGAATATAAATAAAGATAGTGGTATATACAGAATATATTTATATAAAAATATAAAAGAAAAGAAATATAAGGAGTGCAGATATGTACAATATTTACATAGTTAAAGGAATTGTTATGATAAAGTATTTATATAATTAAGGAATTTTTATGGTGAACAGTAATAATGAATAAATAGTAGCAGCAGAGTATTGCACATTATAATTTAAGCAGGTGTTATTGCACAAAACAGATAATATTGTCCAGTTTAACAGGCAGGAATGACTTCCTGTGGCGCTCTGTGCTGCATTTTGGGGGAATGAGTCTTGCACTGAAAGAGCTCCTGTGTTTGAGCAGCAGGTCATGGAGCGGGTGGGAGACATTGTCCAAGATGACATGTAGTTTGGACAGCGTCCTCCTCTCTGAACCACCGACAGAGAGTCCAGCTCCGCCCCCAGAACGTCACTGGCCTTGGATCAGTTTGTTGAGTCTGTTGGTGTCCGCTACCCTCAGCCTGCTGCCCCAGCATGCAACAGCAAACAGGACAGCACAGACTCATTAAACATCCTCAGCATCGTCCTGCAGATGTTGAAGGACCTCCTCAGGAAATAGAGACGGCTTTGGCCCTTCCTGTAGAGGCCTCAGTGTTCTTGGCCCAGTCCAGTTTATTGTCCATGTGCACTCCAGGTATTTGTAGTCCTCCACAATGTCCACAGGGACCCCCTGGATGGAAACAGGGCTCACTGGTGCTTTTGCTCTCCTTAGATCCACAACCAGCTCTTTAGTCTTTATCATGTTGAGCTGCAGATGGTTCTGCTCGCACCATGTGACAGAGTCCCCCCCACAGCTCTGTACTCTGCCTCGTCACCCTGCTGATATGGCACACATACTGTAGTCTGTCTGTCAGGTAGTCAATCCAACAACAATCCAGGACACGAGGGGGGCATCCACCCACATCGCTGTCAGCTTCTCACCCAGCAGGGCCAGCCGGACCCTCACAGTGTTTGCCGGCTTTTCCAGGTGGGTATAGATGCGGTTGAGCAGGAAGATGATGGCGTCCTCAACTTCCAGTCGGGGCTGGTAGGCAAACTGTAGTGGGTCCAGAAAAGGGCTGTCCGTGGGCCGCAGCTGATCCAGAACCATCTGATCTTTGGCACAGGAATGAGGCAAGATGTCTTCCACAGCACAGGCACCCTTTGGAGACTCAGCCTCAGGTTGAAGGCATGGTGAAGGACTCCACATAGCTGGGGGCACAGGCTTTGAGCACCCCAGGACAGACACCATTAGGGCCTGCAGCCTTATTAGAGTAGAGTCTCCTCAGCTGTCTTCTCACCTGGTCAGCAGTGAGGCACACAGAGGTCACACGTAGGGGAGGGGGAGAGGAGAAGTCGTCAGGCTGAAGGAAGCTGTTAACCTGAGAGCTGGAGGATGGGGGAGTAGGGATCTGCCAGGAGAAGGGCAGTGGACAGTGAGGAGGAGGAGGGGGAGAAGTGGGGTTGGAGGTGAGACAGCAGCTGAGTTAGTGGGGGGATGGGCAGGAGCCATAGTATCAAATCTGTTAAAGAACAGAGGGAAAAGCTGTATTCATGGTTAACATTAGCATACAGCAGGTCCAGGGTTCTCTCCTCTCTAGTATGGCAGCTCACAAACACAGTGTTTCTACCTTTTGACTGTCCCTGTTCCATAATTTCTCAAATTCCTCATCCTGTCCTTCAAAACAGTGTGCTGTGCAGTATAGGGAGTCATCTGGTTGAAATTCAAAGGCCTGAGTACAGTGTTGATTTACAAATGTTCTCAGTTGTGGTACCACAGCAGACACACTAGATGGTGCCAAAACCCACTAATAAACAAAGTTCAATGCCTCTGGACTGTATTTCACCATTTGAAGTGTAAATTTCAGTTGGGTCACTTTCAACCCCTCAGGATGTGAGGTTAAAACAATACCAAAATGAACCATGAAATCTCGTCCCATTAGGTTAATGGGACAATTCTCTGACAACAAAAATGTTTGGTTATGGCATCATCCAGCACACATGACAGTGGTGTCGTGTATGGTTCTGAAATAGGGATTCCTCCTGATTCCACAGTTTTGCAAAATTGTGGGGTCAGGGGCAAAACACTTCTCTTTGGTGGAGTTGGAAAAGTTGATTTTTTCAAAACCGATATAGTAGTCCCGGAGTCAACTATGTTTAAAATAACTCAGGCAGCTTCCTGAATCCCTCATTTCCATTTATGTACATTTAAAAAGTAAAAAGTCAAAAACGGTCAAGTTTATCAATGTCTTTCTTAGTTTCAATGTATGTTATTGCCATCAATAATGGTATTTGTCATAGTCTGTTATAGATTGAGACTCACCCATTGATGTGTGTGTGGCACGCAGTCCGTCCCCAGGGTCCTCTCCGCCTCCACTCCCTCGTTTCAGACCCCTCTTCCTTTCCTTTCTGCACTCATCCCGCCAATGTCCCGTTTCCCCGCAATTAAAACAAACATCCGCGTCTTAATGACTTCGCCAGTAACCCGGAAGCTCTCTTCCACTATCCCCCTTTTTCCTTCTTTCTGCACGAGGATTGTCCTCTCGATCCAGGGTTGTGTGAGAATTTAACATGGTCTGACGTGCGTCCTCCGGCTTCTTCTGTTGACCCTTAATCCCGCTCACGTCACCCTCAGGTGGTCCTCAACATGGGCAGTGTTTATGGTTTCAAGCGACGCCACTCTCCATGTAACACAGCCACTCCACACCCCAGCGGCGATCTCTGGCTTCATCTGGCTCAGGAAGTGCTCTTTCAAGTGTACTTCATACAGGAGCATTGGATTAGCCCCATCAGACCTCGGGTCATACCGCTGTGGACATTGAACGCCTCTGTCAAACGGGCCAGATATGCCCTACAGGTCTCTGTTGGTCACTGCTTCACGGAGGTGATGTTTGACAGCTTCATCTGCACCGGAAAAGCAATCAGTCCAGTGATCGCATCATGGTACCCAGCATTGTCGACATGGCTGTAAACCACGTCTTCCTGACGGCACGCCTGCACGTTAGTAGTGAAATTGTCTGCTCATCGTGTGTCTTATCTCAGTCATTGTGGGCCTGTATTCTTTAGCAAACTGCTCCATCTGCTTTGCAAAGTTGTTGTCAGTTGGGCTGGACACGTGCACCATGCATCCACAATATCCTGTTCAGCCCATGGACGGAAAACTAGCAATGGGCCTGCGTGCCCTGCAGCTTCCATCATTGGCATTTCCATGTTCACTTGGTCCTCCGTTTTACTGTCAGATTTCAGCTTGTATCGAGGTTGCTCTGAAGACATTGCCTTCGGCTTACTGTCCGTTGGTCTGCAAACGGAGCCGCGTCTCTGAGGTACCTGTGTCCCGATATCTCCGGGGCCCGCTCCCTCAGTCTTTGTTACAACTTGAAGTGTTACTGGCCCTCCCACAGCCACAGCTGTTGTTGCGGCTTTGGTTTCAGTCTCTTCTGGGCTTAAAATGTGCGCTCCCTCAGGATGCTAACTTGGATGTTGCGGTAGGTTCAAAGCTGGATTGTAGGGAGGAGGAAGCAGCGCCTCTGCTTCTTCCCTCCATTGCATGTAAGCTTTCCAGTCTGCTTTAAATGGATGATTTTTCTTCTGCTGTTTCTTGGACAAGGCTGCATGTTTCTCTGTCGCTCTCCTTTCCTCCACCTCTAAACGTATCTTTAGCTAATGCAATTGATGTAGACTAAAGCTCCCCGTTGCTGGGAACCCAAATTCAACCCACTTATCAAATTGTCCCATTGAGTTTTCATGTTTTTCAGTCATACATTTCACAACTGGTGAGGGTAATAGTGGAGTGGTTCCACCCTCAGTCCTTGCTTTACTCTGACACTTCCCCATCCTATCTCTAGTTAAGGTGCTCTGGCATCAACGTAGCAGTTACTGGGTCCACTGAGTTCGGCTAGAGTCTAAGGCTCTACGCCGCAATCCTAACTTATCAGCTGGATCCCCACCAACTCTCGGACACAGCCCCCCCAACCCGTCCGCCCTGAGACTCCCCCGATACCCAACCTTTAAAATTACAAGTGATAGAGGTTCTGCCTGACTTGGGCGCAAGATCTAAGCCTATTCTTTCAAACTGTTCAATCACACTCTTTATTTTTCACTCAATTACCTACTAATTTCTCACCGTGTAAGTTCTTATCCAGGGCCAGAGCGATGACCAGGACTCAGTTGAATGCAGCTTCTCACCACAGGGAGGAATCCACTATCTAAGTTGGCCTCCGCACTTCACCCGTGTCCAGATCATGCGTCCGTCCCATCTGAGGTGCCAAATTGTTGTGGAAAATAATGAACCATTGAAAAGAAGTACTACAACACAAATCAGATGGACCAGAGGTTCTGTCTCCTAAGACAGTCACTAACGTCTGGCCCAGAGCAAACAATTGCATGATCATTTACACAGTCTGAGCATTTATGCTTTGGGGAACAAAAGATCCTTGACTGGTCGCAGTCAAGGAAGGAGAAGAACACCTATTGAGGAAAACAATAAACAACCCCACATCCCTGACCTTAACCTAAACTGACAGTCTCGAATAACAAGAATAATAATAAAAAGGGAACCGGTTAAAGATTAAAAACAATATATAAGACATAATAAAAATAGAAAAATAGCACTCTTATAAGTACTTGCATGAAGGATTATAAGTAAAGAAGAAAACAATTTTCGGCTGTCACACTTCCCTTTTTAGATTCTTTGAATTGTTTTCATGTGATAGTTGACAGTAGAGTGACAGGAAACATAATGACAAACAAACAACTCTATGTGTGGACTAAAACAGTAAAGGACATTATCAGCTCTCTTTGATGGAGGCTTTTACTGTGAAGGAGCTGCAGGAAGTGTTGAGTTTGTGTTAATAACGAACTACAGCCAGATCACTAAATGTTTAATAAGACAGACAGGAAAAGCAGTTAATTAGTGTTTCTGAAAGCAGGAGAGCTGAAATAAGGAACAGTCATCTTCATCACATACTGAAAGCTGAATTCAAACAGCCTACTGAAACCAGATGAGAGTAAAATACCAAAGTAAAACAGGAAACACAAAGACACAAGAGGAAGCAGTTAACAAAATAAAACAGGAAATAATAACCCTCAAAGCCAAAACCATGACAACATGTCTTCACAGAGAGAGGAAGAGGAGTCATGTTTCTATGGAGGAGCAGCCGTCCTGCTGTGCTTTGTGTCAGGACGTCCTGAAGGATCCAGTCTCTACCAGCTGTGGACACTGGTTCTGCAGACTGTGCATCGCCTCATACTGGGACCAGTCTGCTTCATCAGGACACTCCTCCTGTCCCCAGTGTGGAGAAAGATCCAGAGCTGGACTGCAGACAGCCAGTCAGAGCAGCTCTGTACAAAGTAAGACTGTCCATCTGCCTGCCGATGTCCTCATGTCTGAAAACAGGATTCTTGGGTTTCTTTGCCTCGCAGCATTTAAAATGTTGCTGTCTCAGCCAATCAGAAACATTTTCAATAGGATTCAGTTTTCTTACTGGTTGTTTTTATGTTGGTGCTAATGAATAATTCCCACTAATGATTCTTTCTTCTGTGACAGTAGATGGCAGTCTGCAGGAGGTTTTAGATGAACATAAGATCAGTCTGAGGAGGAGATGTGAACATGTGACTGAAGGAAGTGATGAAACAGGAAGTGGAACCCTCCTCAACAGGATCTACACTGAGCTCTACATCACAGAGGGACAGAGTGAAGAGGTTAATACCCAGCATGAGGTGAGGCAGCTTGAGACAGCTTCCAAGAAGAAGACCCTCCATGACACTCCAATCAGGTGCCAGGACATCTTTAAAGCCTTACCTGGCCAACAGAGAGCCATCAGAGTGGTTCTGACCAACGGCGTCGCTGGCGTTGGAAAAACCTTCTCGGTGCAGAAGTTCACTCTGGACTGGGCAGAGGGCTCGGAAAACCAAGATGTCAGTCTGCTGGTTCTGCTCTCGTTCAGGGAGCTGAACTTGATCAAAGATGAGCGGCACAGTCTCCTCACGCTGCTCCATGTTTTCCATCCAACATTACAGAAGGTCCCAGCAGAGAAGCTCGCCGTCTGGAAACTGTTGTTCATCTTTGACGGCCTGGATGAAAGCAGACTTTCATTGGATTTCCACAACAGTGAGGTTGTGTCTGATGTCACACAGAAGTCATCAGTCAACCTGCTGCTGACAAACCTCATCAAGGGGAATCTGCTTCCCTCGGCTCTCGTCTGGATAACTTCCCGACCTGCGGCGGCCAATCAGATCCCTCCTTCGTGTGTCGGCAGGGTAACAGAAGTACGAGGCTTCACTGACGCCCAGAAGGAGGAGTACTTCAGGAGGAGAGTCAGTGATGAAGAGCTGTCCAGCAGAATCATCTCATACATCAAGACCTCCAGGAGCCTCCACATCATGTGTCTAATCCCAGTCTTCTGCTGGATCACTGCTACAGTTCTGGAGCACATGTTGACTACAGAGCAGAGAGGAGAGCTGCCCAAGACCCTGACTGACCTGTACTCACACTTCCTGCTGGTTCAGATAAAGAGGAAGAAGCAGAAGTACGATGAGAGACATGAGACGAGTCCACAGGAGCTGACGGAGGCTGACAGGAAGGTTCTTCTGAAGCTGGGGAGGCTGGCGTTTGAACAGCTGGAGAAAGGAAACATCATGTTCTACCAAGAAGACCTGGAGCAGTGTGGTCTTGATGTCACAGAGGCCTCTGTGTACTCAGGAGTTTGTACAGAGATCTTCAAAAGAGAGTGTGATCTTCCAGAAAACAGTCTACTGCTTTGTTCATCTGAGCGTTCAGGAGTTTCTGGCTGCAGTCTACATGTTCCACTGTTTCACCAGCAGGAACACAGAGAGACTGGAAGACTTCCTGAGGAGTTCCATGGAGAAATCTCTCCAAAGTGAAAATGGCCACCTGGACCTGTTTGTTCGCTTCCTTCATGGCCTCTCTCTGGAGTCCAACCAGAGACTCTTAGGAGGCCTGCTGGGTCAGACAGACAACAGTCCAGAAATCATCCAGAGAGCCATCAACAACCTGAAGAAGAGGAAATGTACTCGATCTCTCCTGACAGAAGCATTAACATCTTCCACTGTCTGACGGAGATGAATGACCACTCCGTACATCAGGAGATCCAAGAGTTCCTGAAGTTAGAGAACAGATCAGAGACGAAACTCTCTGAGATCCACTGCTCAGCTCTGGCCTACATGCTGCAGATGTCAGAGGAGGTTCTGGATGAGTTGGACTTGAAGAAGTACAACACATCAGATGAGGGACGACAGAGACTGATTCCAGCTGTGAAGAACTGCAGAAAGGCTCGGTAAGTCCAGATGTGATTATCAACACTGTAAAGCAACGTAAAGCTGAAGCATCAGTATTACAGTAAAGATCCACACTTTACACACTCGCTCAATATAAAACCTCCACACTATAAAAGTTTCCTAAACTAGTATTAAAGCTGCTTATTGAAATAATTCTATGTGTTAAACTCCAAATGCCTACAAACATAATTTCTGTGTTTCTATCCATCAAGTTAGTGACACAAGTATCTTCTATCATCTTCTATGTTTCTTTGGGTGATGGAGGCTTGATACAAATCCAGCAGGAAAACTTGAGGATTAATAGTTAGTGCTGAAAATGTTTTGACAGTCATCCTTTTATCACAGCAGTCTTTTTATTTGTCCACTGATCCAATGTCTGTTTCATGTTCTTCTTCTATACTGTAGTGGGGCTCTCTTCCAAACTCCTCAAAAATTAGGAAAACACAGGCATAGTCGAAAATAGTGATGTGATTGTTATCATGCCGGCCTCCAAAGTGCAAACAGTGAAAAAAAAACGTAATAAACATCAATCCATCGTCAACCACTTATCCTGCATACAGGGTCGCGGGGGGGCTGGAGCCAATCCCAGCTGACATCGGGCACAAGGCGGGGTACACCCTGGACAGGTCGCCAGTCGCAGGGCCACACATAGACGAACAACCACTCAGGCTCACACTCACACCTAAGGACAATTTAGGGTCGCCAATTAACCTAGACTGCATGTCTATGGATGGTGGGAGGAAGCCGGAGTACCCGGAGAGAACCCACGCAGACACGGGGAGAACATGCAAACTCCACACAGAAAGGACGGGGCAACCAGGGTTTGAACCCACGATCTTCTTGCAGTGAGGCGACAGTGCTAACCACCCTGCCGCCCCGTAATAAACATAACAAAACTAATAAAACAACTTGAAAAAAAAAGCCATACTCAATAATAGTTACAAAAAGAGGTATTCAATAACTGACTTCTCTCTCCCCACAAAAATACAGCTCATGGCATTAATTGTACAATATGTATTTTAAATGTCCTGTGCATATGGTGTGTAATGTGATGTAACAAACTGTATTGTCACATGGAAGATTGTAGGACCCCAGGAAGAATAGCTTTTAGCTTATGCTGAAGCTAATGGGGATCCAAATAAAACAAACAAACAAAAAAACCTCCTCTGTAACCAGTCCAAGACTGCCTTCACAAGCCCAAAGCTGCCACTTTTAAAGTCAATAGCCCCTCCCATTAGGCATAACAATTATTTACACTATACTTTAAACACATTTTACGAACTACAGAAAAGTATCTATATCTATTACACTTCGTCATATATTCCGCAATAATTATATCCCTCTTCCTCTCCGCTCTGTCACATCATCCCTCTCCTCCTGGAGGTTGGCGATGTGCGGCAACCACGAATGGTAATCTGCTACCACATTGGCCTGGCCTGATCTGTGTCGGATGGTGAACCTGAATGGCTGGAGTGAGAGGTACCATCGAGTAAGGCGGCTATTGTGGTCTTTCATTGAGTTGATCCAAGTAAGAGCTCGGTGGTCAGTTTCCAGATCAAACTCCCGTCCTAGCAGGTTGTAACTGGACTTGGTTGAAGATACTGGAAGACGTTTCGTCCCTCATCCAAAGGACTTCTTCAGTTCTGACTGACTGGCAGGGAAACTCAGCTATTTAACCTCAGTGGGGTCGTTGGCCCGGGTCATCGATACCGCTGGTTCGTTAGTGTTCCTGGTTGCTGTGACGACAGTCGTTACAGTCGTTAAGACTACCGGTGGCCAAGACTGAACGACCATCGTTGGTATCTTCACCTGAGGCCAAGAGGTTATGTTCGTTGAGTTTCCTGGAAAGTGAAGAAAGGACAGCATTGTAAGTGGAGGATAAGTGGTGGCGTAGACCCCCTCCTCTGTTCAATGACGGCTTCTCGACCCGGGTGTAGATGCTTCCTTGACACCTCTTTCAAACCATCCATCTTCTCTGTCTAAAATGTGCAGCTGGTGGTCCTCAAACGAGTGTCCTCTGTCCTTCAGATGTCAGTAGACTGCAGAATCTTGACCTGAGGAATTGGCCCTTCTGTGTTGAGCCATGCGTTTGATACACTAGATTGCTTTTCTTGTGTTTGGGTGTGCGGTCTTTGGGGTGTACCAGCATCTGTCTTAGTGTGTTCTTGGGTTTAAGAAACACAGGGATGTTATGTTTGTTAAGTTTCTCTGATACTCCAGACACGTATGGAATCACAATGTTGTAGCGTTTGACCTTCTTTTCCTCCTCCCCTGTAGTTTTGTTCTTCTTGGATCTTGTGGCTGTTTTCACAAAGGTCCATTTAGGGTATCCACAGGCTGTAAGTGCCCCTTCAGGTGTTTCTGTTCCTTCTCTCTGGCTTGGGTGCTTGTTGGTATGTTTTCCGCTCTGTGGTGTAGTGTTCTCATGACCCCTAGCTTGTGTTCCAGTGGGTGGTGTGAATCAATGCAGGTCCGATTTTGGATTTGGGTCCCTGAACCAATCTCTGAGGAGATTCAGGTTCAGGATGCTCACCATCCCCGCCATCATCAGTCACATCAAATCCGAGGATTGGTTTGTCACGATAGATCTGCAAGACGCTTATTTCCACATCTCCATCCGTCTTTCTCACAGGAAGTTCCTGAGGTTTGCCTTGGGGGCACGGCTTACCAGTATCGGGTTCTTCCGTTCAGCCTAGCACTCTTTCCCCGCACGTTCACCAAATGCATGGATGAAGCTCTGGCCCCGTTGAGGCTCCAGGGCATCTGCATACTGAACTACATCGACGACTGGCTCAGCCTGGCCTAGTCTCGAGAGTTAGCGGTTCGGCATCGAGATGTCGTCCTCACCCACCTTCAGCGTTTGGGGCTGCCCAACGGACTACGTTCTTAGGGGTTTGTGGGACTCAACGACGTTGCGGGCCCACTTGTCTCCCGCACGCGTTGAGTCCATTTTATCCTCAGTGACCAGAGTGCAGTTAGGCCGCGCCATCACTGTAAAACACTTCCAGAGGGTGTTGGGTCTCCTGGCAGCAGCGTCCAGTATAATACCTTCCGGACTACTGCACATGAGAGCCCTGCAGTGGTGGCTAAAATCCAAGGGGTTCTCCCCGAGGGGAAATCCGTTCCGTCTGATACGGGTTACGAGCAGGTGCCTTCGTTCCCTGTCTGTATGAAGTAAATCTTGGTTCCTGTTCCAAGGTCCCGTGCTGGGAGCGATCTGTCGCCAAACAATTATTTCGACAGATGCCTCACTCACGGGATGGTGCCCGGTCATGGACGGCTGCTTTGTGAGAGGCTCCTGGGAGGAGCATCATTTCTCCTGGCACATAAATTGCCTGGAAATGTTGGCGGTTTTCAGAGCTCTGAGGAGTTTTCTGCCCACATCCTTGTCAGAACCAACAATACGGCAGTGGTGGCCTATTTGAATCACCAGGGGGTCTGCGCTCGCGCCCGTTATGCAAACTGGCCCATCAGATCCTCCTGTGGTCCCAGCAGAGACTACTGTCCCTCAGAGCGACGTCCCTGGGACCCAGAATCAGGGAGCAGACCTGCTGTTGAGACAGGGGCTGAGGCCCGGGGAATGGAGAGTCCACCCCGAGGTGGTGGAGTTGTGTCCCAAAGGTTCCGGCCAGGGTCCACGGTGCTGCAGGCGTTTCATCCCCCACCTCATGTGACGGCGGAGGACGGGAGACTTCATCTGCTCTGCCCTGTCACTGAGTATTTACACTCTGAGGTCTTCCCGGTGGAGGAAAGCAGACCAGTTGATGGTTTGTTTCGGGTCCCCCAAGGCTGGGCTCCCCGCTTCTAAACACACCATCACCTACTGGATCGTTCAGACTATTTCCCTGGCCTATCAGGTGCGCGGTTTGCCTTCACCTATGGCCGTAAGGGCGCACTCTACGAGAGGCATGGCGGCTTCTAGGGCCCTCCTCGCAGGGGCGTCACTCCAGGATTTGTGTGACTCGGCTGGCTGGGCCACCCCTCACACTTTCATCCGGTTTTACAGTCTGGACCTTCCTTCTGCACCCGGCACCCGTGCACTCTCCTCCTAGTTGTGCTGACAGGTTCTGCACGCTGGGGGCAGGCGGGGTTTTGGCGCAGCCTAAGTGGGTATCTTGTTTCCATAGTGTCGTCACCGACGCAGTTCCCCTCCTTCCCCTCCTCCTTCGAAGGGGAACGTCTCAGGTTACGTATTTAACCCTTGTTCCCCGAGAAGGGGAACGAGACACTGCGATGGTCCGCCACACCTCACCTCGCCTGGAGTGCCTTGCTTCATAGAAAAGGGTTAATGTGTCCTGTGTGCCGGTGTGCCTATATAAGCCTCCGGTTACGCCGTCACACGCTACTGTTCTAGCAACACCAATAGGATTGGAGTAGTTTCATTCATAGTTCAGCCCTGCCACGCCCAGAGGCGTTCCCATAGTGTCGTCACCGACGCAGTGTCTCGTTCCCCTTCTCGGGGAACAAGGGTTACATACGTAACCCGAGACGTTTCCTGTAATAAGTCCATGAGTACCAATAAATTGCAACCCAAAATGGCATCTTCAGGCCAGTGTTCAACCACCCCAACAGTCAAGAGGTAAGGCTATTCATCAATGGTAAAAGTTAAATCCGCTTTGGGATAAGGGTGCTTAACCCCATGAACACACAAAATGTCTATTTGTCTACTGTAGTCCACACTGCCTACTTGTACCAAACTGTGCTTAACCAGAGACATGAAGCTACCACGGTCCAATAGTGCAGTAACGTGCTGTCCATTGATGGTTAGAGTTTTATAGCGCTGAACTCTTGCTTAATATGGTTTCGAAACCAAAATGGTAAATCTGCTGCAGCAGTTTGTGGACAGTAGGTGGCGCTGTGAGTTGTTTACACAGGGACTGTAATCAAGAGCGCATGCTCCATTGGTTTTCCCGCTAAATGAGGAGATTTCAGCAGCGACAGGCCACGTCTCTCTGTCTCATCGTTCTCTCCTGTATTTCCGGAGAAATCCAACAATTTGTGGGTGCTGCAGCGCGGTACCTGGAACACACACATTTCCACTGTGACTTTCATTGAATTTGCAGCACACAGTCTTTGTGTATTTAGCAGCTGGTTTCCTCAGACAGAAGCTCATTACACAATCAGCTGCAGGGACGGCCTCCAGGTTCATTCTGCCAGTGAAGGAGAGCTCAGCAGGTTCAGTTCAGTGGAGGGATTTTATCATCATCAAGCTCAGAGATGAAATGATGCCGTTAAACAGCTGAACTCCACTTAAAAAAAAACTATTACTAATAAAATGGTAATAATACAGTCTTTAGTACAAATTATCAATGCAACAGGAGTCATTAAATGAATTTAATGTGAGATGAAAAGCAGATGGAGTGACATAAGATGCATCAAAGATGCACAAAACACACACAAGGACATGACTGAGGTAAATCCATACAAGTGCAGTTCCAACCTGCAGTGATTTTACAGCTCAGTGAACATCACGTTAAAATGAAGTTTAACAAACACAAATCACACCACCCTGCTAATCACAATCTGACATGTTCACATTACAGTCATTTGGCAGACACTTTTGTCAACAGCAGAAATAATGTGTTTCATTATGTTGCTCAAGGACACTTGTGGACAGGATCTCAAGTTTCAAAACACAAGCCTTGTGATCAATGGCTGAGCAGCTGAGCTGCAGCTGCTCATGTTAATGTGCTTTTTATGCGAAATGCAGAGAGTCTATTTTTAGAATAAAATGTCAGATTTTATTATATTTTAAGTTTTATATTCTCTGTCATCACAGGCTTGGTGACTGTGGACTCTCAGAGACTCACTGTGAAGTCATGGCCTCAGCTCTGAAGTCCAACCCCTCCCATCTGAGAGAGCTGGACCTGAGTGACAACGAACTGCATGATTCAGGAGTGAAGCTGCTGTCTGCTGGACTGGACAGTCCAAACTGTAGACTGGAGATTCTGAGGTCAGTTTACTGACTCTGTTACTATTGTAAATCTGATATGTTTAATTAACAATTGAACCTAATTTCTGTTCATACATAACTTCCATCCATAAAGCTGTAAATGTCCTTTTGTTCATAATTTTATGTGTCTTGTACTAAATTTA
The DNA here is from genome assembly GCF_014851395.1 of Micropterus salmoides. Classification (NCBI taxonomy): domain Eukaryota; kingdom Metazoa; phylum Chordata; class Actinopteri; order Centrarchiformes; family Centrarchidae; genus Micropterus; species Micropterus salmoides. Next base: position 2,617,584 of record NW_024044681.1, read on the forward strand.
GTCTGCAGACACATCTGTATACAGAAGATCCTCTGAACTAATATTTGTTTTAAACCGATCAAGTTTACTTGTTGAAGTAGAAATATTTCTTTGCTCTCTGTTGGTTTCAATGTGTTTTCACAAAGAACTTCTGATCACTGATATTGATCCTTCAGAACACACACACACACAGGCCTGAGATCAGCAGCATGTTATTGATCTGTGTTGTGTATGAATGTTGTGCTGACATTTGGATGATGTCTGTAGAAGACTGACTATGATGATACACTATGGCTGGACGATTATCTCCATTTATTCTTTATTCAGATTGAGGGGCTGCCGGTTGTCAGAGATCAGCTGTGCTTCTCTGGCCTCAGCGCTGAAATCCAACCCCTCCCATCTGAGAGAGCTGGACCTGAGTGACAACAAGCTGCAGGATTCAGGAGTGAAGCTGCTGTGTGGTTTTCTGGAGAGTCCACACTGCAGACTGGAGACCCTGAGGTCAGACACCATTTTTTCCTTCTGTGCTGAGAATAATATTTATATATTTGGAACAACTAGGGGTTAAGTGTCTTGCTCAGGGACACAATGGTGTCCCTCACCCACAATGGTGGATGTCTCACAGTGGGAATTGAACCCAGGTCTCCCACATGTGATCTTACTTGTACAAAATCTTTGTTGGGAGTTGCACATGCGCAGTTCCCGGGTAAGGACTCCTAGCCAATCAGAAGCAGAGAAGGGCGGGTCGTAAGAAACAAGGTTGTGTGATCCAAATCAATGCCGCTTCATACTGCAACCGTAACCTTGCAGATTGTATAAGTTACTCACAAGTCCACAACCACACATCATTGTTCCACATCTTACCATAAACCACTACAAAAAAAATCAACTCAATTTTACATAAAAATTGGCCAAACAATTTGAACATTTGCTCAGTAGCTTTCACAACAGGTGTAAACATTAGCATTATAGTTATAACTTTAGCTGTGTTAGCCAACGTTTACAACAACTCTGCACTTGAACAGTCTGTGAAGTTACATTGCCGTGTTTATTTTAAATATAATTCACAACCAATAAAGCATACTTACAGGTTGTGATTGTGAATTTCCAGGAGTTGCATTGTCTGTTAGGACTAAACTGTTGAGAGACGGGACAGAAAGAACCTAAACGAAAAGTTCAGAGGGAAGGAGGTTTATTGAGGGTTTACGGAGGGGGCTACGGAAGAGGGGAAGGAGGAGAGGTGGACGCCGGGGGACACGGGCACGGAGGACCAAGGAGCAGGCAAGGCGCAGGTGGTGAGGCGAGGAGTGGGGGGAGCCGGGAGGGCGCCGTGGAGGAAGCCCGAGAGGAGAGGACCGGAGGATGAGCCCAGCTGACAGGACGGAGGACAAGGGTGAATGAACCTGGGAGGAAAGCAGATAAAGAGACAGGGTTAGTGACAGAAGCAACAAAGCACAGGGGAATTGAGAGGACTCAAAAACATGAGAGCCTGAGCACAGAGGTGCACCGGGTATGGAGCAAGCACAATCAAGCGAGGATGGTGTGGAGAACCGGGGTTGAAATACAGGCTGGGATGAGGTTGATTACTGGCAGGTGTGGCAGGCTGACGAGATGCAGGTGCAGGTAGTTGGCTGGGCTCAGGAGCAGAGGGAGAGAGGAGGAGAACACAGGGAGGCAGGCAGAGCAAAACAATGGGTGAAATAAAGCGAAGAAATAAGGTAACCAGGACACTCACCGTCAGCTGGGCTGTCCCCACAACATAAACGTTGAACTGTTGCCGGTGTTCTGACGATCTATGCTGCCTTGCCAAAAAATTCTTCCATAGTGCAAATCGATAGACTCGACTCTACTCGGCCCTGCTCCATTTGCCATTGCAGATAGTACCCAGAGATAGAACATAGCTTGTCGTCATAGCGGCGCCACACACAACAGCCGCGATGTAATGTTCAATGCGACACACACACACACCAGCGATCCACACAGCTTACTATTTTTTAAGTTAAAACATTTCAACATTCCTCAGAATGTAAAGACAGATAAGCGGTATGAAAACCTTCCAGCTGTGTTTTCCTCTGCCGTTGTTGCTGCAGCGGTCTGTGTGACGGCGGGAGCAGAGGGCTCTGTGAGCGGGCGGCTGGCCGGCCTCACACGCTCCTCCCGCGGGTTGGCACAGGCTTCCCCCGCAGCCTCTTGCGGAGCTCCTCAGCTCCGAAAATATTTAAGCACATTTTTGTTCCGCCATCACTTCTCATAAAACGGTCAATATTTGAAATCCACACAGCTGATTTCTCACCTCAAAACTTCTAAGAAGTGTATTTAGTGATGAAATTCCATATGAAAACTGTAAAATATAAAACTTCCTGTTGCTGGCCTCTGTCTGGCGCACGCAATGATGATGCAGTGAATCGTGTGTATTCTCTCTGACCAATCAGCAGTCTGTCCTGTTTTCCCGTTACATTTTAGTTTCCCTCAGCTCGCTTGGAACCTCGATGGAGGTGAGGTGATACAAAAAAAGTACCTGGAAGCAGGTACAGGTGCAACATTTCTACAGTGGAAAACAAAACAAAGGCAGTCGGGCTAAAGGGCCTCCGCTCAGACTAGCTTGGTTTGAAGGCGTGCCTGGACCCGCTAGCAGCTTGGCAAGCTTTATGACGCGTTTTTGTAGAGACGTCACAAGTAAAGGAAGTGAAGGGTTGGACTACAAACGAGCTGTTTTCAAGCGATTCAGAGCAGAGCTTTCTGTGGGAGATGGGAACTCCCTTTGGGCTGGACTTTGGGCTTTTTCACTTGGCAAACTTGTTACATGCACAAAAAAGATATATAACTCAATAAAGGAGAGGGGAAAAGCCAAAAAGCATAATACCACCTCTTTCATATAACAAGAAAAATCTCCAACTCCTGATTTTCAGCTTCTATTCCACATCATGTTTTTAAAGAAATGATAATGAAACTACATGAATTCATTACACTACATGAATTCGTCAACCGCTTAAAGAAATAAATAATCTCTATTTCAACTATCAGACAATAACAAATATATTCAGTATTTGCTTTTTCCAACATTGTTATGAAGCTATATAATGCTTATACTGACTGAATAGTTTAAAGTGAAGAAGTGTAGCAAACCTAAATTTAGTTATGCAATTTAATAAATTTATGAGAATTGATACCCAGTTATGAATTTTATTATTCATAAAATCAAACCAGATTCCTCATTTCAGGGCACCACCGGAGTTGTTATAATCCTAGAGTCTCCGGACCTCTAGGTAGTTTTAATAATTATACAATTATTACTAGTGATCAGTTAATAATTGCTCAATTATCTTAAATCAGTCAGTCAGTCTCATATCTAAAGGGTCAATTCTCTTGGCAGGGACGTAGAAATAGGCAACACACACAGCTCTTGATTATATTACAGTGAATTTATTCTCTAACTAATGTGATAAAAAGATGGTTGGATACAGGGAACATAAACATTTGCTGAACAATGAGGTTCGATTGTGGGAAGCATTTGACTCATACAGCATAGAAGAGCTAATGAAAGTAAACTAATGCTATAATTTAGGAGTTAAAAAGGGAAATATCTGATCACAGAAGATGTGTTAGGTCTTACTGCTTGCCGGCTTTTTGTAGATGTCTTTTGTTCACATTTGCCCAATGTTCATCCTGACATATTTGGCATCTTTGGAAACTTTGGGATCTTGAGTGGAATCTTAAATCGGTTTCTGTGGGTTTTTCTTTGTGTTTGGCTGCACAACATGAGTTTGTATAGATGGAGCCACTGGTGGAGCTGCAGAGTTTAAGAGCTGAGTCTGGAAGAGTCTTTATTGAAGTAGCAGCATGTTGTCATTAATATTAATGAGAGCTCTATTTACCTTTTGTATTTTACAGTTTGAACCTGCATCCTGTTGGGTTCAGGTGTTTGGAGTTTCCATTTTCTAAACTTCTACATTCTAAACCTTCTTCAGCTCTGAACAGATTATTAAACACTGAATGATTTCAAGCAGGAGCATTGTCTTCTAAAGTTACATCATTTATTCTTTATTCAGATTGGAGGGCTGCAGTTTGTCAGAGATCAGCTGTGCTTCTCTGGCCTCAGCTCTGAAGTCCAACCCCTCCCATCTGAGAGAACTGGACCTGAGAGACAACAAGCTGCAGGATTCAGGAGTGAAGCTGCTGTGTGGTTTTCTGGAGAGTCCACACTGCAGACTGGAGACTCTGAGGTCAATGAATGTTTCTAATTTTTGGTAAATGGTCACATCTGTATATAGAAGATCGTCTGAACTAATATTTGTTTGAAACTGATCAAGTTTACTTGTTGAAGTAGAAATATTTATTTGTTTATGTTGGTTTCAATGTGTTTTCACAAATAATGTCTGATCACTGATATTGTGTGATCCTTCAGAACACACACACACACACACACACACACACACACACACAGACTGGCCTGAGATCAGCAGCATGTTATTGATCTGTGTTGACATGAATAGGTGTATGAATGTTGTGCTGACATTTGGATGATGTCTGTAGAAGGCTGACATTGTGATGAATAACACAATGACAAAGTCATAGAGGCTAGCCTCTCGAGAGCTCAATAGAGTTTTTTTATGTTGTTTTTTTACATATTTAACTCGCGGCGTACATCAGCTATTGTTATTGGGGCTTGCCATCTCCCCGCTGACCTGTCGTCCTGGCTCCCTCTTGCCGTAGCATATTTGATATACATACTGAGCTAGGAGTTATTTCTTTGTCATTGTTGATGATGGGTTTCAAAGCATCCATATATCCCACAGTCTCTGCATGTAACCCCTCTCATCGGGATTGCTTGTATAGTAGTCAATCCATATTTTCTGCTCTAGTTCATGAATGTCTTGTTCCAGTAGCCGATTTGTCATCAGGTTGCCCTGGTTCCCTAGCCCTGAGCAGGAATCGAACCCATGATCACCTGTACCAAAGTCAGTTGCATTAATGTGTGTGTGTTGTTTGTTTGTTTGTTTGTAGAAGTTGATTCCTGCATGTCTGGACACAGGAGGAACGGATTTTGACTGAAAATATGTGTGATGACAGACGGTTGGACATGAGGTCCTAATAGAAAAATTTATTGTGATGTGATGCCTTGAATCGATTCCAGTCTGTTAGGTGAAATCTAAGGATTTATATAGTCGAATCCAAATTGTCAAGTCTTGCCTATAGTCGCCTGATCATCAAATCATATGTGTGGTGCGTGGGGGGTGGTTACACCTTTAGACCTTCACCTGTCTTGTGCTGAGTTTTGCGTGCATGCAGTGGTACAGACAACTGTACTGTACAACGCACTTTAAAAATAATTATTGAAAGCTTCTTTCTTTTCACATTTTATGTACAGCATTAAATGTTGATATTTATCGTAATAGGCTGTATTTAAAATATTGGGAGAAAACCGGTAGCTCTACTAAAATCAGACATTGAGCACCCCATATTGCCATGGTATGATCCACATTTCATAACGCTGCTGCTAAGCTTCGACTGTGAGATTGGTGATTGAATCATGCTCCGCCCATTGAAGCATTGAATCTTTGACTATTCGGGGTGATCCCTAATATACACATGCGTTTTAATATGTTGTAAGGTTTAAACTACTCTCCCTTCATGACATGACAATGATCTGTCCTCCTTTTAATGGAGTTGTTTACATTCCATGGTGAGATTAAGAACCCAGGAGATGGCCAATTATCCCAAAGCAAAGTTGGGGAGTTCAATTCAGTTGAATTCAATTTTATTTATATAGCGCCAAATCACAACAACAGTTATCTCACAGCACTTTTCATAAAAGAGCAGGTCTAGACCGTACTCTATGATGTTATTTACAGAAGCCCAACAGTTCCCACCAAGAGCAGCACTAGGAGACAGAGGCAAGGAAAAACTTCCTGCTGTGCACACAACAAAAAAATGTAAACAACATCACCAAGAAAAAGGAGCTAATGAGCATTTTGAGCAAAGAATATCAGTTGATATGGCCACCTCTCTAGGTGAAAGTCCTGCTCTCTACTAACTGAACTAACTGATCACCATAGTGTTAAGTTTCACTGTTATGTCTTATGTTCTGAGATCTGAATTCTGAGGACGTGGCATGGGTGAGGAGGATCTGGAAGGACTACTATACTTGAATGGTTGTACTGAAGTTCTGCGCTGGTCAGTCTGCTGGAGTGGTTGGATTCTGGGACAGGTGCTCCTGCCCTAAGCTTCTCTGCAGAAGGAGCAGAAGTGCAGGAGCCTGCAGTTGAATATGGTGCAGCCCAGGTGGTTGAAAATATTGCAGAATGTGTGCAGCGGGTGATAAACAGTTGAATGCTAGGGTGTTTCATGAGGAAAAGGGACATTAGACATTGAGTGCAAGCGGCAGTATTGACCGATGCTTGTTAGCAAATGAAAAAACTGTAAACACTGAACATTATTTACTATTGATTCAGATTGAGGGGCTGCAGATTGTCAGAGATCAGCTGTGCTTCTCTGGCCTCAGCTCTGAAATCCAACCCCTCCCATCTGAGAGAGCACGACCTGAGTAACAACAAGCTGCAGGATTCAGGAGTGAAGCTGCTGTGTGGTTTTCTGGAGAGTCCTCACTGCAGACTGGAGACTCTGAGGTCAGTTCACTGACTCTCTGTTACTATTGTAGATCTGATATGTCTGATCTGATATCTCTTAGTCGTTAAAGTAAATTAATGTTTCTAATTGTTGGTAAATGGTCACATCTATACAGAAGATCCTCTGAACTAATATTTGTTTGAAACTGATCAAGTTTACTTGTTGAAGTAGAAATATTTCTTTGCTTTCTGTTGGTTTCAAAGTGTTTTCACAAAGAATTTCTGATCACTGATATTGATATTTCAGAACACACACACACACACACACACACTGGCCTGAGACCAGCAGCATGTTATTGATCTGTGTTGACATGAATAGGTGTATGAATGTTGTGCTGACATTTGGATGATGTCTGTAGAAGGCTGACATTATGATGATCCACAATAACACAATGACAAAGTCCCTCTACTCATTTTAGGGAAAAGCTCATTGATTAGGACATAGTAATGTTGAGCTCCACATTTAAAACCTGAACACATCTGATTGGATTATAAATGGATTTTATCTCCATCATTTATTATTTATTCAGATTGAGGGGCTGCAGTTTGTCAGAGATCAGCTGTGCTTCTCTGGCCTCAGCTCTGAAGTCCAACCCCTCCCATCTGAGAGAACTGGACCTGAGTAACAACAAGCTGCAGGATTCAGGAGTGAAGCTGCTGTGTGGTTTTCTGGAGAGTCCACACTGCAGACTGAAGACTCTGAGGTCTGTTCACTGACTCTCTGTTGCTATTGTAGATCTGATATGTCTGATCTGATATCTGTTAGTTGTTAAATTAAATTAATTTTTCTAATTTTTGGTAAATGGTCACACCTATACAAAAGATCTTCTGAACTAATATTTGTTTGAAACTGATCAAGTAATTTGTTTGAAACTGATCAAGTAAGTGAACTTGATCAGTTGAAGTAGAAATATTTCTTTGCTTTCTGTTGGTTTCAATGTGTTTTCACAAAGAATTTCTGATCACTGATATTGATCCTTCAGAACACACACACACACACACTGGCCTGAGATCAGCAACATGTTATTGATCTGTGTTGACATGAATAGGTGTATGAATGTTGTGCTGACATTTGGATGATGTCTGTAGAAGACTGACATTATGATGATCCACAATAACACAATGACAAAGACCCTCTACTGATTTTAGGGAAAAGCTCATTGATTAGGACATAGTAATGTTGAGCTCCACATTTAAAACCTGAACACATCTGATTGGATTATAAATGAATCATTTATTCTCTATTCAGATTGAGGGGCTGCATGTTGTCAAGATGCACTGTGCTTCTCTGGCCTCAGCTCTGAAGTCCAACCCCTCCCATCTGAGAGAGCTGGACCTGAGTGAAAACAAGCTGCAGGATTCAGGAGTGAAGCTGCTGTGTAGTTTTCTGGAGAATCCACACTGCAGACTGGAGACTCTGAGGTCAGTTCACTGACTCTCTGTTACTATTGTAGATCTGATATGTTTAATTAACAATTTAACCTAATTTCTGTTCATACATAACTTCCATCCATAAAGTTGTAAATGTCTTTTCGTTCATATTTTCATTTTTCTTGTACTAAATTTAGTCTGCAGTCACAAAGACTTGTGGTTCTTAAAGAAACTGTAGAAAATGTCCGCTGTTAGTTGTTAAAGTAAATGAATGTTTCTAATTTTTGGTAAATGGTCACATCTGTATACAGAAGATCCTCTGAACTAATGTTTGTTTTAAAGGGGCATTATGTAGTTTCCTGCGGCCACTAGCGGTGCGGTTTTAAGATTGCAACCAGGTGTGCGCTCGTACGCATGCTTGCTTGAACTCATGAGTGAGCAGAATCCGAAACACAACCACTTTAATACAGAAATACTGCAATAAACGCAGGAACACCAGCATGCAGGCTGTGGCTTTTCACTCAGACATGTTCAGGCTCTGTTACTTCAACGTTACCATCTCAGAGGCAGATCAACACCGGTGCCGTACCTTTCATTCAGCGCAGCAAGACACCGGCATATTGGCACAGTACTCCCGAAAAAAGGCAAAGTGAGAGCGGCTATAGACAGGTAGGCTTCAGCTTCACACAACATGCTGGAAACTCAGGTAAACTCAACGTTACAGTAATATTTTTATCAGCTTGATGTTGAACTAATCCATGCTCGTTACATGATAAAGTTACACTGCATTTAGCCAATGTGCTACATCGTTAGCTCGCCTGCTGCTTTCAGTAACTGTCTTATCTGTGTATCTGTCACCGGAGGCTCAGCAATGTCAGCACAGCTACATGTTTTGGATGATAATGAAACTGTTAACGTTAGTGAGCTGGACTGAATATTATAACGAGATTGTGTCACACTTTATAGCAGTTAGACAGCAGTAAGTAAATTTACTGCAGTGTTAGTGGATGCCTCTTCCACTGGGTTGTATATTATGTGGGTCATGTTAGTTACAGCGACTGAGAGGTGGAGAAGCGGTGTACCTGAGTATCGGTAAAAGGCAATAAATCTAAATTGAACGTTACAAAGCAAACAGCGGCAGTCAGGGCTAATGAAGTGTTAGCTGGCTGCTCTTGGCTGCATTACAATAGGACAGTAAACAAATCGCTCCACATTAGCTTTTTACCATTACATCATTTCTTGCAGGCTTTGACACTTTGACATAAAAGTGTTAAAGAGGAAAGTAACATGGGTTGCATTAGTTGGTGAAGTAATGTGAAATCAATATAACTTTGCACCGGACAACATTAGCAACTGCTTGGCGTTAGCCAGCGAGCTAATGCTATCTAACTTGAGCCAACTGAAGCACAAAATCAAAATATATTTTACATGCTTTGTAGTAATGTTTGCTTACCTGTCCAATAGGATGAAAGACAACTTTGGGTCTGTTTTTATACCCAAAACAAAGTGGAGGTTTCTCCATGATTCAAAAGCCCTGCCGATGTTGATCCGTGTTTTCGTCCGAAGTCGATCTGATTCACATTAGGCCTGACGAGCTTCAGCAGATAAAACTTTTTTTGTTTTTTATCCTTATGTGGAGTTTGTGTTGGAGTCTGTGTTGTGCTGGGAGCCGGTCGTTTCTTAGTGTTAGCGGACTCCATGTCGTAAGTTGCAGTGTCGTCGCTGCTGAGTGCAAAGTCAGTACAAAGCGAGAGCCTCGGGAGTGCGCATGCAGGTGTCAGTCACTGGATTTTGCAGAAAATCCGACCCGGAGCCTTCAAATAGGAATAGGAATACTTGCCTTCACAGTTAATAGCCAAACCCGGCAAGTGGATCATTTTAATGTCTGATTACAACCCTTCACACACAGGCAATAAAAAAAGGATTAATTTTAGTAGAAAAACTACATATAGCCCCTTTAAACTGATCAAGTTTACTTGTTGAAGTAGAAATATTTCTTTCAATGTTCTTCTGATCGGAATAGAAATGGATTTTTATCTGCTTAATTTATTATTTATTCAGATTGAGGGGCTGCAGGTTGTCAGAGATCAGCTGTGTTTCTCTGGCCTCAGCTCTGAAGTCCAACCCCTCCCATCTGAGAGAGCTGGACCTGAGTAACAACAAGCTGCAGGATTCAGGAGTGAAGCTGCTGTCTGATCTGAAGGAGAGTCCACACTGCAGACTGGAGACTCTGAGGTCAGTAGAGGGTTGGAGTCAGTCCATGCTGGTTTCAGCAGTATTGTACTAAACACAGTTAGTATCAAAGCAGAGATCCAGTATTTCCTGTAAACCTCCAACCTTCTCAGCGGCTGCTTTCCTCAGTGAAGCTGTGAGAGGAGAATGGTGACAGGCTTCAGGATTGGACAGAAAGACAGAGAGAGAGAGAACAGGCAGTGATCGTGTGTTTGAGTTGATGTGAAGGTGACTGTTGTTGTTGTGTTCATGTCTCCAGGAAATAAAGCTGGATTCCAGCTGACAGCATCACCAGATGTATAGAGACAGTGGTCCTCATTCATCAAACTGCCGGACCATCAAATCTGATCTCAAATTGTTTGTTCTCTCATTTCAACACTAAACTGTTGATCAGTTTATCTTTGTCACAGCTCTGAGATCAGACTGACTGAAGCCTGCAAATCACTGGCTCTTATTTCCATCTTTACATTTAGTAACCATGTGGTCTTTGTACAGACAGAAACCTCTGCTGAAGTCCAGTAAGCACATCTGATGTTTAGCTGTTCAGTCTTTGTATGAACATGTAGGACCTTTAACATCATATATATATATATATATATAAAATGTCTTTAGAACAGACTCCATATTTACAGATTTATCCTGTAATATTTCAAAAGCAGATGAAATATTCAAATGTGATTGAGCCGCTTGTTTTTAACAGCTTTGAGCCCTAACAGCAGTAAATCCATCATTACAGTGAGCAGTGAATTGTCTCTGTGTCTGCAGTCATGATGCGTTCAGGGACTCTCAGCACTTTATTTCCACTGTGTACTTGAGTGAAACCTGCAGAATAAACAGACCTGATGCCCAAAGTAATGGGATAAGAATGCATCCAGATGGAGAGGGAGAGAGGAGCTCAGTGCATCATGGGAAGTCTCCTAGCAGTCTAGGCCTATAGCAGCATCACTAAGGTCTGGTTCAGGACTCACCTGAGTCAGCCCTAACTATAAGCTTTATCAAAGAGGAAAGTCTTAAGCCTACTCTTAAATGTGAGAGCTGAAAGGAAGCTGGCTACGCTACACAGCCGCTCCACTTCTGCTCTGAACAGGACTGAAGTCCCTGCTGGTCTTTATGCTGGATGTGCTGCATCACTGACTGACAGCTGATGAAGGGAGTCTCTGTAAACTCTGATTTATGACTTCTGCTGTCTGTCTTCTTTTCTCATCAGCTGGACGCCATCTCTGGCAGAGTGTGAGGGATCAGAAAGGACCGAGATGAAACTACCGTGTCCTATGATGTAACTTCTTTGTTCACCTGCATCCCCACCATGGAGGCAGTAGAAACCATAAAGAAATGGCTACTACAAGACAACACACTGGACAACAGAACTAGCCTCAGCCCTGACCAGATCTGTAAATTACTCAACCTCTGTCTAAACACCACATACTTCCAGTACAATGGAGGTTTCCACAGACAGAAGCGTGGCTGGGCCATGGGCTCACCAGTATCCCCTATTGTTTCTAACATCTATTCTACATGGAAGAAGTGGAGAGCAACCCAGGAAGTACAAGCCTTCACAGAACACATCAACTCCGTGGACAGTAACATCAAGTTCAAACGAGAAGATGTCGACAACAACAGTTTGGCCTTTCTGGTCTGTGCTGTACACACTGAAGAGGACAGGAGCCTACAGATTGGAGTTTACAGGAAATCCACACACGGACAGTACTTACTGTTTGATTCCAACCATCCTCCCTGTGTGTTCCTCTGGATGTGACAGAGTATCATCAGTGGATCTGGACTGCTCTGCTGCTGCTTTGTCCTTCTACACAGTCTCTGCAGACACACTGAGACTCCTCCACTCCTTCTGCTGCACATTGAGACACCTCCTCCACCTGGACCTGATTTAGTATGTTTTTAATTCATTCAGATGTTCTGAACCCAAAGAGCCTCTGCAGATTAATTCTGTTTGTGACAACAGAACTGCAGATTAACTCTTATTTAAATCGACTTTTCCGCTTTGCTTTCTGCAGCTCCACCTTGTGGATTGATGGAGAATTGCAGTTAATTTATACATACAATTTAACAGATTTTGAAAACTCTATAAAAATGGCTGATAAATATATAAATGAATAAACAGAAAATATAACAAATTCAACAATCTTGAATAATATATAGCCTAATATATATCAGCCTTCGAGCAGCTCCTACCGCCAGAGGCGGAGTGTAGCACTCCCCCCTTGTACAGTCACCAAGTGTATGGATGCAGCTCTGAGCCGCTGAGGCTCCAGGGCATCCGTGTGCTGAACTACATTGAAGACCGGCCCGTTCTGGCCAGGTCTCAGGGGTTGGCTGTTCGGTATTGAGATGTCGTTCTTGGCCACCTTCAGAGTTTGGGGCTGCGGCTCAACACGAAGAAGAGAGTGTTGACACCCACCCAACGGACTACATTCCTAGGGTGGTATGGGACTCAACGTCGATGCGGGCCGAACTATCTCCTGCACGGGTCTAGTCCATTTTGTCCACGGTAACCGGGTGAAGCTAGGCCACACCATCACAGCGGAACACTTTCAGAGGGTGTTGGGTCTCATGGCAGCTGCATCCAGCATTGTACCTGCTGGCCTGCTACATATGAGAGCCCTGCAGTGGTGGTTGAAGACCAAGGGGTTCTCCCCGAGGGGGAACCCGTTCCGTCTGATACGGGTTAGGAGCAGTTGCCTCCGTTCCCTGTCCGTATGGAAAAAACCTTGGTTCTTGTCCCAGGGTCCCACGTTGGGGGCGCCATGTCGCTGGACAATTATTTCGACAGACGCCTCCCTCACGGGGTGGGGCACGGTCATGGACGGCCGCTTTTCGAGAGGATCCTGGCAGGAGCGTCATTTCTCGTGGCACATAAATTGCCAAGGTGCCGTCCAGTATGGCAGGGTCTACAGTGCTGCAGGCGTTTCATCCCCCACCTCATGTGACGGTGGAGGATGGGAGACTTCATCTGCCCTGTCAGGGCACTGAGTATTTACACTCTGAGGTCCTCCCGGTGGAGGAAAGCAGACCAGTTGCTGGTGTGTTTTGGGTCCCCAGAGGCTGGGCTCCCCGCTTCTAAACACACTATCAGCAACTGGATAGTTCAGACTATTTCCCTGGCCTATCAGGTGCCTTCACCTATGGCCGTGAGGTCCCACTCTACTAGAGGCATGGCGGCCTCTAGGGCCCTCCTCTCAGGGGCTTCTCTGAGGAGGATGTGTGTTAGGCAGCTGGCTGGGCCACTCCGCACACGTTCATCAGATTTTACAGTCTGGACCTTCATGTATAGCAATTGTAAGTCGCTTTGGATAAAAGTGTCAGCTAAATGAATAAATGTAATGTAATGGAAGTTGGCATATAGGATTCTGCTGTTAAAGTGGATCATTAATATGTTGAGATCTAGTTGGAAACTTCTAGTGAATTGCCCGTTTATGTAAAAACTGCAGCTGTTATTAATATTGTTCTTTTCTGGATCAATCTTATTTTCTCTGTCCTGCAGTTTCTGCTCTGTATAAGCAAAGGTATCTAGTCCTGATGTAGATGAATGCTTCTTTTCAGGAAATGACCTGGTTGTGCTTTTTATTTCTTCTTTCTTAGCTACTGGCTGTATTCCATCACCTCATTATCTTTTGTCTCATTGGTCCTGATCCGGCTCCTGCAGGTCCCTGATGACTAGAACTTTGGCTCGCTCCAGTCTTCCATTCAGCTTGATGAATATTTTGCAGTTTGCAGTCCATGTGGATTGTATTTTTTTCTGTCTTCTAAGGAGTCGGGCCTTTCTGGCGACGTCAGCGTCAGGTGTTCATTCAAATCCACATCCGGGCCCTTCAGCCGTCTTCCCTGTTTCAGCCGTTCACTTTGATGTTTCCTGTTGGCAAAACGAATGATTCTGGCTGGTTTATCCGTCTTGTTTCTACTTGAGAGAGGGTGAGAAGCCTCAATGTGGCCCCTGTCCAACTCAGTCCCCTTTGAGTGGAGGAACACCGTCACCTGTTGCTCCACCGATGGAGCCTCCTGCTCGCCCGCCCCCCCTCCGTTCAGCGTGGTCACCGCCCGTCTTATGAGCGGGTTTGGTCTACAAACCAGTGACTATGATGTCATTCATCCTGGTATATGATCCAGATCAGCCACCCGGTTTTCCAGCAACATAATCCGCTTGTCCTTCTCCATGTTTTGTTCTATTAGTCTGGTCGTGTTTGTCAGGGGTTGCTGACATGACAAACAGAGTTTAAAAATATAGCCGGAAAACTTTCCTCTTTATTAAACAATGGCATTCATTAGAAACAGGCTGCCTTTAATAAGGATTCAACTTAGTGTGTGTGTGTGTGTGTGTGTGTGTGTGTGTGTGTGTGTGTGTGTGTGTGTCAGTGGTGGACGAAGTATTCAGATCCTTTACTTTAGTAAAAGTACTAATACCACACTGTAAAAATACTCTGTTACAAGTAAAAGTCCTGCATTGAAAATGTTACTGCAGTAAAAGTATGTGAGTATAATCAGGAAAATGTGTTTAAAGTATTCAAAGTACTCACTGTCCTGTAACTGTTGTACTATTATATAGTAGATTCTTCTTCTTCCTCCTCGTTAATGTAAAGCAGGATTTTCCTGCTCTAATTCTTGAGGCTCATTTGAACTATTTAGTATCAGAGTGCAGCTTATCATTCTTTTCATTCTGGATGAATCTGCTGATTATTTTCTCCATTAATCGATTTAATCGATTGGAGTGAAGTAAAAAGTCGTCCCTGCCGCCCCGGACACAAACTGTTTCAGTCCCTCCCCTCCGGCAGGAGGCTGCGCTCCATCAGGACCAGAACCTCACGCCACAACAGTTTCTTCCCGTCTGCAGCGGGCCTCTTCAACAAGGCCCGGGTCCCCCACTGACTCTCATGGCCCCCCAAACCTCTCCCCCTAGGAGTCTAGTGGAGTCAACATATTGTTCTGCACCAATATACCAAGGCAAATTCCCTGGATGTGAAAATGTACTTGGCAATAAACCTGATTTGAAAAACCAGGGATCTGGACCCAAACACAGGACACGTAGGCAGAACAGCTACAGGTTATGGTGTTTAATATCAACAGGTGAAATCTGGTGAGGCAGGCAGTCCATAAGGCAATAAATCCAAGAGTCCACAATGAAAACAATAATCCAGGAACAGGCGAGACAGGCGAAAAGCAAAACACAAAATCCACAATAAATCCTCCACAGGTACAGGAGACCGGCAGAGACGCTCGACCAAGAAGGAAGAAGACAAAGCAAACCGAGAACGAAGACGAGCCGACAAATGACAACGAACACAGCGAGAATATCTAAAGACAAGAGCGGTGATTAAGGAGACACAGGTGAAACCAAGTGAGGAGGAGCAAACAATCACACAAGCAGCAAAACACAAGTGAAGCCAACACAGACACAAGAGGAAGGGGAGAACAAAATAAAGCTGGAAATAACAATCATTCAACACAAAAGCCAAAACCAGGACAAGAAGTCTGGAGAAGAACATTTAGTTCATTTAGTTTAAAGCACTTTAGTTGGAACTGAAACAAAACAGATTCTTTCCATCATTTAAAGTTCCAAAGTAAAAACAGGAAACAGCTGGCAGCAGGGTTGTTCCTGTAAAATGAACTTTCTTTTACTGTCACTAAGATTTACAGTATTGTACATCGTTGTACAAAATCATTGTACAAACAGTTAATTTACTTGTTTCAAAAACATTATCTAGCTGTTTTTTGCACACAAAGCAGATGAAAACGTTCTTTGTGAGTGAAGAACAGACAGAAATCCTTCATTTTTCAATCATGTCGTTGCAACGTGAGAGGAAAAAAATCCAAAGCTTCTTATTGCACTTTCCTTTTGATTGAAGTCTAAAGCTGGAAACTGCACATGAAGAACAATTGTTCATGTTAAAGGAAGAAAAAGTCCTGACTTGTGAAGACAGCAGTGCCTCTCTCAGGGTTTATTCCAACCAAGCGCCTGACAAACAACAACATGGCACATCAGATCCACTGACACACTCGCTCTGGGCTCAATCACACATTCCTTCTGATTTCTGGAGGCTATATATGTGCTGTCAGACCTGCACATTTCTGAAAGCTCCTTTTGCAATCAGGCATACAACAGCGCAGCACTAAATGAGCTCTATTGCTGTGAATCTTCATGTCTCACTCAGGCCACTGAGGTGCTAGACCCATGTTCACAGATCTGACAAGAAAACATCAGTGCAAGCCAAACAAACTTGACTGTTGTGCTTCAATAAGCAGCAAACTGCAGCTGGAAGACTGTGAAGACTGTAAGACTGTGTCTGATTTAAATGATGCCCAAAACACTCAATAGTTGAACTAATCCAGCCACAGCTTCTGCTCTGTGGCCTTCACTGCACGATCAACATGTCATCAAGCAGACTCATGCCAATGGGATTAATACAAGCTGGAGAAAAACAACCTATATAGATTTGAAGAAGCAGAAAGTTCCAGCCGAGCAAATCTTATTCAGCACTTCATTGCTGATCCAACGATTCTCTTAAAATGACCTGCCTTAAATGTTGAATGTGCACTGCTGAATTAGCAGCCAATAACTAGCTGCACTGAAGTCTGAATGTTCCTTCAGCTGTTGAAGTGACTTCCATACACTGGAAAAGGTTCCCACTGTCAAGACTATCGCTGTGCTTCATTAATACACTGGCAAAAGAAGCTAAATGTGTCCACACATTAACTTAAATATGTACTCATTAAAATGAGCCTTGTGTTGTGTGTGAATTTCTAGCTAGTTGCTGAATTCTTCTCTCATGACGTGCACATACTCAGCACTGCAAACAAACTGGAAACATCACTGAGAGACTTTGCATTTAGGAAGAAATCAAAGTGCGACTCAGCCAAAACAGGAAGTTGGAGATGGATGAAGAAAAGAACAGATCCAGCTTCACATGTGCAGATCAGCTCAAATGGCTTTTCCCACAATGCAACACATACTGCATGATCCTGTTACCTAAGGTGCTTGTTGGTTGATTAGCAGTAACGTGCTGGATTTTAGGAAAACATTATAGTTGCGTTAAAAAGCGTCAGTGGAGGTCACTGAACAGATTTTGTGTATGAAAAGTGCTGTTTAAATGCAATTCTTTATTAAATTGTTATGATAATAATTTACCGTGTCAACATCGCTGGGTGCGCAAAGCAGGAGAGAGCCCAAACGCATGACACTGCGAGCAGAGATTTAGTTCCAGGGTTTATTAATCCAAAACACCAGGCATGAACAAAACTCACGTGTACAGGAAACTGGTAACATCAAACATGCAGCAACTGGTAGAACATACATCATACAACAATGACCAGGAAAAGACTGAAGGAAACAATCAAGCATATATACACAGGGTGAACGAGCTGGGCGGCAGCAACACAGGTGACGGATCAGGGCTAAGGAGACCGGCAGAGAGAGAGACAGGCAGAGGGATTCTGGAGGACCAGACATAACACTTACACTGAAACCAACACCAGACAGAAACAGAATTAGACAAGAACTTAGGCCGGCACAGATCCAAACATGAACAGAACTGAACATAAGGAACAGGCAACTGACTCAAGAGAAGAAACATACACAGACTAAAACCTAATCATACTGATAGCCTACAAACATAACAGGGAAAACAGACTGAACTGAAAACAGAATACAGAGCAGACATGGGCAAAAATAACAACCAACACAGAAATACACAGACCAGGAGTAAACACTAAGACAAGAACTAAGACTCAGAGCTGGAACGCAGGACTAGAAAATAACGACAACCAACACAAAAATCCCTACCAGAATAAACAAGGCGAAACAGCATAACACAACACATGGAACCAAAACCCAAACACAGAGAAGGCATAGGCCAAAATCATATAACCCAGACAACCTCAGGACAGGATCGTGATCCATGCAAAGGAAACATGGATTACAAGGCAAAATATTGTCTACAATGCTGCATTCAGTTAAATGTTCATTTTGTTGCAAGGAAGATATATTACTATGATTACTGTAGACCAGGGCTGTTCAATTACAGATTCAATTGGGCCGGATTTTAAAACCAGGACACAGAGATGGGCCAGACATTTTCTCACGTTGGGGTCATTAGGATTTTATTGACACACTTGTATTGGTGATCCTTATTGGTTCAGTTCTTTATCGATGCTCTTATCAGTCCCATTTATTACTAAATAACTGCATGTATTATTTAAAAAAAGAATTTAACATTCTTTATGAATTGAATATTGTTTCTAGAGCAGCATCACGATTTACAACAGCAAAGTCACTAAAGTCTCACTGGAAACAAATCTAACATGTCAGTAAAATAAATCATATTCCTGACATCAACAACTCAGCACCTCTTCTCCTCTTCCTCCCTCTGCTTCTGCTGGTAGAGAGGAGGGCTGCTCTGTCTCCACCAGCTGGGTTTATATAATGTGCCATATTTTAAATTAAGCGTAACAGTTACTAAAGACAGACAGTTTTCACTTTAGCTGTTTCCTGTAAATGGAGAGGGAAGGAGCAACACTGGGCATGTGATCAGGTGACAACAGGCCCTCCCTGTTCAACCTGAAACTGAAAGTTCAGGAGTTCAGACTCCATTTTAAGTGGACACAGCAGGAGGAAAACTGAAGGCTGAGGCAGGGTGAGTGTTAATCCAACATTTAGATTCTTTTCCTGTCAGAGTCTCTGAGGCAGTTTTCTCCCTGTGGACTGTAGAGGAAAGAAATGTCAGAGTCCCGGTGAGTCCCTGGTGGCTGAATCCACAGCTGATAGTCTCAGATGTGTTGCAGTTGTGGCTTCAGGATCTCTGAGCTGCTAACCAGGAAATCCGTCCAGACCACTTTGTTTATCTACCTAATGTATATTTCTGTAAATATCTGCTTCTGAATGTAGTTTGTTCATCGTTCTCCTGCGCGTTAACTCACTCACAGAGTTCGGTAAAGTTGGAAATATAGGCCTATTCACAGATTCGAACTTCCAGGATCAATCACTCGTAAGCGCAACGTGTTTAAAACACAAACGAGGCCTCCTAACTATTGGAGTTATGTAGACAACAAGCAAGTAAATTTTTTACCTAAATGAGTCGTCCTACGAGCGGCACAAATAACTTTGGTCTCTACGTGCAGCCGCTCTGAGGCGAGTGCGCACTGCGCAGGGACCGTCTGCAAAGTGCAACACCGAAAACACATTCTGCAGAGATATTCAATAACTTCACTCAGATACAGTGTAGTGTTCCCAAATCACCTTACACATTAATGATATAGGAAGGAAACTAACAGGAAACTCTCTAATCATCTCATGTGATGCTGCTCAGCCAGTCAAATCGGTGCATTCTGATATTGTGAGTCAAGTCTGCCAGTGAGATACACAGAGGAAGAGAGGAGACTAAAGAGAAAAGAGACTTCACATGGCTTTTAACCAAGAATGTACAGATTCTCACATGTATATTCTTCCCCACGGGCAGTTCAAAACCAGAATATCTCACAGATCTCCAATCGTAGCCAGAGCTCACGCTTCTCCCTGAACAAGAGAAAGTTGGGAAGTGGTAGCTATTAGGGCTGGATGATATGGCCAAAAATGTTATCATGATAAAAAATTTAATACCATTAGATATCAATAATTATCACGATAAATGTCAAATCAATATTTCTTTCAAGTTTAAAGGCTGATTTTTGCTCCTGAGTGAAAATTGAAGAAATCAGATGGTTAAATTTTTCTGTATGGTCAGAATGTGACAAACACTTTTCTTCAACAAAATAAATATCTTATAATTAAAAAAAATCAAGTGCTAATTTGTTCATGATTCAAATTAATTCAATCAAACACTGAAAATATATTGAACATTTGTTATATTGTTATTGAGGAAAATTATATTGTGATAATTATCATTATTGTTTTATTGCCCTGCCCTAGTAGCTATATAAGAGGGACTGAAAGAGAAGGTGGTATTAAAGCTGTTCATTTGTTAAGATGTGTTGAGTGTTTATTATAAAATTGGTTGAGACTGAACATCAATCACTCAAAGCTACACTTTTTTACAAATAAAATTTATTTTAAGATGCACATTTACAAAAACGTTTTTTAAATCCTTTAGATTACTTAAATTTAGAATTATTATTAGAGTAGTTATTTATTATCCCTTCAGTTTTATGTGAAAACTGACAGTTGTTGAGTAAAAACTTATGTTGGTACAACTAGGCTATACGTTATGGTAGGCTACTGAATGATAACACAAGTTGATGTTCTGGACCTTTTGCTTTCTGAAATTTTCTCTAACTGGACCTCTTTGAACTTTAATTAAATAGCCCTGCTGTACTGTCTCCAGACACCTCAATCAACAATGGTCTTATGTTGATGATACTACTAGACCATTGTTCAATGAGGTGATTTTGGAGACACTAAAGCTTCTAACAGTAAAGTTATTGAATATTAAATTCCCCAAATCTACATTTCTATGAAGTGTTGTAGTATCACCAGCAGGATACCGCTGATGTGTGGGGTGATTTTGTAGACATGACAACTTATCAGTGTAGATATCGAATCGGGGACTTTATATCCAAATGTACCAAACTGATTCACAGGGATCTCTCCAAACTGCTGATTAGTCCAAAGTGAGGACTATGGGAGTGATCGACTGTATCGATGGTAAAAACACTGCAGATGTCAGTAAATGGTCCAGATGTGCATGTTGTCTGCTTTGTGTCCTCATGGTGTTTAATGTGTTTGTACTTACATACAGCCTATAGGGAGACAGGCTGAGGTGTTGGAACACAGAGTGGAGACACTGTTAGCTGCACCATCCAGTACATGTAAAATGTGAGTGAACTGTGTTACTGTAGCTGTACAATATAAAGCTGGACAACATATTTCAGATTTACTGGCTGTATTTCCTACCTGTCACACACAGACAACACACCAGCTGAGCTGGAACAACAAGAACACCTGAACTGAAGTCCAGAAGATGGAAGAGGAGGACAGAGCAGAGTCTGCAGGATCCAGCTGTCTGTCTATGAAGAGTGACCAGTCTAAAGAGTCTCCTCTGAGCTTCAGTCCTGAACCTGGAACCTCAGACACAAAGTAAGAGAACTGCTACTAACTCATTCAGTGTTTGCTGCTAATGTTTTGCTGTTTGCCAATTGTAGAGTAACATTAGGCTTCATGAGCAAAGAAATCACATCTACAGCAGATTTGCATTTAATTGAATTGCGAATATGGTATATTCTCAATTCAATAAAATGCAAATCTGCTTTATAGGAATTTAATGTAAAACAACTAAAAACAATACTGCCAAAGCTACAAATAAATTGCATTAGAACAATTCATTTCATACATTTCATTAAAAAAGTAAATAAAAAAAGTAAAAAATCGTGCTTGTGTTAAAATAATAAAATTAATAAAAATATAAAACAAAAATAAAGTAAAACATAAAATAAACACATAAATAGTTAAGTGTGTGTGTGTGTCATCACAAGGGATCTAATGATGGACTAATACATGTGATAATAAACAGAGAAAAACACCACAAATACTTGTGTACTGCACATACAGCCTATATCCCAGTACGAAAAAATCTTTGACCATTCCTAGTTGGTATACGGCGTATACCTGCGTATCACGTAGACTACACCACTGCCTGTAGGCTATTCCTTTTTATTTCTACATTTGTGCCACAGACAACCCTTAAAAAAAATTTCTGTGGTATTTGTACCTCATGTTCCTGTAGTAGCTTCCTGTGGTACTCTAGAGGTTTGTATGGTATTTTGGGACATTTACCACAGGATTGTACCTCAGGCTCTGCGGTACTTTACCATACGTACTTTACCATACGTTCTGCGGTACTATACCATAGAACCTGTGGTATAGACATGCCCTATAGCACTATCTAATACATTCTGTAATAATGCACTTAATATTTACAAAATGCCCATTTTCAGTAAATCTTAAAATATGAATACAACTACAATATTACAATTCAAGTTTGTTTTATTAAATAAACTAAATATGTAACAGTGAAACTTGTTTCCATCAGACTTAAGAAATCTGAATTTATTTTTCAGGTAAGGCATATCTTGGTAAGCTCAAACGACTAAAATGTCTTTTAACAAGGAATTTTTCAGATTCAGTAGGCATAGTTTTAGTGTTTTACTATCAAGACATTACTTTCTGAACAAATCTGAACATGTAAATAAGTTTATATTGATCATAGATCGACCCAAACAACATTACAAGTGTATCTGTCAACTTGGGGAGATCACTCAACTATTTCACCTTCGACTACAACAGAAACTCTCTCAGGATTGAAGCAGACTTCACCAGGAGTGTTGTCAGTGACCACAGTGAGGAGTGTCAGCAATGTCTGGTTCATCTTTGTACTGCAAAATACAACCTGACCAATTTATCGGCTGATATGAGCTAAGTGGACCTTCAACAATAACAAATCCATTCAACTGCAAATACCTAAAAGACAAATTTATACAAACACAGTGATTAAAACAATGGGTGGGAAATAGAAGACAACCATTACTTCAAACATGACAGTAAAAAATGGAAAGCCAGTGCGCAGTAAGTTTTAGAACTGAATATTCGACTATTACTTCATTGGGTAGGTATTCGTTTTTCAGTTTTGAAATTTGGATATTTGCACACGCACCACTTCTGTTTCTTACACACATAATGTACAATGACCCACCTCTTTCTGTATCATACAGGGGTAGACACATATAGGGTGTTATCTGGGTACTGTGGACCAATTTTATTGTCTTCCAGCTGCGTGTCATGTGACTATTTTGGTCCAGTCATGATTGAGGGATCATGGAATCGCGGCTCAAAAATCAAGGTCTGAACTGAACCGTCAATTGGGTTGAATTTGGAAAGTAGTTGGCTTTATTCTCCTAGTCATCACATCAATAACAATAAAATTTCACTATTAATAGTAGATTTGTCCCAATCGGTGTTGACTGACACTGTGGCTATGTCAAAGTTAATCTTAAACTCACCTGGAGGTCATAAATCTTTAGGATGTCCGCAGTGCCTCTGCTGTCTGTAAGACCTTCTGCCTGTACAGGGTAGCAGTAGAATAGTTCTACATCTGCAAGAATACGAGCATATATACACAAATGTATGCAGATTAATACAGAGTTTTCAACTTGGGTCTTCACAGAAAAACATTTAGAATCAATTAGGCTACTTGTTTTAAGCAGGACGGCTGGCTATATGGGAAATACAATACAGTTTTTACCTGGGACATGGACCACTGCATTGACACAGTGTTATAATGATTTCGGTCAGGTAATAAATAGCTCAAGGACCATTAAGGAGTTATAATAAGGTAATAACAGCCTTTCACACGGTCTATAGTAAAAAAAAAAAAAGTTCCACAGTCTTCTTGGCTCTTGATAATTGCCAATAATTCAGGTATCAAAATCTGTGACAGTAGTAAATTGCTTCTTTTCATTTTAAAGTGTCATACACTGTGAAATGCATTTGGCTCCTATAGAAGCAATGTCGTATTTTATCCCCAGTATGTCTGATTAGCAAGCCAGCAATTGTCTGCAGGTGACAGTATTTAACACACATTTTTTTTCTGTACCGCTGAGGGAGGAAGAGACCCTTAACTTGCTTTTAATAATGAAGCCAAAACATTCCCGTATGGTCCTTATAATGCCTTTAACTCAAGTCTTTCAAATATATGCAGTATAAAAAGCATTAAGTCCATATACTTACTGCTGATGCTGAGATATGCAGATTCTTAGATAATGTAGTGTCACTCAATAATCACTTTGATCCTGCGGGAGGAGATTTAACAAACAATATAATTAATTCCCACAAGTCCAGTCAACAACATCATCATCATCAAATGCTTTTTTTTTTCAAATACAATATTTTAACATTTATCTGACTCACCTGTACAATAGCTGCTTTTGCCAGTCACGTGATTATGGGCATGATGAAATTCCTTCAGCAGCACCCTCTATAGTCCTTAATGGGCACATAATACAAGAACACCATCTTTTTATTAGGTTACAAAATAATGGCCATGTAAATACTTCTCACAAACACGAGATATGGGCAGAGTTTAATGTTGTGAGAAATAACGTTACTTTCTAAGACTTGGTTACCAGTTTAATAATTACATCTAGTTAAAAAATAATACAGTCTAATCAAACATTCCTGCCATAAATCCTTCCTTCATAAAAATGATAATGTGCAGTATTTTGCTAATATAATTAATAAGTTTGAACATTTTGGAAGCTGCAGTTTGTTGTGCTGCTGTAGCACATGGACAGGTGTTTATGTCCATCCCATTAATATCTGTCAGGCCGTGCTAAATAACCGAAACCCGTCTTGCATAACGCAATACAGTTCACCTGTCCACATGTCATGACACCACATGATAAAATAGATTCATCAACAATGGAAAACGTTAAAAAATATAACTCCTTTAAAAATAACGTTACAGCTGCTTGAGGCAACTAACGTTAAGGCTGATTTATACTTCTGCGTAGGGGCTACGTGCGTACCTACGCCGTAGGCTACGCACGTAACCATGCATTTATACTTGTGCGTAGGTGTGTCCGTCATTCTGCAATTACACCTCCAAACACTAGTCGGCAGTAGCGCTGCAGCATCCACCGTGTTGACTTTTGCCAGCCGAGCAGGCTAACTTCCGGTTTAGCGCTCCGCTAACGTAAATGGGGGGTAAAATTGTAAACGTGTGGCTGTTGTAGCCTTTTCAAATGTTACCGACCGAATGGATCACATTCTGATAGCGAAACAAGTGATTTTGCTCGGGTTGCGACGGTCAAATATATTGATTCACTGTGTTACAGCCGCCGTTTTGGCCGCTAGTAAATGTTACTTTAAATCGCGGGGTACTTCCGGTCGGCTCGGAGGCATGGTGAGGCTACCCAGCCGACCAATC
This sequence comes from Micropterus salmoides, assembly GCF_014851395.1. Lineage (NCBI taxonomy): Eukaryota > Metazoa > Chordata > Actinopteri > Centrarchiformes > Centrarchidae > Micropterus > Micropterus salmoides. Next base: position 2,642,710 of record NW_024044681.1, read on the forward strand.
ACGGAGCTTACGGTCCGCGTCAACTCGCCGTGTAGTTACATTTTTGAGGAGGTGCGCGTCAGGCGACGGCGTAGCCTGCCGCTTTGACGCAGAAGTATAAATTGCCCTTTAGTCTCTGCAATAGAAGGGCTGAACGGTAACGTTAGGACTTTCTGAGCTTATTACAAACACTTTGCGTTTAGCAGCGTTTAGCAACAGCTTATCAAACTTGACCGCAGAGCTTGACTGTCTCCACATTATACCGTTAGCGCTTAACATTACATAACTACAGCACTTGGTGCAAAGTTACCGTTACCTCAGTGTTAGCCAGCTTAACTTCAGTTACCGTTAGCCTTTCTGTTAATGTTACTGGGCCTGGCAACAGACAGCCGACATTTGATAAACTTTACTTACCAGACCAAAGCGCAGGTATCAAGGAGCAGCCCCAGACTTTAAATAACAACTGTTGTCTGGCAAAGGTTTCAGTCACTTATATTAACGTTACTTTTCAGCTAACGTTAGTTGACGTTAGCATAACAGTAACGTCCGCTAACGGGCCTCCGCATAACGGTACTGACGCGGTCATACCAGAGCACAGTTGAACACAAAAAAATATTTCATAGCGGCTCGGCTTACGTACATGATAGATCCTAATGCAAACCATCTGGTTATACAGCTCCTCAGTTCTAGTGGTGAATTATTGTCATACTCCGAACTTCTAGACAAATATGTTATTCCTATACTGCCAAAGGAATATGCTTTAGTTTTTGATGCAATCCCTTCTGGTGCTCTAATGCTTCTTAAAAATCATATAGTATCCCTACCAACGTTTTTGCCACTGGATCCTTATACGACGACTGTTGGCCAGATCTGCTTCTCCTCTAACTTGAGAAACGATAACCGATCTATACGTACCCTGTTTCAAAAAGAAATAGTCTCTGTCCCAAATGCTGTTCCTTATTGGAATAAAATTTGGTGCCTATCTTCCAAATATCTTCAGGTGGTTCACTTACAATGCTATCCTTTCATCACTTCCCAGGAAACTCAACAAACGTAACCTATTGTCCTCAGGTGAAGATACCAACGATGGTCGTTCAGTCTTGGCCACAGGTAGTCTTAACGACTGTAACGACTGTCGTCACAGCAACAAGGAACACTAACGAACCAGCGGTATAGATGACCCGGGCCAACGAGTTTCCCTGCCAGTCAGTCAGAACTGAAGAAGTCCTTTGGATGAGGGACGAAACGTCTTCCAGTATCTTCAACCAAGTCCAGTTGCCCTTGATTTTAACCTTTGTTGGATATATAGATTTAGAATATCTGCAGTTTTACGAAAATTGGCGGCGAATCGAAAATGTGTTCAAACGTTTTGGGAGTTGAGAAGCTCCGCAAGTGCCGACCATAGTGCCGACGGGTGTTATATAGCTGCAGTAACGTTACCGGAGGCTGCACAGCAACACAATGGAGGTTAACCCTACCCTGGCTGTGTGACTATGTGTGGGCCGAGCGGTCGAGATGATCGTCATCATGTTTTGTGCGCGGTGTCTTCTGGGACAAACCATATATGGACGTCACGTTTGTCTGCGGGCATAGACATACAGTGGGTACGGAAAGTTTTCAGACCCCTTTAAATTTTTCACTCTTTGTTTCATTGCAGCCATTTTCCAAAAATCAAAAAAGTTCATTTTATTTCTCAGTAATGTACACTCAGCACCCCATCTTGACAGAAAAAAACAGAAATGTAGAAGTTTTTGCAAATTTATTAAAAAAGAAAAACTGAAATATCACATGGTCATAAGTATTCAGACCCTTTGCCGAGACACTCATATTTAACTCAGGTGCTGTCTATTTCTTCTGATCATCCTTGAGATGGTTCTACACCTTCATTTGAGTCCAGCTGTGTTTGATTATACTGATTGGACTTGATCAGGAAAGCCACACACCTGTCTATATAAGACCTTACAGCTCACAGTGCATGTCAGAGCAAATGAGAATCATGAGGTCAAAGGAACTGCCTGAAGAGCTCAGAGACAGAATTGTGGCAAGGCACAGATCTGGCCAAGGTTACAAAAAAATTTCTGCTGCACTTAAGGTTCCTAAGAGCACAGTGGCCTCCATAATCCTCAAATGGAAGACGTTTGGGACGACCAGAACCCTTCCTAGAGCTGGCCGTCCGGCCAAACTGAGCTATCGGGGGAGAAGAGCCTTGGTGAGAGAGGTAAAGAAGAACCCAAAGGTCACTGTGTGCTCCAGAGATGCAGTCGGGAGATGGGAGAAAGTTGTAGTAAGTCAACCATCACTGCAGCAATCCACCAGTCGGGGCTTTATGGCAGAGTGGCCCGACGGAAGCCTCTCCTCAGTGCAAGACACATGAAAGCCCGCATGGAGTTTGCTAAACAACACCTGAAGGACTCCAAGATGGTGATAAATAAGATCCTCTGGTCTGATGAGTACAAGATAGAACTTTTTGGCCTTAATTCTAAGCGGTATGTGTGGAGAGAACCAGGCACTGCTCATCACCTGTCCAATACAGTCTCAACAGTGAAGCATGGTGGTGGCAGCATCATGCTGTGGGGGTGTTTTTCAGCTGCAGGGACAGGACGACCGGTTGCAATCGAGGGAAAGATGAATGCGGCCAAGTACAGGGATATCCTGGATGAAAACCTTTTCCAGAGTGCTCTGGACCTCAGACTGGGCCAAGGTTTACCTTCCAACAAGACAATGACCCTAAGCGCACCGCTAAAATAACGAAGGAGTGGCTTCACAACAACTCCGTGGCTGTTCTTGAATGGCCCAGCCAGAGCCCTGACTTAAACCCAATTGAGCATCTCTGGAGAGACCTGAAAATGGCTGTCCACCAACGTTTACCATCCAACCTGACAGAACTGGAGAGGATCTGCAAGGAGGAATGGCAGAGGATACCCAAATCCAGATGTGAAAAACTTGTTGCATCTTTCCCAAAACGACTCATGGCTGTATTAGATCAAAAGGGTGCTTTTACTAAATACTGAGCAAAGGGTCTGAATACTTATGACCATGTGATATTTCAGTTTTTCTTTTTTAATAAATTTGCAAAAATTTCTACATTTCTGTTTTTTTCTGTCAAGATGGGCTGCTGAGTGTACATTACTGAGAAATAAAATGAACTTTTTTGATTTTTGGAAAATGGCTGCAATGAAACAAAGAGTGAAAAATTTAAAGGGGTCTGAATACTTTCCGTACCCACTGTATATAGACAAACATCTATATATGTCTATGTCTGCGGGCTGCAGCTGGACCCTTCTCCCTTGATGACTTGACTAGAAGTTTCCGTTAACGGCTCTGGCCTGACGTTAGGACATTGATGACGTCATATGCTGCGTGCCTCTGTATGAGAAGTGATATTTATCTTTTTATATACAGTGATAGAGACTTTATTAATCCTGAGGGAAATTCAAGATTTAGAATTATATTGAGTTTTCTTGCACTTTCTGTGAATTACAAGAATAAACAATCTGACATTTATTTATCACTGTATCAAATCAAATCAGCTTTATTGACATGAATGTCTAACAACACTATTGCCAAAGCTACATATAAATGACATAAGAACAATTAATTTCATTAAATAAGTAAATACAGCAGTCAGTGTGTGTGTGTGTGTGTGTGTCTGTTTAAAAAAAAAAAGTGAAAAAAAGATATATTAAAAATTTAAAATCAATAAATGAAACAAGTGTGTGTGTATATTAATAGACAAAAAATAAAAAAATATGAATTAATAAAATAAATTTAAAAAGTTTCAAATGTGAAATTTAAAAACAAAACATTTACTAAAATATCAAGCAATCAAAATAATAATAATTTGAAAATGAGTACAATTATTTATCAGTCTGAGTTTCCACTGGTTGTCTTCAGTTCACGGCATGAGGAGATATATTTCGCAACAATTATTTGACATTTGGGCAGTTCTCCCAGCATCTATGTAGTAAAATTTTTTAGCTGGATGTTTATTATTATATGAGAAGGAAAACTTGACAAACAATTCAGTTTCAGGATATAGACATTCTTATGTATTATGTTTTGTAGTTGTAAAGTAATGAGTAGGAAAAAGGTGCCTACTATTTTTTGTTTTATTATTTTGGAAATTCCACATTCACAAGAAGAAATGGGTGGACTGATATTAAGAATACAAATGCTTTTAAGACTAATTATGTGTTTGATAAATGTCTTATGTACAGATGATACAGTATTTTAAATTTGCTTTACTCTAGTATTTTGTGTTTTGTATTCTTGTCTTGCATTTTTTCTTTACTGTGTACATGTTACCCTGATATAGACACTGTTATGTGTTCTCTAAAATAAGAAAAAGATTACAATTGAGCTTTAAATATTTACTCAGAAGCATTGATCCTTTTCTTTGGTACTATATCACATAGGACATGTACTGTGTGGTACCACAGGTTCTATGAGAGCAGTGTTTCCCATAATTAGCCTATAATTTGGATAATTATCAACGCAGACTGCCACATATTGATTTTCCAAATTTTTACTAGACATATTAAAAATCAATATTGATTAAGGAGCTGTACTGAGGAGCATATATTCGTGCAGCACCTCCTGGCTCGCTCCCTCTTTCTCTCTCTCTCTCCCTCTCTCTCGTGAACACCGGTACACCCCCCCCCCCCGCTCCTAATGATCCACAGCAGCAGCAGTTTGTGTGTTTAGAGCTTCCCAAATGGCTTCATCAGAGAATATATCAAGGATTCATGTGATCTGAATAAAAACATCTTGGTGTTTGCAGAGTTCAGTCCAACAGACAGAGAGCAGAGTCCAAAGGAAATCCTCCACACTTCAGTCCTGAACCTGGACCCTCAGACACAAAGTAAGAAACTGTTTTTACTGTAAACTGACCTGATGGAAGATGATGATGAAGACAAAATGTTGTGCTAAAAGAACTGTTAGTGCAGATACTGTTTCAAACTAAGATGGAACACCTGAACCTCCATTTCAGAATTTACACTTCAAGAAAATGTTCCTATATTTTTGCCCTCACGTTGACGTCGCTGTAAAGATTTAGAACGATTCAGAATCAGAAAGAATCTGCTTCAAATGGGTCTTTTTCTCCTATTTGTCCTCTAAACACTGAGCTGTTTGGCTCTTCCTCAGATCAGCTGTTCTGATCCACCAGATGCATCTTGAATCACTTCAGATCATAATTGTGCAACATGTGGTGAAAAAGCATTTGTAGTTCAGCTTTGCTCACCTTGATGAACACTTTGCTTTGAATCATTAGTAAGTGGAAAAGACAGGAAAAGCTGTTAATTAGTGTTTCTGAAATCAGGAGAGCTGAAATAAAGAACAATCATCTTCATTACTGACTGAAAGTTGAATTCAAGCAGAAAAGTAACAACACTTTTCCTGTTCTCTGTGGCCATCTGAGCTTCTACACAGTGTCAGCCAGATCTGGATATTTACAACAACAAGCAACAAATCATTTTAGTTCAAAAGAAATGTATAATAAGGGAGCAGGAACACAGGAGATCTGGCCCAAATACAGACAACAGAGGCAGAGTATGTACTGTTCAGAGATTTAATAATGTCAACTGGGGCAAGAAACTGACAGGCTGGTGAATTGGCCGGCAGAGATAAAAAAAAAAAAAAAAAAGCAGGAAAGAAGTCCAAGGAGCAAACGGATCCAGTAGGGAGCTTGCAAGAATCAAAAGTCCAAAAACAGGCAGTTCAACAGCACAAGGAAATATATAGTCCAGGAGGAAACTAACACGAGGGACAGGGCTTGAACTGCAGACAAAATACACTGAGGAACAGGCAAGACTAAATATACTAGTGAGCACAAGATAATGAGACACAGGTGAACTTAATCAGGGAGGAGCAGACAATCAAACAAGGGGGAAGCCAAGTGACCCGAAACCAGATGAGAGGAAAATACCAAAGTAAAACAGGAAACACAAAGACTCAAGAGGAAGCATTTAACATAATAAAAGAGGAAATAATAACCCTCAAAGCCAAAACCATGACAACATGTCTTCACAGAGAGAGGAAGAGGAGTCATGTTTCTGTGGAGGAGCAGCCGTCCTGCTGTGCTTTGTGTCAGGACGTCCTGAAGGATCCAGTCTCTACCAGCTGTGGACACTGGTTCTGCAGACGGTGCATCACCTCATACTGGGACCAGTCTGCTTCATCAGGACACTCCTCCTGTCCCCAGTGTGGAAAAAGATCCAGAGCTGGACTGCAGACAGCCAATCAGAGCAGCTCTGTACAAAGTAAGACTGTCCATCTGTCTGCTGATGTCCTCATGTCTGAAAACAGGATTCTTGGTTTCTTTGCCTCGCAGCATTTAAAATGTTGCTGTCTCAGCCAATCAGAAACATTTTCAATAGGATTCATTTTTCTTACTGGTTGTTTTTATGTTGGTACTAATGAATAATTCCTACTAATGATTCTTTCTTCTGTGACAGTGGATGGCAGTCTGCAGGAGGTTTTAGATGAACATAAGATCAGTCTGAGGAGGAGATGTGAACGTGTGACTGAAGGAAGTGATGAAACAGGAAGTGGAACCCTCCTCAACAGGATCTACACTGAGCTCTACATCACAGAGGGACAGAGTGAAGAGGTTAATACCCAGCATGAGGTGAGGCAGCTTGAGACAGCTTCCAAGAAGAAGAGCCTCCATGACACTCCAATCAGGTGCCAGGACATCTTTAAAGCCTTACCCGGCCAACAGAGAGCCATCAGAGTGGTTCTGACCAACGGCGTCGCTGGCGTTGGAAAAACCTTCTCGGTGCAGAAGTTCACTCTGGACTGGGCAGAGGGCTCGGAAAACCAAGATGTCAGTCTGCTGGTTCTGCTCTCGTTCAGGGAGCTGAACTTGATCAAAGATGAGCGGCACAGTCTCCTCACGCTGCTCCATGTTTTCCATCCAACATTACAGAAGGTCCCAGCAGAGAAGCTCGCCGTCTGTAAACTGTTGTTCATCTTTGACGGCCTGGATGAAAGCAGACTTTCATTGGATTTCAACAACAGTGAGGTTGTGTCTGATGTCACAGAGAAGTCATCAGTCAACCTGCTGCTGGCAAACCTCATCAAGGGGAATCTGCTTCCCTCGGCTCTCGTCTGGATAACTTCCAGACCTGCGGCGGCCAATCAGATCCCTCCTTCACGTGTTGGCAGGGTAACAGAAGTACGAGGCTTCACTGACGCCCAGAAGGAGGAGTACTTCAGGAGGAGAGTCAGTGATGAAGAGCTGTCCAGCAGAATCATCTCACACATCAAGACCTCCAGGAGCCTCCACATCATGTGTCTAATCCCAGTCTTCTGCTGGATCACTGCTACAGTTCTGGAGCACATGTTGACTACAGAGCAGAGAGGAGAGCTGCCCAAGACCCTGACTGACCTGTACTCACACTTCCTGCTGGTTCAGATAAAGAGGAAGAAGCAGAAGTACGATGAGGGACATGAGACGAGTCCACAGGAGCTGACGGAGGCTGACAGGAAGGTTCTTCTGAAGCTGGGGAGGCTGGCGTTTAAACAGCTGGAGAAAGGAAACATCATGTTCTACCAAGAAGACCTGGAGCATTATGGTCTTGATGTCACAGAGGCCTCGGTGTACTCAGGAGTTTGTACAGAGATCTTCAAAAGAGAGAGTGTGATCTCCCAGAAAACAGTCTACTGCTTTGTTCATCTGAGCGTTCAGGAGTTTCTGGCTGCAGTCTACATGTTCCACTGTTACACCAGCAGAAATACAGAAGTAATGAAGGACTTGCTAGGGGAAAAATACTTTGATTCAACCCTGGATGTCTTCCTGAGGAGTTCCATGAAGGCATCTCTCCAAAGTAAAAATGGCCACCTGGACCTGTTTGTTCGCTTCCTTCATGGCCTCTCTCTGGAGTCCAACCAGAGACTCTTAGGAGGCCTGCTGGGTCGGACAGACAACAGTCCAGAAATCATCCAGAGAGCCATCAACAACCTGAAGAATATGAACATGTACTCTATCTCTCCTGACAGAAGCATCAACATCTTCCACTGTCTGACGGAGATGAACGACCACTCAGTACATCAGGAGATCCAAGAGTTCCTGAAGTCAGAGAACAGATCAGAGAAGAAACTCTCTGAGATCCACTGCTCAGCTCTGGCCTACATGCTGCAGATGTCAGAGGAGGTTCTGGATGAGTTGGACCTGAAGAAGTACAACACATCAGACCAGGGAAGACGGAGACTGATTCCAGCTTTGAGGAACTGCAGAAAGGCTCGGTAAGTCCAGATGTGATTATCAACACTGTAAAGCTGAAGCATCAGTATTACAGTAAAGATACACACTTTACACACTCGCTCAATATAAAACCTCCACACTATAAAAGTTTCCTAAACTAGTATTAAAGCTGCTTATTGCAATAATTCTACATGTGTTAAACTCCAAATGTCTACAAACATCATTTCTGTGTTTCTATCCATCAAGTTAGTGACACAAGTATCTTCTATCATCTTCTATCTTTCTTTGGGTGATGGAGGCTTGATACAAATCCAGCAGGAAAACTTGAGGATAAAGAGTTTGTGCTGAAGATGTTTTGACAGTCATCATTTTATCCCAGCAGTCTTTTTATTTTTCCACTGATCCAGTGTCTGCACTCTGTTTCTATACTGTGTCTGTTTCTTGTTCTTCTTCTACACAGACATGTCGTATCTGTGATCTGCTGGAGCTAACGGCACTTGAAGCTTTCATGCAGTTATTGCTCTTCTAGTTTTTCTCTGCAGTTTGGGAGCTATTTCATATGAAGGACTGTTCTGTCCATTTTCTCTAATTATTGTTTGATTTGAGAGGATGTGAGGGGAGGCCATCCTCCCTCTTGAAGAGAGAACAGAACATTCCCCTCTCCATCCTCATTAAATAAAAGGTGTCACTTTACATTTTTAGTTCCAACAATGAATGTCTCTTCATGTGTTTTGCTGCATTAGAAATTTGTTTGATTTAGAAACAGTAAGGAAGCTCTCTCTTAGGATTTGAATGGACTGGTCTGTAAAGTGGTAAATTCCAAAGATACTTTAGTAATGTTCACTGATTTTTAAAGCTTAATGTGAGAAATGATATCAGTTTACAAACACAAACTGTCAGACAATGTGTTTCCTTTCCGCACCATTTCACAGCAGCAACACTAAAGGCAAGATATGCAGAGAAAACAGCAGCACATGTGATGCCCACTAGAGTGTGAGCCCATTTGTGCGACTGGATTTATTAGGGGTCCCAACCCGAGTGGGTCTGGTTTTGATCAGTGGTCTGAATAAATCTCTAAGGAGGAGGAGTTCATTAAAAGGAAGAGTGTGTAAACTGCCAATGATGACTGTGTGTGTGTGTGTATGTATGTATGTATGTATGTATGTATGTATGTGTGTGTGTATATATATATATATATATATATATATATATATAATCAAGCTATCCATCCAAGAGCAGCTTGTCATAATTTCTAGCAGGAAAAAATAGAAAAATTCAGCAAAAGAATGCAAGCAGAGGCAAGACCAAGCAACAAAGGGTCTGCACTGTCAGTTGGTTGTGACAGCGTGACTTAAACGGTCTATTGCATGGTCTAGCATTCAGTTATAGTCATAGCATCATTGGTAGCAGTCACAGCTGACAGCTCTCACATGCATTTACTTTAGTGAATGCCATTTCTAGTTATATTTTAAATTTTATATTCTCTTTCATCACAGACTTTGTGACTGTGGACTCTCAATGACTCTCTGTGATGTTGTGGCCTCAGCTCTGAAGTCCAACCCCTCCCATCTGAGAGAGCTGGACCTGAGTGGAAACCGCCTGGTGGATTCAGGAGTGAAGCTGCTGTCTGCTGGACTGGAGAGTCCAAACTGTAGACTGGAGACTCTGAGGTCAGTTCATGTGTATATCTACCAAATTTAAATCCATAACAGAAGCTTTAAATTTCCTTCATTCCCCTACAAATTACAACAGCTCTTAAAGGTTTGTCACTCTGAACTAAAACTGGATTCATGTTGATCCAGTTCTAAAGACGACTGAGGATGAAGCCGTCACGGTTTTGTAGGGTTGAGCAGGTTGGAGGACCCAAACACAGGACACAGAGCAGGTTCAGTTCAGAAAGTTTTATTTAAACACAAAGCGAGCACACTTACTACGGAGTGGCTGAGTCCATAATCCAATGTAGCGGATCTACTCTTTGTTAATAAAGTTCGGAATAATATTTGAAAATATTATATTATAAGCACCTGTTTGGGGCACCACCTGAATTTCCATTCACCCATGGCCTTCAAGACTCCTTATGTATGGCTTAATAATTATACAATTCTTTACTAGTGATCAGTTAGTTAGTAATTGCTTAATAATACAGACGGCAATGTAAATTGATCACATGGAGAGGGAGAACAATGGCATGTAATACTACTTTTGTCCTCTGGGACACTGGTTTCATGAAGGAAAACTGAAGATAACTTTGATTACTCAAACTTTACTTCAAATTTAATTCAATACTTGGCTCAGGAGCTGGGAAATTGGATTGTATAACAATAATTCTAATGATGATAATAATAATAAGGCAAGTTAAAATGGCGAGACATTCTGTGTTCACAGAAAGGATTTTGAGACTGTACTGCCTCTTCTGAAGGGTAATATTGTCATTTTAACAGTGTTTTATCTCAACTTCACCAGAGATTGTGGGTTTTATGGCCAAAACATCCCAAACAGCACTCGGAGTGGAAATAAGATGTGTTTTATGTAGCAAACCTTTCACACCCCTCCTTTTGGGGTATTTAGGGCCTGGGGGTTCCAATGAGCAGGGCGGGAGAACCACAGGTGACCGAGATGAGACTGAGAGACAGCAGGGGAAAACAGACAGACACTAATAGGTTGGAAAACACAAGACAAGACTCTAACTGGAACTTAAAACCCAGAACAGACAAGACAGACCAACTCCACAAGACAGAACAGAGTAAACTGGACAGAAGACAACCCACAGGCTGAACCCAAAACAAAGACTAAATAACAGACCCAACCGACTAATAAACAAAACTGAGACCTAAGCTATACAGGGCTGATCAGACAGGCAGTGTAACAGTACCCCTCCCCCAAGGAACGTCCCCCGACATTCCTAAACCAAAAACCGACCCAACAAGAACAAAAGTCCAAGACCCAACCACGGTGGTCAGTGGGAGGACAGGATGTGAGCCAGAAAAACAAAACAAAGGCAGTCCAAGGAGCAGACTCCATGGCAAGGTTGTCAGCGAGAGCAGCAGCTCTCCCGAGGTCAGACAGGAGACCAATGAAGGTTAAACCTCTCCGGAGGTCTTGCCTGAGGTTGGTGATGATGATGCAGACCCACAGGAGGCTGGCGGCAACGGTGAGACGTCACCAGAGGTCTCAGCAGAGGTCACTGATGACGGCAGGGACCCACCAGAGGCCGACAAAGGAACCAATGACCGCCGGCAAAGCAGCTGAACAGGGAACCACAGACAGAGCTGCTGTGCTGAGGACCAGCGACAGGGAAGCAGGAACTATGGACTGGACACGTGGAGCTGGAATCGATCTGACCAGCGACTGGACAGCATGGCTGGAGACCATGGAAGGACACGTGGGCTGAGGTCCGGCGACTGGGCCATAGGGATGAGGACTGGCGACTGGACAGCAAGGCATCGCGGTTCCCAGTACCAGCGGAGCTGGGAACCCTATTGTGATCGTTCTCATTTTTATTATTAGGGGTCCAAGCCCGAGTGGGCTGGGAACCCGCGAATGCAAGGCATTGCAGGCGCAAAAATCAGGCACAAAAATCTGCACACTTCTACCTTTAGGGGGCGCTACAAGCAAGGTCAACGCGTTAGGGCTTGGAACTCCCGCCTACGAAGGCGAATATCAAAAAACCTTATATCGGCACGTTCGGGGGATCGAGCTGAATCTCGTGGTATAGGCCACGCCCATTTCCGCCTAGACTTTTTTACGCTACATTGCGAAAACTGAAAAACCTATGTTATTTAACTCCTCCGACGCCGCAATAACGGATAATCTCTGGACCAAGCTGATGAAAGTTCGTAGAGGAAATTTTGATCCAACAAAAAATTTCGCAAATGTTTGCGAAAAACGCTACTAACAGAAAATGATGGCATATCTTCACTTTGGAATGGCTGATCGACACCAAATTTGGAGTGTTAATGTGGGACGCCCCCTGAGGGCCTGTGCAAAATTTGGTGCAACTCGCCCCTAGGTGGCGCTATTTAATCCAAGAAAATTGTTCCTCTACAACCACAACTCACACTGACATAAAACCAGTGCCGAATTGTTCAGCATGGTCCTCTTACTACAGGCACCGAAGTTCACCCAAATATACCCATAGGTGGCGCTGTTATTGCAGACGTAATAAAAAAATCTCATTGACTTACATGCATTTTATATCTCCATAAACACAAGTTCGATTGACACCAAATTTGGCTAAATTGTTCCCAATGGGGCCCCGATGACACCTGAAAAATTTAGTGCACTTGGGCCAAAAGGTGGCGCTATAATCTATAAACCCCATTCATTTCAATGGGATTTTCAACCAAAGGACATTTTGCAGGATAACTACGGCTCACTACATTGCACATTCATAAACCTTACCTCTACGTGTTTGGGGGATGCTGCCGATTCCGATGGTATAGGACACACCTCTGTGCGATGACGTTTTCATTGCGCGAAATCGCGAAAACTGGAATACCTATTTTAATTAACTCCTCCGAAGCCGTAAGTCCGATCAGCACGAAACTTGGCATGGACCATCTCTGGACTGAGCCGAGCAAAGTTTGTAGAGGGAATTTTGATTTTGAAAAACGTCCCAATTGCAAGCTAACAAATCTTTGCGAAAATGCTAAAAACAGGAAGTATAACATATCTCAGGCTTGGAAAGGCCGATCAACACACAACTTGAGGACCTTATGTGTCATGCCCCCCTGAGGTGCTGTGCAAAATTTGGTACAGTTAGCTCCTAGTTATAGGCGTTATTCGAAAAAATTGCATGCATTTTACATCTCCAGAACCACAACTCCAATTGATACCAAATTTGGGGCAATTGTTCCCCATGGGGCCCTGACCACAAATGACAATTTTGGTGCAGTTCAGTCAAAAGTAGGTGCTAAAAGTGAATCTGAAATCTCTCGCTAAATCTCATACATTCCTATGGCATTTTCAAAGGCAGGACCTTTTGCCTCTGTTTGGAACGGCCCATCAACACCAAACGTGGGGACCTTATGCGGCACGACGGCGGAGCACCTGGACCAACTCGCACGCCCTCCGCGGGGCCAGGGGGGCGGCTTGCGCCGGGAAGCTTGGACCCCACTTACAACTCCTTGCAGTTCTAGTTATTTTTATTATTATTCCAGACTGTCCATGATTAGCAGCATGTTATTAATCTGTGTTGACATGAACAGGTGTATGAATGTTGTGCTGACAAGATGTCTGTAGAAGGCTGACATTATGATGATCCACAATAACACAATGACGAAGTCCCTCTACTCATTTGAGGTAGAAGCTTATTGATTAGGACATAGTAAATTTTGAGCTCCACATTTAAAACCTGAACACATCTGATTGGATTAGAAATGGATTTTTTATGCATAATTTTTGTCTTTATTTAGATTGAGGGGCTGCAGATTGTCAGAGATCAGCTGTGCTTCTCTGGCCTCAGCTCTGAAGTCCAACCCCTCCCATCTGAGAGAGCTGGAGCTGAGTGAAAACAAGCTACAGGATTCAGGAGTGAAGCTGCTGTGTGGTTTTCTGGAGAGTCCACACTGCAGACTGGAGACTCTGAGGTCAGACACCATTTTTTCCTTCTTTTCTGAGATTAATATGATGTGAAAGTTGTGGTGACACTAAAGTGCAGACATAAGGTTGATATTATACTGATCCACACTGAGTATCTTAATGCTAAAGCCTCTTTTCTTCTTCAGTGGTTTAGTCCATTGGCTGTGGTAGAGCTATGTTGAGCTCCACATTTAAAAGCTTAATATAACAAGAAAAATGTCCACTGGATAATTCACTTTTTATTCATTAAATTTATTCATTATTTATAATTAAAAAATCCAGAAAAAGTGACAAGAAAATTGAGTGTACCTTTTTAATTCGGAGTATACAAAAAAGGCTTGGTCCATTACCAGCCCAGTACAGTTCACCAAAAGTTACTCAAAAACCTTTTGCAAAACGCGGTCAAAAACTTGTTACGATACAGAGCTCTTGCAGATCTCTCCTCCCTTCACCCGTGTTACTTTTTTCCTCCTGCCCATGCGTAGCGAAATTACTAACCCACCCAATCAACGGGTACAAAAACACAATATCAAAAACAAAAAGAAATTCTGCATAACCCATGAACATATAGGAGGTGTTTAACAACAATTTAGCAAATACCATATGTGCCAAAATGGCTCTTACAAATTCAATGAAGAAGTAAATCATCTCTCATGTCATTCACATGTTGTGCAAATGGAAAAGACAACAGGTGGAAATTATAGGCAATTAGCAAGACACCCCCAATAAAGGAGTGGTTCTGCAGGTGGTAACCACAGACCACTTCTCAGTTCCTGTGCTTCCTGGCTGATGTTTTGGTCACTTTTGAATGCTGGCGGTGCTCTCACTCTAGTGGTAGCATGAGACGGAGTCTACAACCCACACAAGTGGCTCAGGTAGTGCAGCTCATCCAGGATGGCACATCAATGCGAGCTGTGGCAAGAAGGTTTGCTGTGTCAGCGTAGCGTCCAGAGCACGGAGGCGCCACCAGGAGACAGGCCAGTACATCAGGAGACGTGGAGGAGGCCGTAGGAGGGCGACAACCCAGCAGCAGGACCGCTACCTCCGCCTTTGTGCGAGGAGGAGCAGGAGGAGCTCTGCCAGAGCCCTGCAAAATGACCTCCAGCAGGCCACAAATGTGCATGTGTCTGCTCAAACGGTCAGAAACAGACTCCATGAGGGTGGTATGAGGGCCCGACGTCCACAGGTGGGGGTTGTGCTTACAGCCCAACACTGTGCAGGACGTTTGCCAGAGAACACCAAGATTGGCAAATTCGCCACCGGCGCCCTGTGCTCTTCACAGATGAAAGCAGGTTCACACTGAGCACATGTGACAGACGTGACAGAGTCTGGAGACGCCGTGGAGAACGTTCTGCTGCCTGCTACATCCTCCAGCATGACCGGTTTGGCGGTGGGTCAGTGATGGTGTGGGGTGGCAGTTCTTTGGGGGGGCCGCACAGCCCTCCATGTGCTCGCCAGAGGTAGCCTGACCACCATTAAGTACCGAGATGAGATCCTCAGACCCCTTGTGAGACCATATGCTGGTGCGGTTCCTCCTAATGCAAGACAATGCTAGACCTCATGGGGCTGGAGTGTGTCAGCAGTTCCTGCAAGAGGAAGGTATTGATGCTATGGACTGGCCCGCCCGTTCCCCAGACCTGAATCCAACTGAGCACATCTGGGACATCATGTCTCGCTCTATCCACCGACGCCACGTTGCACCACAGACTGTCCAGGAGTTGGCGGATGCTTTAGTCCAGGTCTGGGAGGAGATCCCTCAGACCATCCGCCACCTCATCAGGAGCCCAGGCGTTGTAGGGAGGTCATACAGGCATGTGGAGGCCACACACACTACTGAGCCTCATTTTGACTTGTTTTAAGGACATTACATCAAAGTTGGATCGGCCTGTAGTGTTTTCCACTTTGATTTTGAGTGTGACTCCAAATCCAGACCTCCATGGGTTGATAAATTTGATTTCCATTGATCCATTTTTGTGTGATTTTGTTGTCAGCACATTCAACAATGGGAACGGAGTATTTAATGAGTTTATTTAATTCATTCAGATCTAGGATGTGTTATTTTAGTGTTCCCTTTATTTTTTGAGCAGTGTATTCAGTATTAGCTTTTTCCAACATTGTGATGAAGCTATATGATGCTTATACTGACGGAATAGTTTAAAGTGAAGAAGCTTTGATTTGATGACTCCACTATTCCTAAAATACATATTGTAGATGTCTTTTGTTCACATTTCCCCAAAGTTCATCCTGACATATTTGGTATCTTTGGAAACTTTGGGATCTTGAGTGGAATCTTAAATCACTTTCTGTGGATTTTTGATTGTGTTTGGCTGCACAACATGAGTTTGTATAGATGGAGCCACTGGTGGAGCTGCAGAGTTTAAGAGCTGAAGTCACTACGTCTTTATTGAAGTAGCAGCATGTTGTCATTAATATTAATGAGAGCTCTTTTGACCTTTTTGTATTTTACAGTTTGAACCTGCATCCTGTTGGGTTCAGGTGTTTGGAGTTTCCATTTTCTAAACTTCTACATTCTAAACCTTCTTCAGCTCTGAACAGATTATTAAACACTGAATGATTTCAAGCAGGAACATTGTCTTCTAAAGTTTCATCATTTATTCTTTATTCAGATTGAGGGGCTGCAGTTTGTCAGAGATCAGCTCTGCTTCTCTGGCCTCAGCTCTGAAGTCCAACCCCTCCCATCTGAGAGAGCTGGACCTGAGTAACAACGAGCTGCAGGATTCAGGAGTGAAGCTGCTGTCTGATCTGAAGGAGAGTCCACACTGCAGACTGGAGACTCTGAGGTCAGTAGAGGGTTGGACTCATGCTGGTTTCAGCAGTATTGTACTAAACACAGTTAGTATCAAAGCAGAGATCCAGTATTTCCTGTAACCTCCAACCTTCTCAGCAGCTGCTTTCCTCAGTGAAGCTGTGAGAGGAGAATGGTGACAGGCTTCAGGATTGGACAGAAAGACAGAGAGAGAGAGAACAGGCAGTGATCATGTGTTTGAGTTGATGTGAAGACGACTGTTGTTGTTGTGTTCATGTCTCCAGGAAATAAAGCTGGATTCCAGCTGACAGCATCACAAGATGTATAGAGACAGTGGTCCTCATTCATCAAACTGTCGGACCATCAAATCTGATCTCAAAGTGTTTGTTCTCTCATTTCAACACTAAACTATTGATCAGTTCATCTTTGTCACAGCTCTGAGATCAGTCTGACTGAAGCCTGCAAATCACTGGCTCTTATTTCAGAGAACCATCATTACATTTAGTAACCATGTGGTCTTTCTACAGACAGAAACCTCTGCTGTCCAGTAAGTCCAGTAAGCACAGCTGATGTTTAGCTGTTCAGTGTTTGTATGAACATGAAGGACCTTTAACATCATATATATATATACTGTATATATCTGTCCATGTGTCTTTAGTTTGATCTAAATGTTTTTAGAACAGACTCCAGATTTGTCCTGTAATATTTCAAAAGTAGATGAAATATTCAAATGTGACTGAGCCGCTGGTTTTAACAGCTTTGAGCCCTAACCGCAGTAAATCCATCATTACAGTGAGCAGTGAATATCTCTGTGTCTCTGCAGTCATGATGCGTTCAGGGACTTGAGTGAAACCTGCAGAGTAAACAGATCTGATGCCCAAAGCATCACTAAGGTCTGGTTCAGGACTCACCTGAGCCAGCCCTAACTATAAGCTTGATCAAAGAGGAAAGTCTTAAGCCTACTCTTAAATGTGAGAGCTGAAAGGAAGCTGGCTGCGCTACACAGCCGCTCCACTTCTGCTCTGAACAGGACTGAAGTCCCTGCTGGTCTTTATACTGGATGTGCTGCATCACTAATGACAGCTGATGAAGGGAGTCTCTGTTAACTCTGATATATGACTTCTGCTGTCTGTCTTCTTCTCTCATCAGCTGGTGATCTCTGTCAGAGTGTGAGGGATCAGAAAGGTGGTGGTGTTGAGAGAGGATCAGCTGTGTCCTGATGATCCAGAGAGGTTGAAGCAGCAGCATCAGCTTGTGTGTGGAGAGGCTCTGACTGGGCCATGTTACTGGGAGGTAGAGTGGAGAGGAGAGCTTCATCCAGCAGTGACTGACAGAGGAATCCCAACAGTGCTGCAGTCTGAACTGCTCTGAGCCAAAGTCAGACACAAGAGTCAAGTCCATCCATCCATCCATCCATCATCGTCAACCGCTTATCCTGCATACAGGGTAGAGGGGCAAAGTCAAGTCCACCACCACTTATTTAAACAGACTTTTCTGCTTTGCTTTCTGTTGCAGCTCCACCTTGTGGATTGATGGAGAATTGCAGTTAATTTCCACGTTATATTTCTAACACATTTTCAAAACTCTATAAAAATGGCCGATAAATATATAAATGAATAAACAGAAAATATAATAAAAACAACAATTGTGAATAATATGTAAACATTATTATTTTTTCTATTTTATAGCAAGTCCGTCAACTGCAGATCCCCTAATTTTATCTTTGTCGACCTTTGAAGTTCGACCGGTCTTTTTAAAACTCCATTTTGAATCATATATTGTTTGAAGCTTGTTTTCTAGAGCACAATGTTAGCTGGTCCAAATATGGCCAATATCTATAAGAGATGTGTTCATATGACAAACATTTCAGTCATTTTTATGCTCAGTGTGTTGTTGTTGCTTTAAAACAACCATTTTCTCAAAGTGACATGCTTCCACAGTGTGCCAAGTAATTTTTCTTACAGAAAAATCTTTTATTTAGATTTCTTTTATAATTCTCATTTTATCTGTAAATATGTAGAATAAAAGGCTCCATCCCACAGATGAGTGGTGTTGCGGCTGACTGTCGATAAAGGGAAATCAAGCCATGAGAGGCTGAACATGGAGAAAACTGATGAGACTCCACCACATTTCTAACAATCTATTTATTTTCTATTTCACAACAATGCACAGTTCCACTTAACAGCTGTTTCCATACGTCTGTGCAAAGAAAAGGCCAGAGCACAAGACAAGTCAACATGCACCATTAAACCATAAAATGACCCTACCCCCATGATCACTGCAGCCAGGTGAGGTGAACAGGTGAGTGCACCTGCTTCTAACTGCGTCCTACACACCCACATACACACCCACCACCCAAGTGCCAATCAAGTGTGCAAATACAAATCAAGGACATGAAGATGCAAAAACTTCCATTTGTGGCTCCTACAGGTGGTTTATTTTGAATAAATCCATGTAAAAACTATATTTTGATAAAGCGTTCTGTAAATGTCTGAACATTTGGTTTATTATCACAATAAAGCAACAAAAATCCATCTGACTCTTATCAATGTGCTGGAAAATGGATTTGTGTGATAAGGCTTAGTACCTCATTTGCATATTATTACATCACAAAGTTATAACTTTTTGTATGTTTGTTTTTTACTTTTAAACAAGGAAAAAACTCCTATAAATCTTTGTTCCTCAATATATTGAATTTTTAATGTGCCTGCTGCATCAACGACATCAAGTGATTCAGTGAAACTAAATGTTGGTCCAAAAAACTACATGTTTTTAAAACATTTACTAAAAGCAAGTGGTATAATATATTTTTTTCGTATTATTTTTATTATAATCTCTAGTATTTTATTATAATATGCTTTCTTACATCTCCTCATAATATTGGTTAATATTCTTCTACTTTCATGTTGGTGAAAATGTTGTCTTCACTGGAACAAGACTGTAGTAGAAATGTAGCATCCACTAGTCACAGGGAGGCTGCCGTGTATGCTATTAATGTGGCACAGTGAGATGTGATTCTACTAGGTCTGCTGATTGGTGGATAGTATTGATGAACTCCTCTGTCCTTTGATGTTTTTTTAGATTTAATAGCTCGATGTTAAAATCTCCACATATGAACAGAATCTTTTACTGCTTTTACATTTTTTCTCTTTAAATATTTGGATCTTTGATCCAGATTTCTACTGTCATCCATTCCAGCAGCTCATCACCAGCTGCTGTCATGCTCTCCACCACCTTATAATTCCCTCTTTTATCCACGTATACTGCCACACCTCCTCCACTTCTATCCACTCTGTTTTTAGAATTCACTTCAGAGCCATCAGTCTCAAACTCCACACCTTTCTCACTGTTGATCCAGGTCTCTGATGTTGCTCTGATTTTGAATTGCTTCTTGAAATGTCTTAAATCTTCTATAATGCTGTGGAAGTTGGCTTATAGGCTTCTGCTGTTAAAGTGGATCATTGATATGTTGAGATCTAGTTGGAAAGTTCTAGTGAATTGCTCATCTATGTAATAACTGCAGCTGTTATTAATATTGAGAAGTTCTTTTCTGGATCAGTCTTATTTTCTCTGTCCTGCAGTTTCTGCTCTGTATAAGCAAAGGTATCTAGTCCTGATGTAGATGAATGCTTCTTTTCAGGAAATGACCTGGTTGTGCTTTTTATTTCTTCTTTCTTAGCTACTGGCTGTATTCCATCACCTCATTATCTTTTGTCTCATTGGTCCTGATCCGGCTCCTGCAGGTCCCTGATGACTAGAACTTTGGCTCGCTCCAGTCTTCCATTCAGCTTGATGAATATTTTGCAGTTTGCAGTCCATGTGGATTGTATTTTTTTCTGTCTTCTAAGGAGTCGGGCCTTTCTGGCAAGCGTCAGGTGTTCATTCAAATCCACATCCGGGACCTTCACTGTAGGCAAAACGAATGATTCTGGCTGGTTTATCCATCTTGTTTCTCTGTGGGAGAGGAGACAGGCGAAAAGCAAAACACAAAATCCACAATAAATCCTCCACAGGTACAGGAGACCGGCAGAGACGCTAGACCAAGAAGGAAAAAGACAAAGCAGACCGAGAACGAAGACGAGCCGACAAATGACAACGAACACAGCGAGAATATCTAAAGACAAGAGCGGTGATTAAGGAGACACAGGTGAAACCAAGTGAGGAGGAGCAAACAATCACACAAGCAGGAAAACACAAGTGAAGCCAACACAGACACAAGAGGAAGGGGAGAACAAAATAAAGCTGGAAATAACAATCATTCAACACAAAAGCCAAAACCAGGACAAGAAGTCTGGAACATTTAGTTCATTTAGTTTAAAGCACTTTAGTTGGAACTGAAACAAAACAGATTATTTCCATCATTTAAAGTTCCAAAGTAAAAACAGGAAACAGCTGGCAGCAGGGTTGTTCCTGTAAAATGAACTTTCTTTTACTGTCACTAAGGTTTACAGTATTGTACTGTTAATGAAAAATACAGGATGAACTGCTTTTTACTACTTTCAAAGGATCAAACAGTTAATTTACTTGTTTCAAAAACATTATCTAGCTGTTTTTTGCACACAAAGCAGATGGAAACGTTCTTTGTGAGTGAAGAACAGACAGAAATCCTTCATTTTTCAATCATGTTGTTGCAACGTGAGAGGAAAAAAATCCAAAGCGTCTTATTGCACTTTCCTTTTGATTGAAATGTAAAGCTGGAAACTGCTCATGAAGAACAATTGTTCATGTTAAAGGAAGAAAAAGTCCTGACTTGTGAAGACAGCAGTTCTCTCAGTCCAGCTTTGGCAGCCCGCTGAGAGACAGAGAGATGAGATCCAAAAGATCTTTCAGTGCAACTTCTCACATCCTAAATCAGTGTGTGGGCTCCTCATTTCCTCTTCTTATAATGTGGAGCATGAACATAAAGATCCAAAGAAAAAGTCCCCCCAGCCCTGAACTAAGCCATCAGCCAGCCAGAACATCCCAGCCTGGAACATTCAAACAGCTGGAAGCAGAACACAAAGAACACAGAGAGGAGGACAGAAAGAACACAAGGTGTGAGAATAAGAGACGTCAGGAGGAAAAAGAAAAGAAATATCAGAGGGAGATAATGGAAGAGGGATTCAGACTTTCAGAAAGTGGAAGGGAACAGGAGGGGGAGACTGAGAGGGAGAAAGAATTAGAGCATTGGGAGAAATCTATGTGAGGAATGGGATGGAGTAAGCTCAGCATCTTAAATGAAGTCCCACTCAAAGTCCATGAGTCTCCTCAGCAGAGTGGATCCATGTGGACTGACTGTTGTCGTCTCTTTGTTGCTGACTTTGCCAGTTTTCTTTGAGAAGACTTTGGCCCGTCCGGCCTCGGTGCCTCTCTCAGGGTTTATTCCAACCAAGCGCCTGACAAACAACAACATGGCACGTCAGATCCACTGACACACTCGCTCTGGGCTCAATCACACATTCCTTCTGATTTCTGGAGGCTATATATGTGCTGTCAGACCTGCACATTTCTAAAAGCTCCTTTTGCAATCAGGCATACAACAGCGCAGCACTAAATGAGCTCTATTGCTGTGAATCTTCATGTCTCACTCAGGCCACTGAGGTGCTAGACCCATGTTCACAGATCTGACAAGAAAACATCAGTGCAAGCCAAACAAACTTGACTGCTGTGCTTCAATAAGCAGCAAACTGCAGCTGGAAGACTGTGAAGACTGTAAGACTGTGTCTGATTTAAATGATGCCCAAAACACTCAATAGTTGAACTAATCCAGCCACAGCTTCTGCTCTGTGGCCTTCACTGCACGATCAACATGTCATCAAGCAGACTCATGCCAATGGGATTAATACAAGCTGGAGAAAAACAACCACACCTACATAGATTTGAAGAAGCAGAAAGTTCCAGCCGAGCAAATCTTATTCAGCACTTCATTGCTGATCCAACGATTCTCTTGAAAATGACCTGCCTTAAATGTTGAATGTGCACTGCTGAATTAGCAGCCAATAACTAGCTGCACTGAAGTCTGAATGTTCCTTCAGCTGTTGAAGTGACTTCCATACACTGGAAAAGGTTCCCACTGTCAAGACTATCGCTGTGCTTCATTAATACACTGGCAAAAGAAGCTAAATGTGTCCACACATTAACTTAAATATGTACTCATTAAAATGAGCCTTGTGTTGTGTGTGAATTTCTAGCTAGCTGCTGAATTCTTCTCTCATGACGTGCACATACTCAGCACTGCAAACAAACTGGAACATCACTGAGAGACTTTGCATTTAGGAAGAAATCAAAGTGCGACTCAGCCAAAACAGGAAGTTGGAGATGGATGAAGAAAAGAACGGATCCAGCTTCACATGTGCAGATCAGCTCAAATGGCTTTTCCCACAATGCAACTGCACAATGTACATACTGGATGATCCTGTTACCTAAGGTCCTTGTTGGTTGATTAGCAGTAACGTGATGGATTTTAGGAAGACATTATAGTTGCGTCACTGAACAGATTTTGTTTTAGGGCCGCATTATTCCGATAGTAAGATGCTCTGAAGAGACTGACATTGGTGATTCAAATCTCCCGACACGCCGACAGGATCGGTCAGGATCTAATGTTAATTCATGTTCTGTGTTCTTCTCCACATCCTGAAGGTCTCACACACAGTCCAGGTTCATCCAGTGAAAGTGTTTGGAGTAAAGCAGCCGTCCTCCTGATCAATCCTGAGCTCCATCAGAGCGTCTCAATGATTTCAGAAGCTAAAAGTTGAATCCTGTTTCCTCTGCAGAGTTTCCTCTGTCCTGTCATGGCAACTTTAGAACTACAGCTTTTAGTTTTGCTGCTTAAATGCACCACGATATTTGCTGTGACTTTACTGCACATGGAAACGTTTCAAATGACTGACAGCAGCCTCTCTGACCATGAAAGGAAATGGTTAAAGAAAACATTCCTACATCAATAAAAGCCAGAATAAAGAAACCAGTGGAAGAGAGAGAGATGTCCATATCCCCCCTCTGCTGTGAGTCTGCACTTCAATCAGTCAGCTGATGCTTTTTATAATGCGCCATTCATCCAGCATTAGAACAGCAATGCGCCAAGATACAAGAGCAGCTGGCTTTAAAAGGGAATGGGAGCTGTTTTAGTATGTTACAGTACTTTACAGTTATTATATCAGTAACAGGATCTTTTCAGTTACTTATTAAATTACATTATACAAAAAAACATTCCTGTTAACTTTAGCTGAAGTTGCAGGACATTCTTTGATGCAACCCTTCTTTGTAAGGCTTAATGAACCATTTAAGCTCTAGTGTACGAGACTTTCTCTGGATCCCAGTTTGTATTTTCTATCTCAATATAACTTTTGCTAGGAAACAACTAACGTCTCCATATTCAACCCTGTTTTAGTCATGATGTAAAATATACCCAAATCAAAATACTTGATAGTAGGCCATCATCTGTGCATCTGTGGAGGGGGATTCACATGTCCAGCATGGTAGGACCAGTACGCTACTGTTACCGCGAGTCGTGTATGAAAAGTGCTGTTTAATGCAATTCTTTATTAAATTGTTATGATAATAATTTACCGTGTCAACATCGCTGGGTGCGCAAAGCAGGAGAGAGCCCAAACGCATGACACTGCGAGCAGAGATTTAGTTCCAGGGTTTATTAATCCAAAACACCAGGCATGAACAAAACTCACGTGTACAGGAAACTGGTAACATCAAACATGCAGCAACTGGTAGAACATACATCATACAACAATGACCAGACAAAGACTGAAGGAAACAATCAAGCATATATACACAGGGTGAACGAGCTGGGCGGCAGCAACACAGGTGACGGATCAGGGCTAAGGAGACCGGCAGAGAGAGAGACAGGCAGAGGGATTCTGGAGGACCAGACATAACACTTACACTGAAACCAACACCAGACAGAAACAGAATTAGACAAGAACTTAGGCCGGCACAGATCCAAACATGAACAGAACTGAACATAAGGAACAGGCAACTGACTCAAGAGAAGAAACATACACAGACTAAAACCTAATCATACTGATAGCCTACAAACATAACACTATATTACTATGATTACTGTAGACCAGGGCTGTTCAATTACAGATTCAATTGGGCCGGATTTTAAAACCAGGACACAGAGATGGGCCGGACATTTTCTCACGTTGGGGTCATTAGGATTTTATTGACACACTTGTATTGGTGATCCTTATTGGTTCAGTTCTTTATCGATGCTCTTATCAGTCCCATTTATTACTAAATAACTGCATGTATTATTTAAAAAAAGAATTTAACATTCTTTATGAATTGAATATTGTTTCTAGAGCAGCATCACGATTTACAACAGCAAAGTCACTAAAGTCTCACTGGAAACAAATCTAACATGTCAGTAAAATAAATCATATTCCTGACATCAACAACTCAGCACCTCTTCTCCTCTTCCTCCCTCTGCTTCTGCTGGTAGAGAGGAGGGCTGCTCTGTCTCCACCAGCTGGGTTTATATAATGTGCCATATTTTAAATTAAGCTAAACAGTTACTAAAGACAGACAGTTTTCACTTTTCAATTTCCCTGTTCAACCTGAAACTGAAAGTTCAGGAGTTCAGACTCCATTTTAAGTGGACACAGCAGGAGGAAAACTGAAGGCTGAGGCAGGGTGAGTGTTAATCCAACATTTAGATTCTTTTCCTGTCAGAGTCTCTGAGGCAGTTTTCTCCCTGTGGACTGTAGAGGAAAGAAATGTCAGAGTCCCGGTGAGTCCCTGGTGGCTGAATCCACAGCTGATAGTCTCAGATGTGTTGCAGTTGTGGCTTGAGGATCTCTGAGCTGCTAACCAGGAAATCCGTTCAGACCACTTTGTTTATCTACCTAATGTATATTTCTGTAAATATCTGCTTCTGAATGTAGTTTGTTCATCGTTCTCCTGCGCGTTAACTCACTCACAGAGTTCGGTAAAGTTGGAAATATAGGCCTATTCACAGATTCGAACTTCCAGGATCAATCACTCGTAAGCGCAACGTGTTTAAAACACAAACGAGGCCTCCTAACTATTGGAGTTATGTAGACAACAAGCAAGTAATTTTTACCTAAATGAGTCGTCCTACGAGCGGCACAAATAACTTTGGTCTCTACGTGCAGCCGCTCTGAGACGAGTGCGCACTGCGCAGGGACCGTCTGCAAAGTGCAACACCGAAAACACATTCTGCAGAGATATTCAATAACTTCACTCAGATACAGTGTAGTGTTCCCAAATCACCTTACACATTAATGATATAGGAAGGAACTAACAGGAAACTCTCTAATCATCTCATGTGATGCTGCTCAGCCAGTCAAATCGGTGCATTCTGATATTGTGAGTCAAGTCTGCCAGTGAGATACACAGAGGAAGAGAGGAGACTAAAGAGAAAAGAGACTTCACATGGCTTTTAACCAAGAATGTACAGATTCTCACATGTATATTCTTCCCCACGGGCAGTTCAAAACCAGAATATCTCACAGATCTCCAATCGTAGCCAGAGCTCACGCTTCTCCCTGAACAAGAGAAAGTAGGGAAGTGGTAGCTATTAGGGCTGGACATATGGCCAAAAATGTTATCATGATAAAAAATTTAATACCATTCGATATCAATAATTATCACGATAAATGTCAAATCAATATTTCTTTCAAGTTTAAAGGCTGATTTTTGCTCCTGAGTGAAAATTGAAGAAATCAGATGGTTACTTGGTTAAACTTTTCTGTATGGTCAGAATGTGACAAACACTTTTCTTCAACAAAATAAATATCTTATAATAAAAAAAAATCAAGTGCTAATTTGTTCATGATTCAAATTAATTCAATCAAACACTGAAAATATATTGAACATTTGTTATATTGTTATTGAGGAAAAGTATATTGCGAGATTTATCGTTGTTGTTTTATTGCCCTGCCCTAGTAGCTATATAAGAGGGACTGAAAGAGAAGGTGGTATTAAAGCTGTTCATTTGTTAAGATGTGTTGAGTGTTTATTATAAAATTGGTTGAGACTGAACATCAATCACTCAAAGCTACACTTTTTTACAAATAAAATTTATTTTAAGATGCACATTTACAAAAACGTTTTTTAAATCCTTTAGATTACTTAAACTTAGAATTTATTATTGGAGTAGTTATTTATTATCCCTTCAGTTTTATGTGAAAACTGACAGTTGTTGACTAAAAACTTATGTTGGTACAACTAGGCTATACGTTATGGTAGGCTACTGAATGATAACACAAGTTGATGTTCCGGACCTTTTGCTTTGTGAAATTTTCTCTAACTGGACCTCTTGAACTTTAATTAAATAGCCCTGCTGTACTGTCTCCAGACACCTCAATCAACAAGGGTCTTATGTTGATGATACTACTAGACCATTGTTCATGAGGTGATTTTGGAGACACTAAAGCTTCTAACAGTAAAGTTATTGAATATTAAATTCCCCAAATCTATTTCTATGAACTGAGTGTTGTAGTATCACCAGCAGGATACCGCTGATGTGTGGGGTGATTTTGTAGACATGACAACTTATCAGTGTAGATATCGAATCGGGGACTTTATATCCAAATGTACCAAACTGATTCACAGGGATCTCTCCAAACTGCAAAACAAAACAAAACACTGCAGATGTCAGTAAATGGTCCAGATGTGCATGTTGTCTGCTTTGTGTCCTCATGGTGTTTAATGTGTTTGTACTTACATACAGCCTATAGGGAGACAGGCTGAGGTGTTGCTGGAACACAGAGTGGAGACACTGTTAGCTGCACCATCCAGTACATGTAAAATGTGAGTGAACCGTGTTACTGTAGCTGTACAATATAAAGCTGGACAACATGTTTCAGATTTACTGGCTGTATTTCCTACCTGTCACACACAGACAACACACCAGATGAGCTGTAACGACAAGAACACCTGAACTGAAGTCCAGAAGATGGAAGAGGAGGACAGAGCAGAGTCTGCAGGATCCAGCTGTCTGTCTATGAAGAGTGACCAGTCTAAAGAGTCTCCTCTGAGCTTCAGTCCTGAACCTGGAACCTCAGACACAAAGTAAGAGAACTGCTACTAACTCATTCAGTGTTTGCTGTTTGCCAATTTTAGAGTAACATTAGGCTTCATGAGCAAAGAAATCACATTACAGCAGATTTGCATTTAATTGAATTACTTTACCATACGTACTTTACCATACGTTCTGCGGTACTATACCATAGAACCTGTGGTATAGACATGCCCTATAGCACTATCTAATACATTCTGTAATAATGCACTTAATATTTACAAAATGCCCATTTTCAGTAAATCTTAAAATATGAATACAACTACAATATTACAATTCAAGTTTGTTTTATTAAATAAACTAAATATGTAACAGTGAAACTTGTTTCCATCAGACTTAAGAAATCTGAATTTATTTTTCAGGTAAGGCATATCTTGGTAAGCTCAAACGACTAAAATGTCTTTTAACAAGGAATTTTTCAGATTCAGTAGGCATAGTTTTAGTGTTTTACTATCAAGACATTACTTTCTGAACAAATCTGAACATGTAAATAAGTTTATATTGATCATAGATCGACCCAAACAACATTACAAGTGTATCTGTCAACTTGGGGAGATCACTCAACTATTTCACCTTCGACTACAACAGAAACTCTCTCAGGATTGAAGCAGACTTCACCAGGAATGTTGTCAGTGACCACAGTGAGGAGTGTCAGCAATGTCTGGTTCATCTTTGTACTGCAAAATACAAACAATGCAATTATGAGTTGAGCCTGACCAATTTATCGGCTGATATGAGCTAAGTGGACCTTCAACAATAACAAATCCATTCAACTGCAAATACCTAAAAGACAAATTTATACAAACACATTGATTAAAACAATGGGTAGGAAATAGAAGACAACCATTACTTTAAACATGACAATAAAAAATGGAAAGCCAGTGCGCAGTAAGTTTTAGAACTGAATATTCGACTATTACTTCATTGGGTAGGTATTCGTTTTTCAGTTTTGAAATTTGGATATTTGCACACGCACCACTTCTGTTTCTTACACACATAATGTACAATGACCCACCTCTTTCTGTATCATACAGGGGTAGACACATATAGGGTGTTATCTGGGTACTGTGGACCAATTTTATTGTCTTCCAGCTGCGTGTCATGTGACTATTTTGGTCCAGTCATGATTGAGGGATCATGGAATCGCGGCTCAAAAATCAAGGTCTGAACTGAACCGTCAATTGGGTTGAATTTGGAAAGTAGTTGGCTTTATTCTCCTAGTCATCACATCAATAACAATAAAATTTCACTATTAATAGTAGATTTGTCCCAATCGGTGTTGACTGAACACTGTGGCTATGTCAAAGTTTATCTTAAACTCACCTGGAGGTCATAAATCTTTAGGATGTCCGCAGTGCCTCTGCTGTCTGTAAGACCTTCTGCCTGTACAGGGTAGCAGTAGAATAGTTCTACATCTGCAAGAATACGAGCATATATACACAAATGTATGCAGATTAATACAGAGTTTTCAACTTGGGTCTTCACAGAAAAACATTTAGAATCAATTAGGCTACTTGTTTTAAGCAGGACGGCTGGCTATATGGGAAATACAATACAGTTTTTACCTGGGACATGGACCACTGCATTGACACAGTGTTATAATGATTTCAGGCAGGTAATAAATAGCTCAAGGACCATTAAGGAGTTATAATAAGGTAATAACAGCCTTTCACACGGTCTATAGTAAAAAAAAAAAAAGTTCCACAGTCTTCTTGGCTCTTGATAATTGCCAATAATTCAGGTATCAAAATCTGTGACAGTAGTAAATTGCTTCTTTTCATTTTAAAGTGTCATACACTGTGAAATGCATTTGGCTCCTATAGAAGCAATGTCGTATTTTATCCCCAGTATGTCTGATTAGCAAGCCAGCAATTGTCTGCAGGTGACAGTATTTACACACATTTTATTATGTACCACTGAGGGAGGAAGAGACCCTTAACTTGCTTTTAATAATGAAGCCAAAACATTCCCGTATGGTCCTTATAATGCCTTTAACTCAAGTCTTTCAAATATATGCAGTATAAAAAGCATTAAGTCCATATACTTACTGCTGATGCTGAGATATGCAGATTCTTAGATAATGTAGTGTCACTCAATAATCACTTTGATCCTGCGGGAGGAGATTTAACAAACAATCTAATTAATTCCCACAAGTCCAGTCAACAACATCATCATCATCAAATGCTTTTTTTTTTTTCAAATACAATATTTTAACATTTATCTGACTCACCTGTACAATAGCTGCTTTTGCCAGTCACGTGATTATGGGCATGATGAAATTCCTTCAGCAGCACCCTCTATAGTCCTTAATGGGCACACAATACAAGAACACCATCTTTTTATTAGGTTACAAAATAATAGCCATGTAAATACTTCTCACAAACACGAGATATGGGCAGAGTTTAATGTTGTGAGAAATAACGTTACTTTCTAAGACTTGGTTACCAGTTTAATAATTACATCTAGTTAAAAAATAATACAGTCTTATCAAACATTCCTGCCATAAATCCTTCCTTCATAAAAATGATAATGTGCAGTATTTTGCTAAATAATTAATAAGTTTGAACATTTTGGAAGCTGCAGTTTGTTGTGCTGCTGTAGCACATGGACAGGTGTTTATGTCCATCCCATTAATATCTGTCAGGCCGTGCTAAATAACCAAAACCCGTCTTGCATAACGCAATACAGTTCACCTGTCCACATGTCATGACACCACATGATAAAATAGATTCATCAACAATGGAAAACTTCTACGTTAAAAAATATAACTCCTTTAAAAATAACGTTACAGATGCTTGAGGCAACTAACGTTAAGGCTGATTTATACTTCTGCGTAGGGTCTACGTGCGTACCTACGCCGTAGGCTACGCACGTAACCATGCATTTATACTTGTGCGTAGGTGTGTCCGTCATTCTGCAATTACACCTCCAAACGCTAGTCGGCAGTAGCGCTGCAGCATCCACCGTGTTGACTTTTGCCGGCCGAGCAGGCTAACTTCCGGTTTAGCGCTCCGCTAACGTAAATGGGGGGTAAAATTGTAAACGTGTGGCTGGTGTAGCCTTTTCAAATGTTACCGACCAAATGGATCACATTCTGATCGCGAAACAAGTGATTTTGCTCGGGTTGCGACGGTCAAATATATTGATTCACTGTGTTACAGCCGCCGTTTTGGCCGCTAGTAAATGTTACTTTAAATCGCAGGGTACTTCCGGTGGGCTCGGAGGCATGTGAGGCTACCCAGCCGACCAATCACGGAGCTTACGGTCCGCGTCAACTCGCCGTGTAGTTACATTTTTGAGGAGGTGCGCGTCAGGCGACGGCGTAGCCTGCCGCTTTGATGCAGAAGTATAAATTGCCCTTTAGTCTCTGCAATAGAAGGGCTGAACGGTAACATTAGGACTTTCTGAGCTTACTACAAACACTTTGCGTTTAGCAGCGTTTAGCAACAGCTTATCAAACTTGACCGCAGAGCTTGACTGTCTCCACATTATACCGTTAGCGCTTAACGTAACATAACTACAGCACTTGGTGCAAAGTTACCGTACCTCCGTGTTAGCCAGCTTAACTTCAGTTACCGTTAGCCTTTCTGTTAATGTTACTGGGCCTGGCAACAGACAGCCGACATTTGATAAACTTTACTTACCAGACCAAAGCGCAGGTATCAAGGAGCAGCCCCAGACTTTAAATAACAACTGTTGTCTGGCAAGGTTTCAGTCACTTATATTATTGTTACTTTTCAGCTAACGTTAGTTGACGTTAGCATAACAGTAACGTCCGCTAACGGGCCTCCGCATAACGGTACTGACGCGGTCATACCAGAGCACAGTTGAACACACAAAAATATTTCATAGCGGCTCGGCTTATGTACATGATAGATCCTAATGCAAACCATCTGGTTATACAGCTCCTCAGTTCTAGTGGTGAATTATTGTCATACTCCGAACTTCTAGACAAATATGTTATTCCTATACTGCCAAAGGAATATGCTTTAGTTTTTGATGCAATCCCTTCTGGTGCTCGAATGCTTCTTAAAAATCATATAGTATCCCTACCAACTTTTTTGCCACTGGATCCTATACGACGACTGTTGGCCAGATCTGCTTCTCCTCTAACTTGAGAAACGATAACCGATCTATACGTATCCTGTTTCAAAAAGAAATAGTCTCTGTCCCAAATGCTGTTCCTTATTGGAATAACCTTACCCCAAATCTGGACTGGGAAAAAATTTGGTGCCTACCTTCCAAATATCTAATTTTAAATAAGGTTAAGGAAGTATCTTTTAAAATGCTGCATCACTTTTATCCCTCCAAGGTATTTCTACGAAGATATAAAATGGACATTGATGTGGACTGCTCATTTTGTCAAATGGCTGAAGAAGACTTACATCACTTATTTTGGTCTTGTCCTCACTCCTGCACTTTATGGCAAGACATCTGTACATTTATTTCCCAATATATTGACTCTGAATTCTTACTTTCCTATGACAATGTATTATGTGTGTTTATTTATTTATTTTTTTACATACCCTTCTACCAAGGCAAATCACTTCATCATCAACTTGATGCTATTGCTGGCAAAATCACATATTCACAAATCTAAGTTCTCTAACCATAAACCTTCCTTTACCATTTTTGAAAACGAAGTCAGACAGTACGTCAAGACAATCCTATACTCTAAAAACCAGGAAATCTATCAAGACCTTGCATCTATTTACTCTCTTTAACATCTTCCAGTGCTGATTTATGATCCCCCTTATTTTATTCATCATTATTTATGTTTTTCTTTTCTCTGCATTTTTTGTGTTTGTTTGTTTTTGGTCAGTCCTATGCTCCCCTGGTACTGTATGCTTCTCTGCTTTATATGTTCAACATATTGTTTATGAATAAAAGCTTTAATTAAAAAAAAAAAAAAAAAACTATATAGATTTAGAATATCGGCAGTTTTACGAAAATTGGCGGCGAAACGAAAATGTGTTCAAACGTTTTCAGAGTTGAGAAGCTCCGCAAATGCCGACCATAGTGCAGACGGGTGTTATATAGCTGCAGTAACGTTACCGGAGGCTGCACAGCAACACAATGGAGGTTAACCCTACCCTGGTTGGGGTAAGAGGAATATACTTTAGGGGCCTGTCAGGAATAGTTAGCTAGCTACGGTTAGCTCCCCAGGCCCACACAGACCACTGCAGCCAACACAGCAGACGTGTCCAGCAACAGCTGATAATGTTCGTACTGCTGTTATTCTGTCAATAAATTCTCAGTAATGTTAAGTTTTAACCTAAATCGAGACACATCTGGCTCGTGATGTAACATTACAGAATATTCTTGGCTTGTGAAACTTAAAATCACTTTGGAAGAAATAAAATATACAACAGTGGTATGAATTGAAACATTGCCTTATTATTATCATTAGGCTATTATAAATAAGTATTTGCAGAAATTATAGTATAAATATACTATATTAATAATATAAGTATAGTAAACATTAACACATAACGTACACTGATTACTACGTTGACACTTGACACCTCTTTTTTTAACGGCTCTTTGTTTTATTTAACAACTATGTGTGGGCCGAGCGGTCGAGATGAACGTCATCATGTTTTGTGCGCGGTGTCTTCTGGGACAAACCATATATGGACAAACATCTATATATGTCTATGTCTACGGGCTGCAGCTGGACCCTTCTCCCTCGATGACTTGACTAGAAGTTTCTGTTAACGGCTCTGGCCTGACGTTAGGACATTGATGACGTCATACGCTGCGTGCCTCTGTATGAGAATTGATATTTATCTTTTTATATACAGTGATAGAGACTTTATTAATCCCGAAGGAAATTCAAGATTTAGAATTATATTGAGTTTTCTTGCACTTTCTGTGAATTACAAGAATAAACAATCTGACATTTATTTATCACTGTATCAAATCAAATCAGCTTTATTGACATGAATGTCTAACAACACTATTGCCAAAGCTACATATAAATGACATAAGAACAATTAATTTCATTAAATAAGTAAATACAACAGTCAGTGTGTGTGTGTGTGTGTGTGTGTGTGTCTGTTTAAAAAAAAAAAGATATATTAAAAATTTAAAATCAATAAATGAAACAAGTGTGTGTGTGTATATTAATAGACAAAAAATAAAAAAAATATGAATTAATAAAATAAATTAAAAAGTTTCAAATGTGAAATTTAAAAACAAAACATTTACTAAAATATCAAGCAATCAAAATAATAATAATTTGAAAATGAGTACAATTATTTATCAGTCTGAGTTTCCACTGGTTGTCTTCAGTTCACGGCATGAGGAGATATATTTCGCAACAATTATTTGACATTTGGGCAGTTCTCCCAGCATCTATGTAGTAAAATTTTTTAGCTGGATGTTTATTATTATATGAGAAGGAAAACTT
Source organism: Micropterus salmoides (assembly GCF_014851395.1). Taxonomy (NCBI): domain Eukaryota; kingdom Metazoa; phylum Chordata; class Actinopteri; order Centrarchiformes; family Centrarchidae; genus Micropterus; species Micropterus salmoides. The sequence continues at coordinate 2,676,695 of NW_024044681.1, forward strand.
GACAAACAATTCAGTTTCAGGATATAGACATTCTTATGTATTATGTTTTGTAGTTGTAAAGTAATGAGTAGGAAAAAGGTGCCTACTATTTTTTGTTTTATTATTTTGGAAATTCCACATTCACAAGAAGAAATGGGTGGACTGATATTAAGAATACAAATGCTTTTAAGACTAATTATGTGTTTGATAAATGTCTTATGTACAGATGATACAGTATTTTAAATTAGCTTTACTCTAGTATTTTTTGTGTTTTGTATTCTTGTCTTGCATTTTTTCTTTACTGTGTACATGTTACCCTGATATAGACACTGTTATGTGTTCTCTAAAATAAAAAAAGATTACAATTGAGCTTTAAATATTTACTCAGAAGCATTGATCCTTTTCTTTGGTACTATATCACATAGGATATGTACTGTGTGGTACCACAGGTTCTATGAGAGTAGTGTTTCCCATAATTAGCCTATAATTTGGATAATTATCAACGCAGACTGCCACATATTGATTTTCCAAATTTTTACTAGACATATTAAAAATCAATATTGATTAAGGAGCTGTATTGAGGAGCATATATTCGTGCAGCACCTCCTGGCTCGCTCCCTCTTTCTCTCTCTCTCTCCTCTCTCTCGTGAACACCGGTACACCCCCCCCCCCTGCTCCTAATGATCCACAGCAGCAGCAGTTTGTGTGTTTAGAGCTTCCTGAATGGCTTCATCAGAGAATATATCAAGGATTCATGTGATCTGAATAAAAACATCTTGGTGTTTGCAGAGTTCAGTCCAACAGACAGAGAGCAGAGTCCAAAGGATCCAGCTGTCTGTCTATGAAGAGGGACTGGTCCAAAGAAAGAAATCCTCCAGACTTCAGTCCTGAACCTGGACCCTCAGACACAGGATCCAGCTGTCTGTCTATGAAGAGTGACTTGTCCAAAGATGAACCTCCACACTTCAGTCCTGAACCTGGACCCTCAGACACAAAGTAAGAGACTGTTTTTACTGTAAACTGACCTGATGGAAGATGATGATGAAGACAAAATGTTGTGCTAAAAGAACTGTTAGTGCAGATACTGTTTCAAACTAAGATGGAACACCTGAACCTCCATTTCAGAATTTACACTTCAAGAAAATGTTCCTATATTTTTGCCCTCACGTTGACGTCACTGTAAAGATTCAGAACGATTCAGAATCTGAAAGAATCTGCTTCAAATGGGTCTTTTTCTCCTATTTGTCCTCTAAACACTGAGCTGTTTGGCTCTTCCTCAGATCAGCTGTTCTGATCCACCAGATGCATCTTGAATCACTTCAGATCATAATTGTGCAACATGTGGTGAAAAAGCATTTGTAGTTCAGCTTTGCTCACCTTGATGAACACTTTGCTTTGAATCATTAGTAAGTGGAAAAGAGCTGTTAATTAGTGTTTCTGAAATCAGGAAAGCTGAAATAAAGAACAATCATCTTCATTACTGACTGAAAGCTGAATTCAAGCAGAAAAGTAACAACACTTTTCCTGTTCTCTGTGACCATCTGAGCTTCTACACAGTGTCAGCCAGATCTGGATATTTACAACAACAAGCAACAAATCATTTTAGTTCTAAAGAAATGTATAATAAGGGAGCAGGAACACAGGAGATTGGGCCCAAATACAGACAACAGAGGCAGAGTATGTACTGTTCAGAGATTTAATAATGTCAACTGGGGCAAGAAACTGACAGGCTGGTGAATTGGCCGGCAGAGATAAAAAAAAAGCAGGAAAGAAGTCCAAGGAGCAAACAGATCCAGTAGGGAGCATGCAAGAATCAGAATCCAAAGTCCAAAAACAGGCAGTTCAACAGCACAAGGAAATATATAGTCCAGGAGGAAACTAACACGAGGGACAGGGCTTGAACTGCAGACAAAATACACTGAGGAACAGGCAAGACTAAATATACTAGTGAGCACAAGATAATGAGACACAGGTGAACTTAATCAGGGAGGAGCAGACAATCACACAAGGGGGAAGCCAAGTGACCCAAAACCAGATGAGAGGAAAATACCAAAGTAAAACAGGAAACACAAAGACACAAGAGGAAGCAGTTAACATAATAAAACAGGAAATAATAACCCTCAAAGCCAAAACCATGACAACATGTCTTCACAGAGAGAGGAAGAGGAGTCATGTTTCTGTGGAGGAGCAGCTGTCCTGCTGTGCTTTGTGTCAGGACGTCCTGAAGGATCCAGTCTCTACCAGCTGTGGACACTGGTTCTGCAGACGGTGCATCGCCTCATACTGGGACCAGTCTGCTTCATCAGGACACTCCTCCTGTCCCCAGTGTGGAGACAGATCCAGAACCAGAGCTGGACTACAGACAGCCAGTCAGAGCAGCTCTGTACAAAGTAAGACTGTCCATCTGTCTGCTGATGTCCTCATGTCATTTAAAATGTTGCTGTCTCAGCCAATCAGAAACATTTTCAATAGGATTCAGTTTTCTTACTGGTGTGTTTTTATGTTGGTGCTAATGAATAATTCCTACTAATGATTCTTTCTTCTGTGACAGTGGATGGCAGTCTGCAGGAGGTTTTAGATGAACATAAGATCAGTCTGAGGAGGAGATGTGAACGTGTGACTGAAGGAAGTGATGAAACAGGAAGTGGAACCCTCCTCAACAGGATCTACACTGAGCTCTACATCACAGAGGGACAGAGTGAAGAGGTTAATACCCAGCATGAGGTGAGGCAGCTTGAGACCGCTTCCAAGAAGAAGAGCCTCCATGACACTCCAATCAGGTGCCAGGACATCTTTAAAGCCTTACCTGGCCAACAGGGAGCCATCAGAGTGGTTCTGACCAACGGCGTCGCTGGCGTTGGAAAAACCTTCTCGGTGCAGAAGTTCACTCTGGACTGGGCAGAGGGCTCGGAAAACCAAGATGTCAGTCTGCTGGTTCTGCTCTCGTTCAGGGAGCTGAACTTGATCAAAGATGAGCAGCACAGTCTCCTCACGCTGCTCCATGTTTTCCATCCAACATTACAGAAGGTCCCAGCAGAGAAGCTCGCTGTCTGTAAACCGTTGTTCATCTTTGACGGCCTGGATGAAAGCAGACTTTCATTGGATTTCCACAACAGTGAGGTTGTGTCTGATGTCACACAGAAGTCATCAGTCAACCTGCTGCTGACAAACCTCATCGAGGGGAATCTGCTTCCCTCGGCTCTCGTCTGGATAACTTCCCGACCTGCGGCGGCCAATCAGATCCCTCCTTCGTGTGTCGGCAGGGTAACAGAAGTACGAGGCTTCACTGACGCCCAGAAGGAGGAGTACTTCAGGAGGAGAGTCAGTGATGAAGAGCTGTCCAGCAGAATCATCTCACACATCAAGACCTCCAGGAGCCTCCACATCATGTGTCTAATCCCAGTCTTCTGCTGGATCACTGCTACAGTTCTGGAGCACATGTTGACTACAGAGCAGAGAGGAGAGCTGCCCAAGACCCTGACTGACCTGTACTCACACTTCCTGCTGGTTCAGATAAAGAGGAAGAAGCAGAAGTACGATGAGGGACATGAGACGAGTCCACAGGAGCTGACGGAGGCTGACAGGAAGGTTCTTCTGAAGCTGGGGAGGCTGGCGTTTGAACAGCTGGAGAAAGGAAACATCATGTTCTACCAAGAAGACCTGGAGCAGTGTGGTCTTGATGTCACAGAGGCCTCGGTGTACTCAGGAGTTTGTACAGAGATCTTCAAAAGAGAGAGTGTGATCTTCCAGAAAACGGTCTACTGCTTTGTTCATCTGAGCGTTCAGGAGTTTCTGGCTGCAGTCTACAAGTTCCACTGTTACACCAGCAGAAACACAGAAGTAATGAAGGACTTGCTAGGGGAAAAATACTTTGATTCAACCTGGATGTCTTCCTGAGGAATTCCATGGAGAAATCTCTCCAAAGTAAAAATGGCCACCTGGACCTGTTTGTTCGCTTCCTTCATGGCCTCTCTCTGGAGTCCAACCAGAGACTCTTAGGAGACCTGCTGGGTCGGACAGACAACAGTCCAGAAATCCTCCAGAGAGCCATCAACAAACTGAAGGAGATGAACATGAACTGGATCTCTCCTGACAGAAGCATCAACATCTTCCACTGTATGATGGAGATGAACGACCACTCAGTAAATCAGGAGATCCAAGAGTTCCTGAAGTCAGAGAACAGATCAGAGAAGAACTCTCTGAGATCCACTGCTCAGCTCTGGCCTACATGCTGCAGATGTCAGGAGGGTTCTGGATGAGTTGGACTTGAAGAAGTACAACACATCAGACCAGGGACGACAGAGACTGATTCCAGCTGTGAGGAACTGCAGAAAGTTTCGGTAAGTCCAGATGTGATTATCAACACTGTAAAGCGACGTAAAGCTGAAGCATCAGTATTGCAGTAAAGATACACACTTTACACACTCGCCAATATAAAACCTCCACACTAAAAGTTTGCTAAACTAGTATTAAAGCTGCTTATTGAAATAATTCTACATGTGTTAAACTCCAAATGTCTCCAAACATCATTTTCTGTGTTTCTATCCATCAAGTTAGTGACACAAGTATCTTCTATCATCTTCTATCTTCTTCCAGCAGGAAAACTTGAGGATTAAGAGTTTGTGCTGAAAATGTTTTGACAGTCATCATTTTATCCCAGCAGTCTTTTTATTTTTCCATTGATCCAGTGTCTGCACTCTGTTCTATACTGTGTGTTTTTCTTCTTCTATACAGACACACAGACATGTCGTATCTGTGATCTGCTGGAGCTAACGGCACTTGAAGCTTTCATGCAGTTATTGCTCTTCCATTTCAGAACTGAACTGAACGTGGAAAAACTTGCATGGTTTGTCCTTGAGCCAGAAGCTTACCAGAAGCTAAGGGATGAGTTCCATAACACTCCGAATCCATTGTGAAACTGTGGGACAGAGTCTGAGATCCACTGAAGAAGAATACATCTCCTTTCATTAACAGCAGCACCTTAAGCAACCTCAGCAAGGAGGGGTTACCGTTTAAAGCTGCATATTGTATTCCTAGGACACAAAAAATAGGTTCTAGGGCCAGTTTCCCTTGAATATAATAAATTTTTACAAACTTGAGTCCAAAAGTCACTAACAGAGAGCATCCAAAAATACAGTGAAGTATGTACCTCAACAATTTACTTATTACAGTATTTTGAGAGCAGAGGATTAAACTTATTACGTTTCACAGGAGTAATCTGAAGCCTGTGTATGATCCTAAACTGCAGTTTCCTAACTTTGTTGGAAAAAAGGCAA
>NW_024044681.1:2682449-2809028 GCF_014851395.1 Micropterus salmoides
AGGTACGCACGTAGACCCTACGCAGAAGTATAAATCAGCCTTAACGTTAGTTGCCTCAAGCAGCTGTAACGTTATTTTTAAAGGAGTTATATTTTTAACGTTTTCCATTGTTGATGAATCTATTTTATCATGTGGTGTCATGACATGTGGACAGGTGAACTGTATTGCGTTATGCAAGACGGGTTTCGGTTATTTAGCACGGCCTGACAGATATTAATGGGATGGACATAAACACCTGTCCATGTGCTACAGCAGCACAACAAACTGCAGCTTCCAAAATGTTCAAACTTATTAATTATTTAGCAAAATACTGCACATTATCATTTTTATGAAGGAAGGATTTATGGCAGGAATGTTTGATAGACTGTATTATTTTTTAACTAGATGTAATATTAAACTGGTAACCAAGTCTTAGAAAGTAACGTTATTTCTCACAACATTAAACTCTGCCCATATCTCGTGTTTGTGAGAAGTATTACATGGCTATTATTTTGTAACCTAATAAAAGATGGTGTTTGTATTGTGTGTGCCCATTAAGGACTATAGAGGGTGCTGCTGAAGGAATTTCATCATGCCCATAATCACGTGACTGGCAAAAGCAGCTATTGTACAGGTGAGTCAGATAAATGTTAAAATATTGTATTTGAAAAAAAAAAAAAGCATTTGATGATGATGATGTTGGTTGAGGACTTGTGGGAATTAATTAGATTGTTTGTTAAATCTCCTCCCGCAGGATCAAAGTGATTATTGAGTGACATACATTATCTAAGAATCTGCATATCTCAGCATCAGCAGTAAGTATATGGACTTAATGCTTTTATACTGCATATATTTGAAAGACTTGAGTTAAAGGCATTATAAGGACCATACGGGAATGTTTTGGCTTCTTATTAAAAGCAAGTTAAGGGTCTCTTCCTCCCTCAGTGGTACATAATAAATGTGTGTAAATACTGTCACCTGCAGACAATTGCTGGCTTGCTAATCAGACATACTGGGGATAAAATACTACATTGCTTCTATAGGAGCCAAAAGCATTTCACAGTGTATGACACTTTAAAATGAAAAGAAGCAATTTACTACTGTCACAGATTTTGATACCTGAATATTGGCAATTATTAAGAGCCAAGAAGACTGTGGAAATTTTTTTTTTTACTATAGACCGTGTGAAAGGCTGTTATTACCTTATTATAACTCCTTAATGGTCCTTGAGCTATTTATTACCTGACCGAAATCATTATAACACTGTGTCAATGCAATGGTCCATGTCCCAGGTAAAAACTGTATTGTATTTCCCATATAGCCAGCCGTCCTGCTTAAAACAAGTAGCCTAATTGATTCTAAATGTTTTTCTGTGAAGACCCAAGTTGAAAACTCTGTATTAATCTGCATACATTTGTGTATATATGCTCGTATGCTTGCAGATGTAGAACTATTCTACTGCTACCCTGTACAGGCAGAAGGTCTGACAGACAGGCAAGACAGCAGAGGCACTGCGGACATCCTAAAGATTTATGACCTCCAGGTCAGTTTAAGATTAACTTTGACATAGCCACAGTGTCAGTCAACACCGATTGGGACAAATCTACTATTAATAGTGAAATTTTATTGTTATTGATGTGATGACTAGGAGAATAAAGCCAACTACTTTCCAAATTCAACCCAATTGACGGTTCAGTTCAGACCTTGATTTTTGAGCCGCGATTCCATGATCCCTCAATCATGACTGGACCAAAATAGTCACATGACACGCAGCTGGAAGACAATAAAATTGGTCCACAGTACCCAGATAACACCCTATATGTGTCTACCCCTGTATGATACAGAAAGAGGTGGGTCATTGTACATTATGTGTGTAAGAAACAGAAGTGGTGCGTGTGCAAATATCCAAATTTCAAAACTGAAAAACTAATACCTACCCAATGAAGTAATAGTCGAATATTCAGGTCTAAAACTTACTGCGCACTGGCTTTCCATTTTTATTGTCATGTTTAAAGTAATGGTTGTCTTCTATTTCCCACCCATTGTTTTAATCAATGTGTTTGTATAAATTTGTCTTTTAGGTATTTGCAGTTGAATGGATTTGTTATTGTTGAAGGTCCACTTAGCTCATATCAGCCGATAAATTGGTCAGGCTCAACTCATAATTGCATTGTTTGTATTTTGCAGTACAAAGATGAACCAGACATTGCTGACACTCCTCACTGTGGTCACTGACAACATTCCTGGTGAAGTCTGCTTCAATCCTGAGAGAGTTTCTGTTGTAGTCGAAGGTGAAATAGTTGAGTGATCTCCCCAAGTTGACAGATACACTTGTAATGTTGTTTGGGTCGATCTATGATCAATATAAACTTATTTACATGTTCAGATTTGTTCAGAAAGTAATGTCTTGATAGTAAAACACTAAAACTATGCCTACTGAATCTGAAAAATTCCTTGTTGAAAGACATTTTAGTCGTTTGAGCTTACCAAGATATGCCTTACCTGAAAAATAAATTCAGATTTCTTAAGTCTGATGGAAACAAGGTTCACTGTTACATATTTAGTTTATTTAATAAAACAAACTTGAATTGTAATATTGTAGTTGTATTCATATTTTAAGATTTACTGAAAATGGGCATTTTGTAAATATTAAGTGCATTATTACAGAATGTATTAGATAGTGCTATAGGGCATGTCTATACCACAGGTTCTATGGTATAGTACCGCAGAACGTATGGTAAAGTACGTATGGTAAAGTACCGCAGAGCCTGAGGTACAATCCTGTGGTAAATGTCCCAAAATACCATACAAACCTCTAGAGTACCACAGGAAGCTACTACAGGAACATGAGGTACAAATACCACAGAAATTGTATGGTATTTTACCACAGAATTTTTTTTAAGGGTTGTCTGTGGCACAAATGTAGAAATAAAAAGGAATAGCCTACAGGCAGTGGTGTAGTCTACGTGATACGCAGGTATACGCCGTATACCAACTAGGAATGGTCAAAGATTTTTTCGTACTGGGATATAGGCTGTATGTGCAGTACACAAGTATTTGTGGTGTTTTTCTCTGTTTATTATCACATGTATTAGTCCATCATTAGATCCCTTGTGATGACACACACACACTTAACTATTTATGTGTTTATTTTATGTTTTACTTTATTTTTGTTTTATATTTTTATTAATTTTATTATTTTAACACAAGCACGATTTTTTACTTTTTTATTTACTTTTTTAATGAAATGTATGAAATGAATTGTTCTAATGCAATTTATTTGTAGCTTTGGCAGTATTGTTTTTAGTTGTTTTACATTAAATTCCTATAAAGCAGATTTGCATTTTATTGAATTGAGAATATACCATATTCGCAATTCAATTAAATGCAAATCTGCTGTAGATGTGATTTCTTTGCTCATGAAGCCTAATGTTACTCTACAATTGGCAAACAGCAAAACATTAGCAGCAAACACTGAATGAGTTAGTAGCAGTTCTCTTACTTTGTGTCTGAGGTTCCAGGTTCAGGACTGAAGCTCAGAGGAGACTCTTTAGACTGGTCACTCTTCATAGACAGACAGCTGGATCCTGCAGACTCTGCTCTGTCCTCCTCTTCCATCTTCTGGACTTCAGTTCAGGTGTTCTTGTTGTTCCAGCTCAGCTGGTGTGTTGTCTGTGTGTGACAGGTAGGAAATACAGCCAGTAAATCTGAAATATGTTGTCCAGCTTTATATTGTACAGCTACAGTAACACAGTTCACTCACATTTTACATGTACTGGATGGTGCAGCTAACAGTGTCTCCACTCTGTGTTCCAACACCTCAGCCTGTCTCCCTATAGGCTGTATGTAAGTACAAACACATTAAACACCATGAGGACACAAAGCAGACAACATGCACATCTGGACCATTTACTGACATCTGCAGTGTTTTTACCATCGATACAGTCGATCACTCCCATAGTCCTCACTTTGGACTAATCAGCAGTTTGGAGAGATCCCTGTGAATCAGTTTGGTACATTTGGATATAAAGTCCCCGATTCGATATCTACACTGATAAGTTGTCATGTCTACAAAATCACCCCACACATCAGCGGTATCCTGCTGGTGATACTACAACACTTCATAGAAATGTAGATTTGGGGAATTTAATATTCAATAACTTTACTGTTAGAAGCTTTAGTGTCTCCAAAATCACCTCATTGAACAATGGTCTAGTAGTATCATCAACATAAGACCATTGTTGATTGAGGTGTCTGGAGACAGTACAGCAGGGTATTTAATTAAAGTTCAAAGAGGTCCAGTTAGAGAAAATTTCAGAAAGCAAAAGGTCCGGAACATCAACTTGTGTTATCATTCAGTAGCCTACCATAACGTATAGCCTAGTTGTTCCAACATAAGTTTTTACTCAACAACTGTCAGTTTTCACATAAAACTGAAGGGATAATATAACTACTCTAATAATACATTCTAATTTAAGTAATCTAAAGGATTTAAAAAACGTTTTTGTAAATGTGCATCTTAAAATAAATTTTATTTGTAAAAAAGTGTAGCTTTGAGTGATTGATGTTCAGTCTCAACCAATTTTATAATAAACACTCAACACATCTTAACAAATGAACAGCTTTAATACCACCTTCTCTTTCAGTCCCTCTTATATAGCTACTAGGGCAGGGCAATAAAACAATAATGATAATTATCACAATATAATTTTCCTCAATAACAATATAACAAATGTTCAATATATTTTCAGTGTTTGATTGAATTAATTTGAATCATGAACAAATTAGCACTTGATTTTTTTAATTATAAGATATTTATTTTGTTGAAGAAAAGTGTTTGTCACATTCTGACCATACAGAAAAGTTTAACCATCTGATTTCTTCAATTTTCACTCAGGAGCAAAAATCAGCCTTTAAACTTGAAAGAAATATTGATTTGACATTTATCGTGATAATTATTGATATCTAATGGTATTAAATTTTTTATCATGATAACATTTTTGGCCATATCATCCAGCCCTAATAGCTACCACTTCCCAACTTTCTCTTGTTCAGGGAGAAGCGTGAGCTCTGGCTACGATTGGAGATCTGTGAGATATTCTGGTTTTGAACTGCCCGTGGGGAAGAATATACATGTGAGAATCTGTACATTCTTGGTTAAAAGCCATGTGAAGTCTCTTTTCTCTTTAGTCTCCTCTCTTCCTCTGTGTATCTCACTGGCAGACTTGACTCACAATATCAGAATGCACCGATTTGACTGGCTGAGCAGCATCACATGAGATGATTAGAGAGTTTCCTGTTAGTTTCCTTCCTATATCATTAATGTGTAAGGTGATGTTGGGAACACTACACTGTATCTGAGTGAAGTTATTGAATATCTCTGCAGAATGTGTTTTCGGTGTTGCACTTTGCAGACGGTCCCTGCGCAGTGCGCACTCGTCTCAGAGCGGCTGCACGTAGAGACCAAAGTTATTTGTGCCGCTCGTAGGACGACTCATTTAGGTAAAAATTTACTTGCTTGTTGTCTACATAACTCCAATAGTTAGGAGGCCTCGTTTGTGTTTTAAACACGTTGCGCTTACGAGTGATTGATCCTGGAAGTTCGAATCTGTGAATAGGCCTATATTTCCAACTTTACCGAACTCTGTGAGTGAGTTAACGCGCAGGAGAACGATGAACAAACTACATTCAGAAGCAGATATTTACAGAAATATACATTAGGTAGATAAACAAAGTGGTCTGAACGGATTTCCTGGTTAGCAGCTCAGAGATCCTCAAGCCACAACTGCAACACATCTGAGACTATCAGCTGTGGATTCAGCCACCAGGGACTCACCGGGACTCTGACATTTCTTTCCTCTACAGTCCACAGGGAGAAAACTGCCTCAGAGACTCTGACAGGAAAAGAATGTAAATGTTGGATTAACACTCACCCTGCCTCAGCCTTCAGTTTTCCTCCTGCTGTGTCCACTTAAAATGGAGTCTGAACTCCTGAACTTTCAGTTTCAGGTTGAACAGGGAGGGCCTGTTGTCACCTGATCACATGCCCAGTGTTGCTCCTTCCCTCTCCATTTACAGGAAACAGCTAAAGTGAAAACTGTCTGTCTTTAGTAACTGTTACGCTTAATTTAAAATATGGCACATTATATAAACCCAGCTGGTGGAGACAGAGCAGCCCTCCTCTCTACCAGCAGAAGCAGAGGGAGGAAGAGGAGAAGAGGTGCTGAGTTGTTGATGTCAGGAATATGATTTATTTTACTGACATGTTAGATTTGTTTCTAGTGAGACTTTAGTGACTTTGCTGTTGTAAATCGTGATGCTGCTCTAGAAACAATATTCAATTCATAAAGAATGTTAAATTCTTTTTTTAAATAATACATGCAGTTATTTAGTAATAAATGGGACTGATAAGAGCATCGATAAAGAACTGAACCAATAAGGATCACCAATACAAGTGTGTCAATAAAATCCTAATGACCCCAACGTGAGAAAATGTCTGGCCCATCTCTGTGTCCTGGTTTTAAAATCCGGCCCAATTGAATCTGTAATTGAACAGCCCTGGTCTACAGTAATCATAGTAATATATCTTCCTTGCAACAAAATGAACATTTAACTGAATGCAGCATTGTAGACAATATTTTTGCCTTGTAATCCATGTTTCCTTTGCATGGATCACGATCCTGTCCTGAGGTTGTCTGGGTTATATGATTTTGGCCTATGCCTTCTCTGTGTGTGGGTTTTGGTTCCATGTGTTGTGTTATGCTGTTTCGCCTTGTTTATTCTGGTAGGGATTTTTGTGTTGGTTGTCGTTATTTTCTAGTCCTGCGTTCCAGCTCTGAGTCTTAGTTCATGTCTTAGTGTTTACTCCTGGTCTGTGTATTTCTGTGTTGGTTGTTATTTTTGCCCATGTCTGCTCTGTATTCTGTTTTCACAGTTCAGTCTGTTTTCCCTGTTATGTTTGTAGGCTATCAGTATGATTAGGTTTTAGTCTGTGTATGTTTCTTCTCTTGAGTCAGTTGCCTGTTCCTTATGTTCAGTTCTGTTCATGTTTGGATCTGTGCCGGCCTAAGTTCTTGTCTAATTCTGTTTCTGTCTGGTGTTGGTTTCAGTGTAAGTGTTATGTCTGGTCCTCCAGAATCCCTCTGCCTGTCTCTCTCTCTGCCGGTCTCCTTAGCCCTGATCCGTCACCTGTGTTGCTGCCGCCCAGCTCGTTCACCCTGTGTATATATGCTTGATTGTTTCCTTCAGTCTTTGTCTGGTCATTGTTGTATGATGTATGTTCTACCAGTTGCTGCATGTTTGATGTTACCAGTTTCCTGTACACGTGAGTTTTGTTCATGCCTGGTGTTTTGGATTAATAAACCCTGGAACTAAATCTCTGCTCGCAGTGTCATGCGTTTGGGCTCTCTCCTGCTTTGCGCACCCAGCGATGTTGACACGGTAAATTATTATCATAACAATTTAATAAAGAATTGCATTTAAACAGCACTTTTCATACACAAATCTATTCAGTGACCTCCACTGACACTTTTTAACGCAACTATAATGTCTTCCTAAAATCCAGCACGTTACTGCTAATCAACCAACAAGGACCTTAGGTAACGGGATCATGCAGTATGTGTTGCATTGTGGGAAAAGCCATTTGAGCTGATCTGCACATGTGAAGCTGGATCTGTTCTTTTCTTCATCCATCTCCAACTTCCTGTTTTGGCTGAGTCGCACTTTGATTTCTTCCTAAATGCAAAGTCTCTCAGTGATGTTTCCAGTTTGTTTGCAGTGCTGAGTATGTGCACGTCATGAGAGAAGAATTCAGCAACTAGCTAGAAATTCACACACAACACAAGGCTCATTTTAATGAGTACATATTTAAGTTAATGTGTGGACACATTTAGCTTCTTTTGCCAGTGTATTAATGAAGCACAGCGATAGTCTTGACAGTGGGAACCTTTTCCAGTGTATGGAAGTCACTTCAACAGCTGAAGGAACATTCAGACTTCAGTGCAGCTAGTTATTGGCTGCTAATTCAGCAGTGCACATTCAACATTTAAGGCAGGTCATTTTCAAGAGAATCGTTGGATCAGCAATGAAGTGCTGAATAAGATTTGCTCGGCTGGAACTTTCTGCTTCTTCAAATCTATATAGGTTGTTTTTCTCCAGCTTGTATTAATCCCATTGGCATGAGTCTGCTTGATGACATGTTGAAAGTAAGTAAAGTAAATTTTGTGTCCGGGGCGGCAGGGACGACTTTTTACTTCACTCCAATCGATTAATGGAGAAAATAATCAGCAGATTCATCCAGAATGAAAAGAATCATAAGCTGCACTCTGATACTAAATAGTTCAAATGAGCCTCAAGAATTAGAGCAGGAAAATCCTGCTTTACATTAACGAGGAGGAAGAAGAATCTACTATATAATAGTACAACAGTTACAGGACAGTGAGTACTTTTACTTTGAATACTTTAAACACATTTTCCTGATTATACTCACATACTTTTACTGCAGTAACATTTTCAATGCAGGACTTTTACTTGTAACAGAGTATTTTTACAGTGTGGTATTAGTACTTTTACTAAATTAAAGGATCTGAATACTTCGTCCACCACTGACACACACACACACACACACACACACACACACACACACACAGTAAGTTGAATCCTTATTAAAGGGCAGCCTGTTTCTAATGAATGCCATTGTTTAATAAAGAGGAAAGTTTTCCGGCAGTATTTTTAAACTCTGTTTGTCATGTCAGCAACCCCTGACAAACACGACCAGACTAATAGAACAAAACATGGAGAAGGACAAGCGGATTATGTTGCTGGAAAACCGGGTGGCTGATCTGGATCAATATACCAGGATGAATGACATCATAGTCACCGGTTTGGAGACCAAACCCCGCTCATAAGACGGGCGGTGACCACGCTGAACGGAGGGGAGACGAGCGAGCAGGACGCTCCATCGGTGGAGCAACAGGTGACGGCGTTCCTCCTCTCAAAGGGGACTGAGTTGGACAGGGGCCACATTGAGACTTGTCACCTTCTCCCACGGAGAAACAAGACGGATAAACCAGCCAGAATCATTCGTTTTGCCAACAGGAAACATCAAAGTGAACTGCTGAAACAGGGAAGACGGCTGAAGGGCCCGGATGTGGATTTGAATGAACACCTGACTAAGAAAAACGCTGACGTCACCAGAAAGGCCCGGCTCCTTAGAAGACGGAGAAAATACAATCCACATGGACTGCAAACTGAATGAAAGACCGGAGCGAGCCAAAGAGCAGGACAGCAGCTGGTGATGAGCTGCTGGAATGGATGACAGTAGAAATCTGGATGGAAAGGACAAAAAACATTGTTGTGAGCTGAATATACAGAACTCCTGGATCAAAGATCCAAATCTTTAAAGAGCGGATGGAAAAAATGTTTACAGAAACAGTAAAAGATTCTGTTCATATGTGGAGATTATAACATCGCGCTATTCAATCTAAAAAAGCATCAAATGACAGAAGAGTTCATCGATACTTCTATCCACCAATCAGCAGATCTAGTAGAATCACATCTCACTGTGCCACATTAATAGACAACATTTTCACCAACATGATGGAAAACTATCTAGTTAGTGGGCTATTATACAACGACACTAGTGATCATTGAGCTGTTTCTATTGTCTCTCACTGTAATTATAGGAAACCTGAGGATATTAGTCATCTCAAATCCAAAAGAGGAAGAACAGCAGAAAACAGAAATGCTTTTAATAAAGAATTACTGAAACAAAAGTGGAAAAATAGTTTCTGAGGAAGATGATATTGACAAAGCTTCAAATGGATTTCTAAAGATCACTGTGTGACAGAAACTCTCCTGTAAAACAATCCACACTAAAGCAAACAAATAGTCCAAGGATCACTGAGGGTTCAATAAATGCCTGCAGAAAGAAAAACAGACTTTATGGACTATTCATTAAGTATCGTCCCCCAGAAGCAGAAAATAAAGAGAAAAAGTAGAAGAATATTAACCAAAATTATAAGGAGATGTAAGAAAGTATACTTTAATAAAATATTAGAGAATAATAAATAATATGAAAGGTTTCTGGAATATTCTAAATAGTTTTATTAGAAATGGAACTAAAACTAAAAATACAAGTTACCTGGAATATTATATTGAAAACGAGGAGATAATAAATAAGATGGAAGATGTGGTAAATGGTTTCAACAAATTCTTGGTAAATCTGGCAGAAATAATAAAGTATCCAGAAACAACAGAAGGGTGGAGGCTGATCTTTGGGATAGAAATCCTAGCTCTGTTTTCCTCAGAGCAGTGGAAAGAAACAAGATAATAGACACAGAAGAAAGTGTGAAAGCAAATCCTCCATGGATTGGAATAACACTGAGATGATTATTATAAAAAAGTTAGTGAAGAAGTTGAAGAACCATTTACTCATATCTGAAACTCGTCTTTTCAATCCGGTGAATTTCAAAATCAAATGAAACCAGCTAAAGTAATAGCATTATATAAAACTGGGGATAGACACCATTTCACAAATTACAGGCCTGTTTCTGTTTCTCCCCCAAGTCTCCAAAATCCTGGAAAAGCTTTTTACAGAAAGACTTGACAGTTTCATGGAAACACACGAGCTTCTAGTTGACAGTCAATCCGGATTCTGGACAGATCAACATCTTTGGCACTAATGGAGCTAACTGAGGAAATCAAAGTACACAGACAAGAAGAAACATGTAGAGGGAATTTTCAACGCTTTAAAGAAAGCATCTGAGCCCATAAATCATGACATTTTATTCCATAAACTAGAGAGGGATGGTATCAGAGGGGTTGGGTTGGACTGGCTGAGCAGCTGCTTCAGAAACTGCTGAACACAAATCTACACACATGAACATAAAGTGTGGTGTAGCGCAGGGATCTGTCTCAGGTCCAAAGCTTTTTATCATTTACATCAATGACATATGGAAAGTATCAAACAAACCCTCAAATCACACAAATCCTGTTCAATGCAAGAACTCATCTACAAAACCTGTTGAATGAAAGGCAGGGTGGGTAGAAACTGAGAGAAGAAGTAAAGTTTAAAAAGGCCAAATAAGTAAGTCTAAAAAGTCTGTCCATCACTATCTGTGGGGGGAGTTTGTGGAATGGTTTGGAGCAGCTGCTAAAACAGAGCACAGACATTAAAAAGTTGAAACAGTTGTATAAAAAGACTATTAAAAAGATGTGAGGATGAAGAGAGGATGAAGAGAGGTGAGTGTGAGTGTGGGTTACTATACTGACTGTAATGGGATGGCTGATTATAGGCTGATGCTTTGTTTGCTGCAGAATGTAAAACAGCTGCTGGGTGTTTATAATGACTGTATATTTGTTATCTTGCTATGAATATATAATATATAATGATAAACACACTGAGTCTGTTTTAGTTCAGTTCATCTCTTAAAACCACCTTAAACCTCCTGTGTTCAGTTTAAGGTGGAATTCTGACTGAAAGTGAGACTTTATGGGGTAAAAGGCTGAATTTGCTCCTTTAAAGATGCAATAATTCATTTGACCACTTGTTGTCAGCAGAAGCAACCTGAAAACACCTGAACACACCTTCACCTGTTCAGGTGAGACGCCACAGTCAAACTAACTTTACTCACATCACAATGAAACTTTACAAGCTGAAAGGAAACTGGAAGAGAAGCTTTTTTTGAATTACAATTCTTTATGTTTTTGATGTTTTATCCCTTTCATGCATGACGTCCACTACAGAGGACAGATATTTGGAAGCCATTTGGAGCCATTTAAGTTGTAGCCCCATGTCACATCACATACGATGTCACATTTTACATCTGTCATTTTGATTTACTGCCTCAGAAATTCAAAACAGGGGAGGGAAGTGGAGATTCACCAATCACCTCAGCAATAACTGTGAAATCCTTTTATTCTCAGAAAACTAAAAAACTAATTTCCAACTAAACAGGATGTTAGAAAAAACTTTTATCCAGATTTAAATTATGTTTCTTGACTAAAAATCCATCTGTCCACTGCAGTGGACGTTCAAGTTTTTAACTTGTTTAAAGGTAAAAACAAACTGATTTAATATGCAAATTAGGTACTAAACCTTATCACACAAATCCATTTTCCAGCACATTGTTAACAAATAATGTTTATATATATATATATATTATTCAAGATTGTTGGATTAGTATATTTTCTTTGTTCATTTATATATTTATCAGCCATTTTTTGTTTGTTTTTTTGAGTTTTTAAAATATGTGAAATATAATGTGGAAATGAATTGCAAGTCTATTAATCCACAAGGTGGAGCTGCAACAGGAAGCAAAGCACAAAAGTCAATTTAAATAAGTGTTAATCTGCAGTTCTGTTGTCAGGAACAGAACTAATCTGCAGAGGCTCTTTGGGTTCAGAACATCTGAACGAATTAAAAACAGGCAGAATCAGGTCCAGGTGGAGGTCCAGGTGGAGGAGGTGGCTGAGTGTGCAGCAGAAGGAGTGGAGGAGTCTCAGTGTGTCTGCAGAGACTGTGTAGAAGGACAGAGCAGCAGCAGAGCAGTCCAGATCCACTGATGATACTCTGTCACATCCAGAGGAACACACAGGGAGGATGGTGGACTTGACTTTGTGTCTGATAGTGGAGCTGATCTCAGAGCAGTTCAGACTGCAGCACTGTTGGGATTCCTCTGTCAGTCACTGCTGGATGAAGCTCTCCTCTCCACTCTACCTCCCAGTAACATGGCCCAGTCAGAGCCTCTCCACACACAAGCTGATGCTGCTGCTTCAACCTCTCTGGATCATCAGGACACAGCTGATCCTCTCTCAACACCACCACCTTTCTGATCCCTCACACAGAGATCACCAGCTGATGAGAGAAGAAGACAGCAGAAGTCATAAATCAGAGTTTACAGAGTAAATGCTCCGTACTTGTATAGCGCCTTTCTAGTCTTTTCGACCACTCAAAGCGCTTTTACACTACATCTGCATTCACCAGTCATACACATTCATACATTTCATCGGAAACTAGCATTCACACTCATTCATACACTGGCAGAACAGCCAAGGACACTTCGACACGCAACCAGGGGGAGCCAGGGATTGAACCGCCGACCTTCCGATTAACGGCCAACCCGCTCTACCTCCTGAGCCACAGCCGCCCCACAGAGCTGTGTTGAAATGAGAGAACAAACACTCTGAGATCAGATTTGATGGACAGTTTGATGAATGAGGACCACTGTCTCGTTACATCATGTGTTGCTGCTTATTTCCTGGAGACATGAACACAACAACAACAGTCGTCTTCACATCAACTCAAACACACGATCACTGCCTGTTCTCTCTCTCTCTCTGTCTTTCTGTCCAATCCCGAAGCCTGTCACCATTCTCCTCTCACAGCTTCACTGAGGAAAGCAGCCGCTGAGAAGGTTGGAGGTTTACAGGAAATACTGGATCTCTGTTTTGATACTAACTGTGTTTAGTACAATACTGCTGAAACCAGCATGGACTGACTCAGACCCTCTACTGACCTCAGGGTCTTCAGTCTGCAGTGTGGACTCTCCACAAGATCAGACAGCAGCTTCACTCCTGAATCCTGCCGCTTGTTGTTACTCAGGTCCAGCTCTCTCAGATGGGAGGGGTTGGAATTAAGAGCTGAGGCCAGAGAAGCACAGCTGATCTCTGACAACCTGCAGCCCTCCAATCTGAAAAAATAATAAATGATGTAACTTTAGACAAGACAATGTTCCTGTTTGAAATCATTCCGTGTTAAATAATCTGTTCAGAGCTGAAGAAGGTTTAGAATGTAGAAGTTTAGAAAATGGAAACTCCAAACACTTGAACCCAAAACTGTAAAATACAAAAAGGTCAAATGAGCTCTCATTAACATTAATGACCGTGTGCTGCTACTTCAATAAAGACGTAGTGACGTCACCTCTTTAACGCTGCAGTTTTTGCATCTTAATGTCGTTGATTTGTATTTGCACACTTCATTGCCAGTGTTCGAGTTATAATCTGAGCTTTGTGGGGGTCTCTAATATAGGCTACTACCTAACGTTACCGGCGGGGTGGGGGTAGAGAGAGAGAGAAAGCTCATTGCTTATTACACCATTCAATATTTCCCTCACACACACGCCAACGCACAAACACACACACAGCAGTCCACTACTTGCCCCAGATGTCTGATATTGCAACAAGGTGTAGGTCTACTCACACTAGGCAATCCGTTAAGTTTTAATAGCCTGAAAAAAAACATCAAAAACTATTGCTCAAAGAGAAAACACAATTCTGCCCTTTATGGTAATATTAAAGTGTTATTATTTTATTCACTGCTTGTCACTGCTTATCATTTGTAGCACTGTACTAATTGGAGGATGCATCAAAAAGCCAATAATACTAAACAAATAAGCTGAAGTCAATACAGAGTAGCCTTATACAGTAGGCTACAATCCAACAAGTTTATTTTCGCGGGTCGCGGCCTCAGCCTGTTTGGTCAAAACAGTGCGGACGATAGTGGCTGATGGTGGAGAAGAGCAGCCACCCTGCCAGTTATGCGATACGCAGCGTAGTTCATTAGAGAAGCGTGTTCATTTAAGTCTGTTTATCTTGTTTAATGTAAATAATAGTACGTATTAATTCAATGGAAAAATACATTATTTGTGATTCAAAATAATGGTTGTTGATAAATGAATTAGTGACCCCCACAGATGCATGATTTTACTGCTTCCATGGGAGCTCAGACCATCCTTATGGGAACTGAGCTCCCACTGGCTCCCACGTAACTCGAACCCTGATTGGCACTTGGGTGGTGGGTGTGTAGGACGCAGTTAGAAGTAGGTGCACTCACCTGTTCACCTCTCTTGGCTTGAGTGATTACGGGGGTAGGGTGAGCTCGGGAGTGAAATTTTCTGTTCACCGCATTTTTATCTAGAATGCTGCATTTGTGTCGTCTGGTGCCGTTGCGTTTTCTTTGCATGGATGTATGAAAAAAAACAGTTGGAACCATTATGCATTGCTGTGAAATTGAAGATAAATGGGTTAAACGGTGTGTTGGAAATGTATCATTGTGTGCTCGTCATCAAGTTTTCTCCTGTGTTTAGACTACTGCGGCTGTTTTTCCTTTATCGACAGTCATCCATAATATCATTTGTCCACCGCGACTTGTAACATCATAGGCTACCAAGCTTTTAACCGAGTGAATTCTGAACACATGCAACTAAGACGACCGCCATCATCCATCCCGATGTTTCAATGTTCACATCGTGCAATGGAAATTCGGAACATCGCTCAATCCTAGTTTGTCCTGCAGCATTCTCAGAAGAGTGTGGAAAATGCTGCTGCTGTAGATGATAACATTTACTCATTTGGCAGACGCTTTTATCCAAAGCGACTTACTTTTGAGGAACACCATAAAAGCATCAATACAGCACGAGATCTACAATTGACAATACTAGTAAAGGCAGCAATAAATGCTAGTAAGAGCTAATAGCACGAATGGCATCAGTGGGGTAAATACCTAGGGAAGAACGTAAGAGTTAACAAAAAAAGTGCAATCAATACAAGATAATTAAGAAAAGACACAGAAGAAGAGCACAGGAAGTGCATGTTAGAGGTTAGGGGCTAGAGGTGTAATAAGAAAAAGTGTTCACGCAAGAGATGAGTTTTCAAGAGCTTCTTGAAGTTAGAGAGGAACGCTCCTGCTCTGAGGGTAGCTCGTTTCACCATAATGGCGTCACAGATGAGAACAGCTGCGACTGAGATTGCTTTGTGTGTAGGGATGGCAGAGCCAGGTGACGTTCGTTGGATGTGTGCAGTGGCCCAGAAGGAACGGAGGCTTGTATTGTGGAGTTCAGGTAGATGGTGCAGACCCAGTGGTAGCTCTGTATGCAGCATTTGTGACTTGAATTTGATTCGGGTTAAACCTAGTGATAGTGTTTCTAAAGTTGCCAGCAGAATATCAAAGAAAACAAGTTCAACAGGAAGTAAGTCTACTGTCTCAACTGCCTCGTCAGCACGTATTAAAGCTGAGGCAAACATGGAGGAGCAAGAGGAGCAGCTCAGGAAAAGGAAGGAGCTGCTTAACTTGGAGACTGAAATAGCTTCATCAATGGCTAAAGTAAATGTGTTATGACATTTGGTGGGGCTCTCGGGTGTCGAGTGCTGTACAATGTAAATCAGATGGAATGAAATCAAACAAAAGCCAGAATATTATTATTATTATTATTACTATTATGTCTATGACAGTTGCACAGCCATCTCAAGATATTTCTGCAGGTAGCTACCCACATGCACGTTTGTTGGATGCAGGACCTGAATAAAGAGGAGTCAATCAGCAGCCTATAGGCAACTCATTAGAGCAGTCTGAGCCAAATGCGTATTAAAGTGGAAACATGTCCTCGATCTCAATCGCAAACAGATTATATCCTTTAATGCAAAGCTGTACTGGTCATCACAACCTAATAAAATTACATCTTTGTTAGCTGAACAACAGTCAGTTTTCTTCCTTCCAAGAAGAGACATTCAGATTCCATTTGTCATGGCAAAGGTAAGGTGGCCTCAAACGGCTGCCATTGGCTGAAGAAGAAAGATGTATTGAAACGGTGTTATGCTGAAGGTGGATGATAAACACAGGCGGTTTCAAGAAAGATGGACAAAGCAATAGGCTAATTTTGTTGAGATTAATAGAAAATCTACCTGCCTGATATGCAACGAAAAAGTTACCATTTTAAAGGAATAAAATATCAAGCGTCATTAATGGACTAAACACAGAGAGCAACGAGACGTAGGCTACCGAGGAGACAGCCACGCAGATACAGAGAGGATTTATATAACTTCAAAGTCTTTAAAGCCAAGAAGGATGCTGAAACTGCAGTTGAAGCAAGTTATGTGGTGAGTGAATTAATCACCAATTAAGGCCAGTTTGAAGGACTGTGTGTTTAAAGTTGCGGATATTTTATGTACAGAAAAAAAGAGTGAGTTTAACAATATCGGCAAACACGGTGGCGGAGCGGATCAGCTAGTTATCAATTCAATTTCAATTCAGTTTTACTTATATAGCGCCAAATCACAATAACAGTTATCTCATAGCGCTTTTCATAAAAGAGCAGGTCTAGAACGTACTCTGTGATGTTATTTATACAGTAGAAGCCCAACAATTCCCACCAAGAGCAAGCACTAGGTGACAGAGGCAAGGAAAAACTTCCTTTATCACGTTACATGATCAGTAACATGATAAAGTTAAAGCTTCCACTGTCCAAGGTGTTCAGTCAGTTGGTATGCCTTTTTGGAAGCAAATAGGCTTACTAAATGATGCCCATCTTGAAGCTGTAGCTGCTACTGAGGGTTTTACCTGCAACCTCCATCAGAGCAAATGTGTTTCAGTTGTGTGAGAATCTGCATTGTTAGTTTATTGCATTTGTTAGTTCAGTGTTAAATTGATGTATAAAACTGATTATTGCATTTTTTTAGAAGTATGACGAACGCTCAGTTTGCAAGATTTGAGTTCATTTGTGTGTACATCAGTGGCCCAATTTGAATTATCGAAGTACATTTTTTGGTTACATATACTTAATGATGCACACATTTGAGTAAAGTAGGCTCTATATTATACTTTTGACTTCAGTATAATTATCAGCCAGCTTTAATTTACTATTTATTTCAGAAAACCTGATGCCAGTTCATCAAGACAACATCCCTCGATAGGAAGTTCTTAAAAGATAGGCACACCTAAAATATGTGAAATTTATGGAGACTGATTCAGAGGTGGACCTATTTATTGGGACCAATGTCCCCAAGGCCCTAGAGCCATGGGAGATTGTTTGAAATGTGAATGGCGGTCCTTTTGCAGTTAAAACTACGCTAGATTGGACAGAATTGTCCTCTCAAAGGAGACTGCAACAGTGACACCACTTGACACCTACAGACTGATGTCACCGTCAACAGAATTTCTGTTGCAAGACTTGATGAACTGTGGGAGCAGCAAAAGATGATGTGCTCAGGATGAGCAATTGTGTTTGTCAAGAGAGGATAGTAATTGTATGAAGTCTGTCACAGAATCTGTTAAGCTGGTCACTACAGTGTTGCTTTACCTTTGAGAAATAATGACGTGAAATTACTGAACAATAAAAGGGTTGTGCTTGAGATGGTAGATTAGCATGCATAACAGATTATGAAAAGTGGCAGTGTACACATACTGTATAATGCCCTGGCAAGCAATGATAACAACAGAAGTTAAACTCTAAATAGAACATCAGCCCCTACACCCATCCCACTTTCCCAAACAAAGTGAGAGTTTAGGCCCCACATACTCACTTCGGGTTTGCCAGATCATATGCGGTATAAAGCTGTTAAGCTAGCCCAAAATCTATACCGCTCCCTCCAGTAATGTGAACTATTACATGTTGACAGAAAAAGAGACAGTCATGTCCAGCTTATGTGAATAACATATAAAAGACACATACCAAAACCTTCCAACTCGACGTGTGTGTTAGTATTTAAGCAAGACTCCCTGCAAAAGTCTCTGCATCCCATGGGGAAGAAAACACCTTGTCGGTGGATACGTGGGTGACATGCAGTGGATAAAGAAAACCAGCCTTCACCTCAACATCCAGGAGCCACTTTCAGACATCATCAAAAGCTTGGCACTGCTTCATCACCTCTGCTGGACAGTCTGGAACTGCTGGCTGGCCAGCTGCAGTATTTTCTCTTTCACTTGAAAGTGGTAAATCCGATCAATCATCACGCACGGCAACGCGTCCTCACCAGAGAGCTGCCTGCCCAGCTGGTTTGCTCAAATGTGCCAAAGGTTTAGAGAAGTTTTCAGCACCCAGTAGCTCGGGGAAGAGCTTAGCCAAAAACTCAGTCAAGCATCCATTCTACATTTTTCCACAAATTTTAGTATTTTGCCACCAGGAGCGAGCCTAAAGGTTGATTACTTTCAGGCTAAGTGCTTCATTCTCTGATGTAATTTTTGTGCATGTCTGCTCAACAAGCAAAAGGCGGCAAAAGTGGCAGAGGACCAGACAAAACTTTGTTCCTGGATAACTTGTTATCATCGTGGATGACTCTGTGCCTCGCAACTCATGGCTGCTGGCCAGCGGAGACCCGTTGGGGTGATAGGTATAGAATATTTGAACATAATGTTGCTATTTGCTAAAATTCCCAGCTTTGGAATGTAGGAGCCACAAATGTACGTTTTTTGCATATTCATGTGCTTCGTTTGCATTTGCACATTGCATTGGCATTTGGGTGGTTGGTGTGTATGTGGGTGTGTAGGACGCAGTTAGAAATAGGTGCAGTCTCCTGCTCACGTCACTTGGCTTGAGTGATTATGGGGGTAGGGTGAGCTGGGGAGTGAAATTTTCTGTTTCTGTTTGTTTCTGCATTTTTATCTAGAATAGTGTATTTGTGTTGTCTGGTGCTGTGGCCTTTTCTTTGCATGGATGAATGAAAACAACAGTTAACTGGAACCATTGTGCATTACTTTGTAAATGTAAAATTAATGGGTTAAACTGTGTGTCAGAAATGTATTAGAGTATCATTGTGTGCGCGTCGTAAAGTTTTCTCCTGTGTTTAGCCTACTGCGGCATCCACAATAGGTTCCATCTATACAAACTTAGTTTCTGTGGGTTTGGCTGCACAACATGATTTAAGACTCCAAAGTCTCCAAAGATGTAAAATATGTCAGGATAAACTTTCGGAAATGTGATCAAAAGACATCTACAATATTTCTTTGAGGAAATCAAATCAAAGCTTCTTCACTTCAAACTATTTAGTCAGTATAATCATCATATAGCTTCATAATAATGTTGGAATTGTCTGATAGTTCTCATTTCTTAAAAAACATGATGTGAAATAGAAGCTGAAAATCAGGAGTTTAAGAGGTTCAGAGTGAATTATCCAGTGGAGATTTTTCTTGTTATATTAAGCTTTTAAATGTGGAGCTCAACCAGGGGTGTAGATATAGACAATGCAGACAGAGCAGCTGCACTGGGGCCTGCACAGGTACTACAGGCCTTTGACGGGACAATTTACAAGCTAGTCTTTGGCAGGTGCAAATGCAGTAAACCTCATCAATCAATTGCAAACACCCATTTCACCTCAATGCAGTATTTACAATTGCCCTCAAGTGCTAAATAAACACTCATATGTGCATTTCCTCTATTGCTGTGGTGTCCGACACCACAGGCTTTTGTGGGTAAAACTACTGACTGCAGTCACTAGTTTTACAAAAGTCTGTAGCAAGCAGTAGGCTATAAGGTATACGGTGAATTATAAAAAAAGTTATTCCACAGATTCAACAGAATGAATTATGTCTTATTTTCTTTGATATTTATGTCACATAACCCACATATGCATTGCTGATGCCGGTAAGATGTATATGAATGCCCAATCTTAAGTTTCTATTTGATCATGTAACAAGACGCAAGATCTGACCAGTATATTAGCAGTTTCAAGAGGTTTCAAGAAGAGACGAGAGAAAAGAACAGGAGGAGAGGATCGCCAAGCTCCATAATAAGATTGTTTTGGAATACTGAGGACACTGTCAAAGATTTTGCTTGTTGGATCCCATTCAGTTAGTTGATTTAGCCTACAAGTGCTTTTTCGGTGGATTTGGTGCAGCTGCCTTAACACTGTTTTAAAAGTTATCATTTCAGGGTCAGCTCGCTGCTGAGTAGACCTACCTGTTTGTGTGGATGTGCGTGTGGGTATAAAACTGTGTGTGCACCGTAGCTGGCCTGTTTTCTGAACATGGTGTTGTTTTATGGGTAGGCCACTTTTCTTTATTATTCACCATAATGTCTTGCCTCTCTGTCGAAGAGGAATGTGGTTGCCATGATTCGCGAGGTTATTGTACTGAAATTGCCCGATAAAAAGTCTGCTTCATTTCAGCACTGTGCACAGCTCCTGCACTCAGCTGTCTGTAGTGACGTTTCAGTATTTTGACAATGACAGCACTGGGCATGCTCCTTTTAACTTTCTCTTTGACTTCTGTACTTTGCAAATACAAAGTCTAGGTGACACAGTCCGACTCTGAAAATCCATCACATGATGGTACTTTACTTTAGATTGCTGCATCCAGGCACATGCAAAATAGCCACAGCAGCAGCAGCATGTGTGTGTTGGAGAGAAGCACACAAAGAGAACTTCTGAAGTTAATATGTTAACATGGAAAGAAATCAATGTAAGGAGCTTTAAATGAGGTATTTAATGCATCTAATCTTATCAGTTTTTAAACCGTGGCAAAACAAGAAAACAATGCACATAATTTTGCCAATTTAGGGATCCCTTCTAGACACAAACACAGTGGGGGTGCCTGTGTGCTTCGTAACGGTGTAGCCCAAGGGCCCATCATAACAGCCTGCACTGGGCCCTGTTGTTACCTACCATATGCCACTAAGCTCAACATTGCTCTGCCATAGTCAATGGACGAAGGAAGAAATGAGACTTTAGCACTAAGATACTCAGTGTGGATCAGTATAATATCAGCCTTATGTCTACACTTTAGTGTCACCACAACTTTCACATCATATTAATCTCAGCACAGAAGGAAAAAATGGTGTCTGACCTCAGAGTCTCCAGTCTGCAGTGTGGACTCTCCAGAAAAACACACAGCAGCTTCACTCCTGAATCCTGCAGCTTGTTGTAGCTCAGGTCCAGCTCTCTCAGATGGGAGGGGTTGGACTTCAGAGCTGAGGCCAGAGAAGCACAGCTGATCTCTGACAACTGCAGCCCTCAATCTGAATAAAGAATAAATGATGCCAATAAAAATATATTTCTAATCCAATCAGATGTGTTCAGGTTTAAAATATGGAGCTCAACATTACTATGTCCTAATCAATGAGCTTTTCCCTAAAATGAGTAGAGGGACTTTGTCATTGTGTTATTGTGGATCATCATAATGTCAACCTTCTACAGACATCATCCAAATGTCAGCACAACATTCATACACCTATTCATGTCGACACAGATCAATAACATGCTGCTAATCTCAGGCCTGTGTGTGTGTGTGTGTGTGTGTGTGTGTGTGTGTGTGTGTGTTCTGAAGGATCAATCAGTGATCAGAAATTCTTTGTGAAACCACATTGAAACAAACAGAAAGCAAAGAAATATTTCTACGTTATGTATGAACAGAAATTAGCTTCGATTGTTAATTAAAAATATCAATCTACAATAGTAACAGAGAGTCAGTGAACTGACCTCAGAGTCTTCAGTCTGCAGTCTGGACTCTCCAGAAAACCACACAGCAGCTTCACTCCTGAATCCTGCAGTTTGTTGTCACTCAGCTCCAGCTCTCTCAGATGGGAGGGGTTGGACATCAGAGCTGAGGCCAGAGAAGCACAGCTGATCTCTAAAATACTGCAGTCCCACAATCTGAATAAAGAATAAATGATGTAACTTTAGAAGAAAATGTTCCTGCTTGAAATCATTCAGTGTTTAATAATCTGTTCAGAGCTGAAGAAGGTTTTGAATGTAGCTGTTTAGACAATAGAAACTCCAAACACCTGAACCCAACAGGATGCAGGTTCAAACTGTAAAATACAAAAAGGTAAAAAGAGCTCTCATTCATATTAATGACAACGTGCTGCTACTTCAATAAGGACGTAGTGACTGCAACTATCAAACTCTGCAGCTCCACGAGTGGCTCCATCTATACAAACTCATGTTGTGCAGCCAAACACATAGAAAAACCCACAGAAACTGATTCAAGATTCCACTCAAGATCCCAAAGTTTCCAAAGATGCCAAACATGTCAGGATGAACTTTGGGGAAATGTGAACAAAAGACATCTAAAATATTTCTTTTAGGAATAATGGAGTCATCAAATCAGCTTCTTCACTTTAAACTAGTCAGTCAGTATAAGCATCATATTGTCACAAGCTTGGATTTCAGTGTGGTGTTTCTTTGATATTTTGTTTATTGTCCTTTCTGTTTTACCCATTGCCTCTGTGTTCTTGTTTAGGATTTTGTGTTTTGTAGCTTAGTTTCATTCATTCACAAGTTTAAGTTTACTTAGTATCTGTCTCGTCTCTTATCTTAGTTCTTTGCCTTAGTTCTTAGTCCTGTGCCTTTGTTCATGTTCTAGTGTTACTCCTGGGGCGTGTACCACAAAGCAGGATTTGAGCTTATAGAGGTAAGTTTGGGGTTAACCCTGGGTTTTCAGTACCACAACAGTGGTTCACTTTTTACCGGGTTAGATTGGTCGGTTACGTTGTAACCTTGGTTCTCTGAGTGGACAATCTCTCCACTGTTACATATTCCATATGTACGGGGTTGGTCCCCTGAGGTCAGGTACGTGGAAAGCTCTTTAAGACACACTGGCTTGCCCAGCGATGCTGTGGTTCACCTATAAAGCCGGTGTGAAATCCCTGATTGTTTTCTCCGAGCGGCAGTTGGAGAGATTACCAAGGTTACAATGTAACCAACCGTTCTCTATCATGTCGAGACTTTCAGCTACCCAGGGAGGAGACCGTGCTACCCAAGCCCATATAGTGGAATAAACAAAATATTTATTTATTTGCTGCCCCAAAACTCTGGAACAAGCTCCCCCCCTGACATTCGTACTATAACGATATATCCATCCATCGTCAAAAGCTTATCCTGTGTACAGCGTCGCGGGGGAGCTGGACAATTTTTAGAGACACCAATTCACCTAGCCTGCATGTCTTTGGATGGTGGGAGGAAGCTGGAGCACCTGGAGAGAACCCGGAGAGAACCTGAACATGCAAACTCCACACAGAAAGGCCGGGACAACCGGGGTTTGAACTTCTTGCTGTGAGGCGACACTGCTAACCACTGCAACACCGCGCCACCCACATTGTGCCTGGACTCAAAGCAAATGAAGAGCTGGTTCATCTATCTGAGGGCCTTGAGTGCACCTGCCATATTCAGCCAGCACTCTGATCAGGCAGAATGTGGACTGGGTTGGCTCGATCACCTGTCCTTCCATGGGACAGAAGAGTGACCGTAGCTCGACCGGCTGGGTCAGATGGCATTCAGACGAAATCTAAGACTGGAAAGCTGGATTGTCCCTGGCGGGACCAGGAACTGTCTCAAGCTGGGTCTGCAGCAATGACAGGATGTCCTGTGCCCTCGCCGACTAAGGATCCACCTGTCGAGTTCCGGACAATGTGGCAAACACGCCCCAGCGGCAAGAGTAGGCGGCCCTCATGGAAGGTGCCCGCGCCTCTTGCATTGTTGAGATCCTCGGGCAGAGGTCTGTTGTCTGTTCCAGAGTCTCGACTGAAAACTAAAGGGGACAGAGCGTTTGCTGTCAGGGCCCCGAGGCTCTGGAACAGCCTGCCCGAGGAAAACAGGTCGGCTGAGTCAGTGAACTCTTTTAAGTCCCTTCTTAAAACATACTTTTATAGGAGAGCTTTTCCCGATGTTATTTGACTTTATTTTATCCCTTTTATTTTATTGTATTTTACTAATTTTATATAAATTTTTCATGCTCTTATCTTGTTTTTTTTTGTATTATTCTTTACACTTGTTAAAGCACTTTGTAACTTGTTTTTGAAAAGTGCTCTACAAATAAGGATTATTATTATTATTATTATTGTTCTCACCACAGGTTACGTCCCTTGTCCCTTTCAGGGGGGCCAGGCCACTAGCTGGAGTCCCACTGGGAAGGGGTGAAACAGAGTGCCGCCTGCCTGCGACAGGCAAGGGGAACTATCTGCACCATGGCAGCTATTAAGCCCATTAGGTGAAGGCAGAGCCCCCAGTTGTCCCAAAGAGGAGCCTCCAGAATCAGCCTCACCGCATCCACCCACACTCTTCTGAGAAGAGGTTGGAGGAGAGTGAAGGATGGAAAGCAGACCTTGGGGCCACAGGTGGCCCAGAGCTTCCAGCCCAGGAGTGGATTGCCGTTCTTCAGGGAGAAGAAGAGTTGACAATGCGCAGATTCTCTGCACGCGAACAGGTTGACTTTAGCCCTGCCGAAGCGGTGCCATATCCAGCCTCCACTTCCCTGGGTGAGTTTCCTCTCGACATGATGCTGCTGAGATCAACAGCCCGGCACGTGTACCGCTCTGAGAAAGCAGAAGCGGGGAGTGCCCACAGCCACAACTTGGTTGCTATCTTGCAGAGAACCCAGCCCCCCTTGCCTGTTGATGCAAGCCTCCTCTACTGTGCTGTCCACCCGGACGATGACATGATGACCTCGCAGTCTGGGCAGAAACTGGCAAAGAGCCAGGTGCACAGCTCTTAGCTCCAAGACTTTGATATGCTGAGTCACCTCCATGATGGAGGCAAGGAAGGAGGAAGCCTCCTGAAGCTCCTCTGTAGGACTGGGGCTGACAGAACCCTCCGGCACGTGATGAGACAGGTGGCGCAGGTAGAAAGACATAATGGCTTCAGAATTAGCCAAGCAGGTCTGCGTAGCCATAGCCTGCAGTTCTTGTAGGGCAGGTAGCCTTGAGAGGGAC
This sequence comes from Micropterus salmoides, assembly GCF_014851395.1. Taxonomy (NCBI): domain Eukaryota; kingdom Metazoa; phylum Chordata; class Actinopteri; order Centrarchiformes; family Centrarchidae; genus Micropterus; species Micropterus salmoides. The sequence continues at coordinate 2,707,844 of NW_024044681.1, forward strand.
CTGTACCAGTGTGGAGGACACCTCCGTACTTTCATCGAACCAATATGGCTTGTTGGTGGCTCAAACACAGTACACATTGGTCATGGCCATCTTCAAATGGCAGAGGAATACTACAGCCCACACAGTTATGTCCCTGTTGGCTTTCCATATCTAACAGCTCACGGTGAGATTGGAAGGGGCAGGCACCAACGAGGGGAGCACTCTCTGTCTTACTTCTGTGTTTACACTTAGCTCTGAGAGGCTAATAGCTTAGCGTGCTAGCACAGCTACGCCCTTATCACTTTTTACTTTCTGTTTGTTTGAGATGTCAGGTGTCAGCCAACAGCGCTGGCATGCATGCAGACTATTGTCTGAGCACGTGAGCTGACAGCGCCGGCAATACGCTCAAGGGAGTTGGCATCTTCTCTAAACAGAAGTGTCTGTCTCGTCTGTTAGCCGACAGTATCGTACAGCAGCCTACTAACTGCTTTGAAATGTGTTTAATATTTTTTATTTGTTCCCCAGTCCATTTCCCACAGTCACAGCCATTAAAATAAATGGGATCCATTTTTCTACGTGAGGCTCAATATTAAGAGCAGTTTGGTAGGGATATTCAAATACTAAATTTTAATATGAGGGTAGGCTATTTATTTTATGGTTAGTAGCTATCTTAAAGTCTATCACAGAGACTGGTCATGTTCTGCCCCACCTTTTGCAATGTGGGTGTAGGTAAGATGAGTTTTCAGTAGCCTAGATGTTGACATTCAGTTTTTCAACCACTATTTGAGCACATTGTGTGGCATGAATATATTTTTCGTTTTATTACTTTATGAAGTTAATTTAGAACAATGTTTGGAACACTTTTGAGTGTGTTAAATAAATAAATCTCATTTTTGAAGTGAGTGAGGTGGACCGACCACTTCTTCAGTGCCCAAGTCTTTTAATGGGGAAATGCTGACACAAAGCCGAGCTGAAAGAATAAGGCTAATATTTTCATACAGCTCATAAGAACGCATAAAATCAATGTATTGTTTTAGACTGCGTCTCTTCATTTAGGCATTCACACTGTCTGTGTTTTTCTGCCTCCCTGCATGTGTCAGCTGTAGCCATGCTACAAGGACCATGTTTGTTTCTGTAGTGTCACAGTTTAGCTCTTCGTTTGTAAAATATGATGCTCTTCTGACAGTGGACTTGTTCATGTCTGAGATTGGTCATCTGCTGTGAACATCGCCTCTTTTATGTGAACATGCTCACGGATGGATTGGGAAACCCTGGGTTGACTTACCAAGTTGATGACCAGCTTTGTGGTACCGCTCATCCCAATTGCGATTGTTAGGTTAGTTAAACCAGATAACGAAAACATATCCTAGGTATGTTGAACTCGCTTTGTGGTACAGGCCCCAGGTCTGTGTACTTCTGTTTCTTGTTATTTTGGTCTTGTCTACCTTGTGTTCCATTTCATCCTAGTCTCTGTCTGTTTCTCTGTTTGGTTGTTGTTAGTTTCCATCTGTTCCACCTGTGATCACTGAGCCTGTCTGTTCTCTCCTTGTGTCTGTGTCTATGTCTCTCATGTTAGTGTAGTCCTGTTTTGTCCTGTCTCTGTTCCCTGCCCTGGTTTTGTTCTGTTATGCTGTTTCTGTCTAGCATTGTTTCCTGTCTGCTTGATTGCTTATGTGTCTCACCTGTGATTAATTGCCCTGCCTACTTGTGTGTGTTGCCCTCAGTTCTGTTCAGTCCTTGTGGTGTTATCCTCATATGTTGAGTGTTCTGCCCTGTGCCCTGTTTCCTGTGGTTTCCTGGATTGTTTCCCTGTGATTTGGATTATACCTGCCTGTGTTGAGAATTATTTTAGAACATTACAGCCTAAATTGTTATCATTAATTGCTAGAGCGAAGGTGGTCTGCATTGGCATCATTTAAAATATTATTTTAGAGTGTAAAGTTAAGATTACAGTGTCAAAACTCTATAGCTATTGTCATCATTTAGAGTGCTATTTTATAGTGTAAAGTTAAGATCCCAACGCTGAAACTCTATAGCTCTGAGAGTGTGTGGTCCTCTCTGTGTCTAGCTGCCTGGAGGCAGTAACAGTAGCACATGTGTGTGTAAGCAGGCATGTGTACTCTGGGAGCAGAATGAGCACAGCAAGGCATCATCAAAATGTAGAAGCAGAATTAGTGAAAATTGTGTTACAAAACATACATCAATAGAGTAAGAATGTCCTGTCTATAGCAAACAGCACAAGAGACACCAGGTTTTTGGTTAAAATAGCATGATCAGCAGAGGGCATCCCGGACACAGAGAGGGGGAGCATTGCAGACAAAAAGTTAGACATTAGGCAAGAAACAGTCATCAGTAATTATCCTTAATCAATATTAATAATCATTATTAATCATTTTAATCAGTTGTATTATCATTAATCAGTTACTTACTTTAAGTAATAATTGTTATATCATCATTTTAATCATTTTACTAGTATTAATCATTAATCATTCTTTTCTTTTTACATAGATGTGCTTTGGTTTTTACTTCTAAGTAGTGAACTGTAGTCATGAACACAGAAACAAGCTCACTGTGGTTAGATCCTTGAGTGGGAGGAATGACTGCAGGAACAGGCTGCAGGTGGTTTACCTTGTCCAACTGTCATCTACTGTAGATTATGACCATAGGAGAGGCTACAGGTGTGCAAGATCTGCCGACAATGTGACAGTGCATGCTTTGGTCTACTGTTATCTACTGTTGTTGTGATTACATGAGGAACTGCTGATGTGTTAATCTGCTGATTAAGGGGGTTTGATTGTCAACTTTCAACCTCTGGTTATTATAGCCAGTATGAGCTTTGAGTGAACTTGCTGTAGGAATTCATGCTTTGCAAAAACACGACAGAGGATGACCAAAAATCCGACAGATGCTTGGCAAAAACACGACAGACAGATGATAAGCAGAAAGCAGTCAGCATAACATCAAGAATGCTGTAAGAAACCAAGCATTAATGAAAAATGCAACTTTACGTATGTTATTCTTATATTAATTCTTTAAAAAATACAATTATGTGTCAAATTAAGCATGCGTAACCTTTAAAAAAACGGTGAGACTGAAATTGAAATGTAAATGATGAACTTCTTATGCAGTAGTAAAAAGATGTAGAAAGTCTACAATACAGTAATAAATGACAGCAGGGGAACAGTGTTAATTCGTAAAAACAACACAATAACAGAGGAAAAGAAGTTCATCATAAGGAAAGGAGGGGGCAAACCAGCACAGAAGAGATATATATAATATAAGGCTGTCTGCAGACCATAGGAGGGACTTCATCCTCCGGCCTGCTGGGATGTTGTACAGGTTTGCTGTCCTGTTTTGGAATAAACTCTTTTTGCACCGACTCTTGACCGTCTCCAGAGAAGTTTTTGATTGCAAATTTATTGACTATAATAGAAAGCTAATGGAGTATTTTTTGACAAAGTTTATTAAGTTGGTGAAGGTGGGGACCAGGCTTAACTGGCCCAGCCTGGTCATACATCTGACCCAACACCTGTTTAGATTTTGCTGTTTAGTTTGGACTGTAATTAAAATATCATCAACTGAACTTTGTTCTGGTCTGCATTTTTGTCCACACCTCTGTATTCCTGCTTCAGCACTCAACTTTCTGACACTTTAGTGTCATAACAATGTTGGAAAAAGCAAATACTGAATATATTTGTTGTTGTCTGATAGATGAAATAGATTATTTATTAATTGAATTCATGTAGTTTTATGATCAAAACGTGATGTGGAATAGAAGCTGAAAATCAGGAGTTTAAGAGGTTTAGAGTGAATTATCCAGTGGAGACGTTTCTTGTTATATTAAGCTCTTAAATGTGGAGCTCAACATTGCTCTGCCACAGTCAATGGACTAAACCACTGAAGAAGAAAATAGACTTTAGTACTGAGATACTCAGTGTGGATCAGTATAATATCAGCCTTATGTCTGCACTTTAGTGTCACCACAACTTTCACATCATATTAATAAAAAGGAAAAAATGGTGTCTGACCTCAGAGTCTCCAGTCTGCAGTGTGGACTCTCCAGAAAACCACACAGCAGCTTCACTCCTGAATCCTGCAGCTCGTTGTCACTCAGCTCCAGCTCTCTCAGATGGGAGGGGTTGGACTTCAGAGCTGAGGCCAGAGAAGCACAGCTGATCTCTGACAAACTGCAGCCCCTCAATCTGAATAAAGAATAAATGATGGAGATAAAAATACATTTCTAATCCAATCAGATGTGTTCAGGTTTTAAATGCGGAGCTCAACATTACTGATTATGTCCTAATCAATGAGCTTTTCCCTAAAATGAGTAGAGGGATTTTGTCATTGTAGATCATCATAATGTCAGCCTTCTACAGACATCATCCAAATGTCAGCACAACGTTCATACACCTATTCATGTCAACACAGATATATAACATGTTGGTGATCAAGTCAGTCTGTGTGTATGTGCATTCTGAAGGATCAATATTAGTGATCAGAAATTCTATGTGATAACACATGTAAATGCAAATGCTCTGTATTTGTATAGCGCCTTTCTAGTTTTTGCAACCACTCAAAGCGCATTTACACAACATTCATAAAGGTGGAACAGCCACCAGGGGCAAATCAGGGTTCAGTATCTTGCCCAAGAACACTTCGACATGCAGCCTAGAGGAGCAGGGGATTGAACCGCCAATCTTTCGATTTCCAAGCAACCCACTCCACCTCTGGATGGAAGTTATGTATGAACAGAAATTAGGTTCAGTTGTTAATTAAACATATCAGATCTATATTAGTAACAAAGAGTCAGTGAACTGACCTCAGAGTCTCCAGTCTGCAGTGTGGACTCTCCAGAAAACCACACAGCAGCTTCACTCCTGAATCCTGCAGCTTGTTGTGTCTCAACTCCAGCTCTCTCAGGTGGGAGGGGTTGGACTTCAGAGCTGAGACCAAAGAAGCACAGCTGATCTCTGACAACCAGCAAAGACTCAATCTGAATAAAGAATAAATGATGTAACTTTAGAAGAAAATGTTCCTGCTTGAAATCATTCAGTGTTTGATAATCTGTTCAGAGCTGAAGAAGGTTTTGAATGTAGAAGTTTAGAAAATGGAAACTCCAAACACCTGAACCCAACAGGACGCAGGTTTAAGCTGTAAAATACAAAAAAGTAAAAAGATTTCTCATTAATATTAATGGCAACGTGCTGCTACTTCAATAAAGACGTAGTGACTTCAGCTCTTAAACTCTGCAGCTCCACCAGTGGCTCCATCTATACAAACTCATGCTGTGCAGCCAAACACAAAGAAAAACCCACAGAAACTGATTTAAGATTCCGCTCAAGATCCCAAAGTTTCCAAAGATGCCAAATTTGTCAGGATGAACATTGGGCAAATGTGAACAAAAGACATCTACAATATTTCTTTTAGGAATAGTAGAGTCATCAAATCAAAGCTTCTTCACTTTAAACCATTCAGTCAGTATAAGCATCATGTAGCTTCATCACAATGTTGGAAAAAGCAAATACTGAATATATTTGTTATTGTCTGGTAGTTGAAATAGAGATTATTAATGTCTTCATTGAAGTCATGTAGTTTTATTATCATATTAAGCTTTTAAATGTGGAGCTAAACATTGCTCTGCCACAGTCAATGGACTAAACCACTGAAGAAGAAAATAGACTTTAGTACTGAGATACTCAGTGTGGATCAGTATAATATCATTATGTCTGCACTTTAGTGTCACCACAACTTTCACATCATATTAATAAAATGGAAAAAATGGTGTCTGACCTCAGAGTCTCCAGTCTACAGTGTGGAATCTCCAGAAAACCACACAGCAGCTTCACTCCTGAATCCTGCAGCTGGTTGAAACTCAGGTCCAGCTCTCTCAGATGGGAGGGGTTGGACTTCAGAGCTGAGGCCAGAGAAGCACAGCTGATCTCTGACAAACTGCAGTGACTCATTCTGAATAAATAATAAATGATGGAGATAAAAATCCATTTCTAATCCAATCAGATGTGTTCAGGTTTAAATGTAGAGCTCAACATTAATGTGTCCTAATCAATGAGCTTTTCCCTAAAATGAGTAGAGGGACTTTGTCATCGTGTTTTGTGGATCATCATAATGTCACCTTCTACAGACATCATCCAAATGTCAGCACAACATTCATACACCTATTCATGTCAACACAGATCAATAACATTGTATCACTGCCATCTCCATCAACACACAGCTGACTGACTGTGAGCTTCATCCTCAGGTGTCTTTAGAACTGGATCAACATGAATCCACTTTGAGTTCAGACTAAATTCGGAGCCAAACTCTTCAGACTGACAAACATTTAAAAAGAACTGTTGTGATTTGTGCTCAGACAAACCCCAAAAACAAGAAAACTTAACGAAATTTAAAACTTCTGTTATGGATTTAATTATGGTAGATATACACTGGACAAGAGCAGAATACATGAACTGACCTCAGAGTCTCCAGTCTACAGTTTGGACTCTCCAGTCCAGCAGACAGCAGCCTCACTGCTGAATCCTGCAGATTGTTGTTACTCAGGTCCAGCTCTCTCAGATGGGAGGGGTTGGACTTCAGAGCTGAGGCCACGACTTCACAGTGAGTCTCTGAGAGTCCACAGCCACAAAGTCTGCGATGACAGAGAATAAAAAACTTAAAATATAATAAAAGCTGCTCAGCCATTGATCACAATGTTTGTGGTATGAAACTTGAGCTCCTGTCCACATGTCCAAGTGTCCTTGAGCCACATAACAAACCACATTATTACTACTTTGGACAGAAGTGCCTGCTAAATGACTGTAATGTGAACATGTCATATTGTGATTAACAGGTTGCTGTGATTTGTGTTTGTTCACTGAGCTGTAAAATTAGTGCAGGTTCGAACTGCATTCGAATGGATTTATCTCAGTCATGTGCTTGAGTGTTTTGTGCATCTCTGATGCATCTTATGTCACTCTATCTGCTTTTCATTTCCCATTAAATTAATTTAATGACTCCTGTTGCATTGATAGTACAATTAGTAGTACAGATTGTATTATTACTATTTTATTGCCAATAGTTTTTCCTCAAGTGGAGCTCAGCTAGAGTTCAACAGCATTATTTCTTCTCTGAGCTTGGTGAAGATAAAATCCCTCCACTGAAATGAACCCATGAGCAGAGATCATATTTATTTGATAAATCTTTGTAAATCCTTTCTTAAATAAATACATTAAATGTGAAAGTGTCTTGATTCATCCTTGGTTTTACAAGTGGTTTGTTAGTCCCACGTCCCTAGACAAGCCGTGAACATAACAACTGCAAAGAAAGTCCTTTTCAAAAGAAGAAACATACAGATATAATCTCAAATTATGAAACACTATCAAATAGAATAATTCCATTCACACAAATGTGCTGACACTCTAGTGGGCATCACATGTGCTGCCGTTTTCTCTGCATATCTTGCCTTTAGTGTTGCTGCTGTGAAATGGTGCAGAAAGGAAACACATTATCTGACAGTTTGTGTTTGCAAACTGATATTATTTCTCACATTAAGCTTTAAAAACGATCTCTATCAGTGAACATTACCAAAGTAGCTTTGGAATTTACCAGATTACAGACCAGTCCACTCAAATCCTACCGTAGAGAGCTTCCTTACTGTTTCTAATTTAAACTCATTTCTAACGCAGCAAAACACATGAAGAGACATTCATCGTTGGAACTAAACAATGTAAAGTGGTATCTTATATTTAATGAGGATGGAGAGGGGAATGTTCTGTTCTCTCTTCAAGAGGGAGGATGGCCTCCCCTCACATCCTCTCAAATCAAACAATAATTAGAGAAAATGGACAGAACAGTCCATCATATGAAATAGCTCCCAAACTGCAGAGAAAAACTAGAAGAGCAACAACTGCATGAAAGCTTCAAGTGACGTTAGCTCCAGCAGATCACAGATACGACATGTCTGTGTGTCTGTATAGAAGAAGAACAAGAAACAGACACAGTCAACTAACTCCCAGGGATGACGTATGACGTATGGACGGATGACGTATGACGTATTGACGTAGTGTGTGTGTGCGTTGGGTGCGAAAATTAAACATGGCAGCGCGCCGCTGCTAGAAAAAGATTAACTTATCCGTAACATCCTAATTCAAAAACCTGGATTTCAATTCGGACCTGGACCAACTGGAGGATTACATTGACCATCACTTCAACAGACTTTGTACAATGGGCCGATCACGCAAAGCCAAAAAACCACGCACTTCGGATTCTCCCTTATCAACCGATTCACCGTTATCACCAACATCACCAGCATCCACTCCTACCGAAACAAACTGCTGTTCCGACATACTTTTATCAATCAACGAGCGCTTATCTAACCTGGATTCTAGACTCTCACTAATCGAAGTACTGCACAAAGAATTTCAAAACATCCGCCATAGCCTGGAATACAGTCAACAACAAGTCGATTCGCTCACAGAAGAAAACAAATCACTGAAAAGCTCCGTGGACACACTCACTGCAAAACTTTCCACTGTAAACACTCAACTTACCTCCGTCATCGCTGAGAACAAAGCCATGCAAGAAACTATCCTGGATATACAGTCACGAAGTATGAGAGACAATCTAATCTTCTCCGGCATTCCCGAATCATCCACCGAAGACCCCGAAAAATCTGTTAAGGACTTCATGGTTAACCAGCTCAAACTTACACCAGAGACTGTAGAGCACATCACTTTCCATCGCGTTCACCGTTTAGGGCAGAAACCCATCAACTCCACCCGTTCCCGGCCCATCATCGCCAAATTTGAACATTTCAAGCAAAAAGTACTGGTTCAGCGACAAGGACGGCAGCTCAAAGGGACTCATTACGGACTCAACGACCAATATCCACAAGAGATCATCCGCAGACGTAAGCTACTTTTCCCCATCCGTAAGACAATGATCAATCAAGGTAAAAAAGCAATCATCACAGTGGATAAATTATATTGATGGACAATTGTTTAGAGACAAAGACACTACTCCCTGGCTTTACTAACTATTGAAACTAGCAATGTAACATTTCCAATCCGTTTATGCTCAATTTATATTCAATTCATAATCTTCATATTCTTTAATAAAACCAATTGCATCACGCACGCACATTGTATTCTAAATGCACCTAAATAGCCTTGCACACTGTTTATATGTTTGTTGCTGGTTTTAGGTATCTATGTTTTCCCTGTTTTATTTGTCACTTGGTATAATAGATTTACACACACACACACACACATACACACACATGCACACACACATCCATACACACAGACTTATATACTCACACAAGGTAAATATGAAATGTACATTATAGGTTCATGCAATTGAAATTCTTAACTTGGAATATTCGTGGAGTTGGTTCACAAACAAAAAAAAATAAAGTTTTAAATTACCTAAAAAATACACAAGCAGATATATGTCTAATACAGGAAACACACCTGTCGCAATATACACAAAACAGCTTAAAAACTACACATTTTAACCACTGTTTTTCCTCCCACTATAATTCAAAACAAAGAGGAGTATGCATCTTAATAAACAAAAAAATACAGTTTAACCACCATACAACCATTTCAGATCCTGAAGGCCGTTTTATCATTATTAACATTTCAATCAATAATAATCCAATTACAATTGGCAACATTTATGGACCAAACTCTGATGATTCCGCCTTCTTTGCAAATTTCTCTTCCTCTCTTTCAAACATTTCCAACGGTCCAATAATTATAGGGGGAGACTATAACACTGTAATCAATCCATCATTTGACAGGTCAAAACATACAGGAAAACCTTGGCAGTCCTCTAAAACAATAAAACAGTTCATGAGTGATTTTGGTCTTGGTGATGGTTGGAGGCTACAACACCCACTCGCCAGAGAATACACCTTTTATTCTAATGTCCACCAAACCTACTCCCGCCTTGATTTCTTTCTAACCAGTAATTCAATCCTACCTAATATCTTAGAAACTAAAATACATCCGATCATTATTAGTGACCACTCTCCAGTAACTCTCACATGGAATCCATCTGCAATACCAAAGCACCCCACCAGATGGCGTTTTAATACATCACTCTTGAAAGATCCAGAATTTGACAGCTATTTCAAGAGAGAGTGGACATCCTTCCTTGAAATAAATGACTCTCCAAAGTCGTCAGCATCACTGCTCTGGGAAACATGGAAAGTAGTTTTACGGGGTAAAATTATATCATATTCAGTACATAAAAAAAAAAAGGACAAAGAAAAAGAAGTCCAACTGGAAGAAAGAATAAAAGAATTAGAAATTTTACATGCTAATAATCAATCAGAAAGCATCTATATAGAAATTAGAGAGAAGAAAATTTTGCTTAATGAAATAATAAACAAAAGAAACCAGTTTCTGATTCACAGGCTCCGTCAAGAAACTTTTCACCATAGCAATAAATCCGGAAAATATTTAGCCAGTCAAATTAAAAGAAATAAAGAAAGAACAGCTATAACCTCCATCAGAAACTCGGCAGGGAAGCTAACCAATTCACCAGTTGAGATAAACAAGATATTTCAAGATTACTATATAAAATTATACTCATCGGATCTGGACCCAAACCAAGAAGACATAACCCAATTCCTCGATAACACTATTCTACCCAAACTCAACATGGAACAAGTAAACACACTAGAATTACCAATCACAGAAAAAGAACTTCACTCCGCATTGAAAAGCATGCAAAAAAATAAAGCACCAGGTCCAGATGGCTTCCCTGCTGAGTTCTACGAACATTTTTGGTCAACCGTATACCCACTATTCAGCAGAACAATAACAGAAATAAAACATAACGCAAAGTTCCCATCCCACATGAATACAGCACTTATATCACTCATTCCTAAACCTAACAAAGACCACACCTTCGCATCTAACTATCGCCCTATCTCACTTATAAATGTCGACATAAAAATGATTAGCAAAACACTAGCCCATAGAATTGAACAAATTATACCGTTTATAATCCATCCTGATCAGACCGGCTTTATAAAAGGTAGATATGCATCCAATAACACCCGCAGATTATTCAATCTAATGCATTACTCATCAGTACAAAAGAAAGATACTCTCATTGCCACATTAGACGCCGAAAAAGCTTTTGATAGGGTCAACTGGAAATTTATTAATTGGATCAAGATTTTATACACATCACCATCGGCCACAGTCACAACCAATGGACTAACATCACAAAGCTTCACACTGCACAGGGGGACGAGGCAGGGATGTCCACTCTCTCCATCCCTATTCACGATTTTTATTGAACCTTTAGCAGCAGCTATCCGCCAAAACCCAGTAATCAAAGGTATTGAAACACCACAACAAACACATAAAATCTCACTTTATGCAGATGATATCCTACTATATATACAAGAACCCCTAACATCCACTCAAGAAGTAATTAAAACAATCCAGTCCTTCTCAAAAATATCAGATTATGCAATAAACTGGAACAAATCTTTCATCCTCCCTCTACATAAAACCAAATGGGATGTGGCACCCCACCAAACACCTATACCTATATGTCATGATCACATCACTCACTTAGGCATTAAGATCTCCTCCAGACTGTCAGAGTTGGTAACACTCAACTTCACACCACTGCTAAAAAAAATAGAAGACGATTTGCTTCGATGGCTCAACCTTCCAATCTCCATAATCGGCAGGATAGCAGCAATAAAAATGACGATTTTACCGAAAATTAATTATCTATTCTCAATGATTCCAACCCACCCTACACTCACCTGGTTTAAATCACTAGACTCCATTATCACTCACTTCTACTGGAAAAATAAAACGCCAAGGATAAAACTCACTACACTACAAAAAAGTAAGGTTCAAGGAGGACTAGAAGCACCAAATTTCCAATATTACTCAATGGCTAACCAACTGCAATACATATACAAATGGATTCACCCCACCCAATCCGATATTATATGGCTAGATATAGAACAATCACTATGCAAAGAATTAAATATAGCTGACATACCGTTCCTCACCAAATCAATCAAACAACACACATGTTTTAATGCAGTAACTATAGCTTCCACTCTGACAGCCTGGTGGAAATTTCACCATATCACAAATTCTAAATTAGTTCCATCTAACTTCACACCACTGTGGAACAACCGTGACTTTATAAGCAATAAAAAAACATTGAATTTTCACACATGGGCAGAAAGGGGTATTACCCACATTAAGCACATTTTCAAATCTAACACATTTAGACCATTTCCGCAACTAGCCCAGGAGTATGGCATCGGGAGCAACGAATTCTTAAAATACCTACAAATCAAATCTTCTGTTCTGACAAAAATAAACATCAGAGACACAACTTTAGAACTTCCAGCGGCAATATCAGACTTGGTCAACATTTCCTCCCCAAAGAAACTTCTCTCTAAAATATACAAAATGATTTCAAACCAACTTCAGACCATATACTTACCAACAATAAAATGGGAAAACGATCTTTCAATAGCTCCTGATGCCAGCTTCTGGACCCAAATCTGTAAAAACATCCATCTCATGTCCAAAAATGCAAATCTTCAGTTAATACAATACAAAATACTTCATAGAACACATTACACGGGCAATAGATTAGCTAAAATGGGTTTCACATCAGAAGTTTGCACACATTGCAATCAAAATTCTACAGATACATACATCCATGCAACCTGGCACTGCACTCCAATCAAACACTTTTGGGAAGAGGTCACACAGTCACTATCCACTATAGTTGGCTGCCACATCCCAATGTCGCCTTCTCTTTGCTTGCTGGGAGACCTCACAATAATCACTGATAAAACTATAAACTCTAAAATACTCCTCATAGCTCTAACCATCGCCAAGAAAACTATCCTCATGAACTGGAAAACTAGAAATAAATTACACATTAACATTTGGAAAAATCTTATAACAGACTTCATTGCAATGGAATATGCATCTCCCCTTCATAATTACGCATCTAAAACTGACTCCTGCCGCCCAACACTTTCTGACCTCTTACAGCTGTGAACCCTTTCTCGGTTTTCAACTCCAACTCCTCCCACCTTCTTAATCAACCCACGAAAATTAATGCATTTAGTTGTTTGAACTTGTTCATGTCATCATTGTTATTACTATCTTTACTGTTATTGTTATCGTTGCTATTTTCACTTTTATTTTTTCATTGTTGTAATTGCTGATGTTGCTGTCTTTTGCTTTCACCATTGCGGTCACCACTGCCATCATCATTGTCATTTATTATTAATATCATTATTACCATTATTATTATAATCATCAATATTGCCGTTGTCAATGCTGTATTGGAATTAAGTGTCATTGTCATCACTACTGCAATAATTCCCCCCTTATCTCTTCACGGGTTTTTAATGCACCACAACATAGAATAGGGAGAAAAAAAAAAAAAAAAAAAAAAAAAAAAAAAAAAAAAAAAATGTATATATAGAAAACCACACAAACACCAAGGCGGTGGTTTCAATGGGACAGCATCTCTGTCCCAATTTGAGACACTATCGCACTGTACTCTCTCTTTTAATGCACCTTAGACATTACACATAACACACAAAAAAAAAAAAAAAAAAAAAAAAATGAAAAGATAGGGACTGAAGAGATGTGGGGGAAAGGTATCTTACATTATCTTATTTTATCATCTTTTATTTTATGCAGGATTGACAATGGCAATTGGTACATAGGAGGAAGGATGGAAATAAAAATCAACAAACACAATACTGGCAATATGGTGGTAGTGGGGCGGAGATGGTAATGAAAATGGTAATAAATAATAAATGGTAACTTTGTTTACGCATACACACACATACACATACACATACACATATATATACTCACACCTGTTCACATGTACACTTAGATCAAACACTTAAATCACTTTTATGTCACTTCTGGAATTATGGATTTACAAGATTGCTCACTACTGCACTATGTTGGTTTGTATATGTCTGACTGTTAAATAAATACAAAAAAAAAAAAAAAAAAAAAAAAAAAAGAAACAGACACAGTATAGAAACAGAGTGCAGACACTGGATCAGTGGAAAAATAAAAAGACTGCTGGGATAAAATGACTCAGCTCCACCACCTCTACGGAGATTCCACCTGACCACCCGCTGCCATCTGCCTGTACCCCTGCTCAAACCCGCTCGTTCCGCCTGGACCAAATCCTTATTTGAGTTTTTTTGAGAAGAAAAAAACTGAACTGCCTCCTCACTACCTGAGTCTTTGTCTGCACCTCCCTGAAACCAAACCTAACAACAAACTCTTAATCCTGAAGTTTTCCTGCTGGATTTGTATCAAGCCTCCATCACCCAAAGAAAGTTAGAAGATGATAGAAGATACTTGTGTCACTAACTTGATGGATAGAAACAAAAAAATAAGAAGTATTTCAATAAGCAGCTTTAATACTAGTTTAGGAAACTTTTATAGTGTGATTTTTTATTGAGCGTGTGTGTAAAGTGTGTATCTTTACTGTAATACTGATGCTTCAGCTTTACGTTGCTTTACAGTGTTGATAATCACATCTGGACTTACCGAGCCTCTCTGTAGTTCCTCACAGCTGGAATCAGTCTCCGTCGTCCCTCATCTGATGTGTTGTACTTCTTCAAGTCCAACTCATCCAGAACCTCCTCTGACATCTGCAGCATGTAGGCCAGAGCTGAGCAGTGGATCTCAGAGAGTTCCTTCTCTGATCTGTTCTCTAACTTCAGGAACTCTTGGATCTCCTGATGTACTGAGTGGTCGTTCATCTCCGTCAGACAGTGGAAGATGTTGATGCTTCTGTCAGGAGAGATCCAGTTCATGTTCATCACCTTCAGGTTGTTGATGGCTCTCTGGAAGATTTCTAGACCGTTGTCTGTCTGACCCAGCAGGCCTCCTAAGAGTCTCTGGTTGGACTCCAGAGAGAGGCCATGAAGGAAGCGAACAAACAGGTCCAGGTGGCCATTTTCACTTTGGAGAGATTTCTCCATGGAACTCCTCAGGAAGTCCTCCAGTCCCTCTGTGTAGCTGCTGGTGAAACAGTGGAACTTGTAGACTGCAGCCAGAAACTCCTGAACGCTCAGATGAACAAAGCAGTAGACTGTTTTCTGGAAGATCACACTCTCTCTTTTGAAGATCTCTGTACAAACTCCTGAGTACACCGAGGCCTCTGTGACATCAAGACCACACTGCTCCAGGTCTTCTTGGTAGAACACGATATTTCCATTCTCCAGATGTTCAAACGCCAGCCTCCCCAGCTTCAGAAGAACCTCCCTGTCAGCCTCCGTCAGCTCCTGTGGACTCGTCTCATGTCCCTCATCGTACTTCTGCTTCTTCTTCTTTATCTGAACCAGCAGGAAGTGTGAGTACAGGTCAGTCAGGGTCTTGGGCAGCTCTCCTCTCTGCTCTGTAGTCAACATGTGCTCCAGAACTGTAGCAGTGATCCAGCAGAAGACTGGGATTAGACACATGATGTGGAGGCTCCTGGAGGTCTTGATGTGTGAGATGATTCTGCTGGACAGCTCTTCATCACTGACTCTCCTCCTGAAGTACTCCTCCTTCTGGGCGTCAGTGAAGCCTCGTATTTCTGTTAATCTGCCAACACGTGAAGGAGGGATCTGATTGGCCGCCGCAGGTCTGGAAGTTATCCAGACGAGAGCCGAGGGAAGCAGATTCCCCTCGATGAGGTTTGTCAGCAGCAGGTTGACTGATGACTTCTGTGTGACATCAGACACAACCTCACTGTTGTGGAAATCCAATGAAAGTCTGCTTTCATCCAGGCCGTCAAAGATGAACAACAGTTTCCAGACAGCGAGCTTCTCTGCTGGGACCTTCTGTAATGTTGGATGGAAAACATGGAGCAGCGTGAGGAGACTGTGCCGCTCATCTTTGATCAAGTTCAGCTCCCTGAACGAGAGCAGAACCAGCAGACTGACATCTTGGTTTTCCGAGCCCTCTGCCCAGTCCAGAGTGAACTTCTGCACCGAGAAGGTTTTTCCAACGCCAGCGACGCCGTTGGTCAGAACCACTCTGATGGCTCTCTGTTGGCCAGGTAAGGTTTTAAAGATGTCCTGGCACCTGATTGGAGCGTCATGGAGGGTCTTCTTCTTGGAAGCTGTCTCAAGCTGCCTCACCTCATGCTGGGTATTAACCTCTTCACTCTGTCCCTCTGTGATGTAGAGCTCAGTGTAGATCCTGTTGAGGAGGGTTCCACTTCCTGTTTCATCACTTCCTTCAGTCACACGTTCACATCTCCTCCTCAGACTGATCTTATGTTCATCTAAAACCTCCTGCAGACTGCCATCCACTGTCACAGAAGAAAGAATCATTAGTAGGAATTATTCATTATCACCAACATAAAAACAACCAGTAAGAAAAATGAATCCAATTGAAAATGTTTCTGATTGGCTGAGACAGCAACATTTTAAATGCTGCGAGGCAAAGAAACCCAAGAATCCTGTTTTCAGACATGACGACATCAGCAGACAGATGGACAGTCTTACTTTGTACGGCGCTGCTCTGACTGGCTGTCTGCAGTCCAGCTCTGGATCTTTCTCCACACTGGGGACAGGAGGAGTGTCCTGATGAAGCAGACTGGTCCCAGTATGAGGTGATGCACCGTCTGCAGAACCAGTGTCCACAGCTGGTAGAGACTGGATCCTTCAGGACGTCCTGACACAAAGCACAGCAGGACGGCTGCTCCTCCACAGAAACTTGACTCCTCTTCTTCTCTCTGTGAAGACATGTCATGGTTTTGGCTTTGAGGGTTATTATTTCCTGTTTTATTTTTTTAAATGTGAAAAAAAGAATTCATGCTTTGACAGGTCTGTCAACACCACAATACGACAACAACTTTTTCAATGTTTGTTTTCTGAATGGAGTTCCGATGCTATGCTAACTTGTAAAGTGCAATGGAAGCTTGAATAAAGTTACAGTTAGTTAGTCAGTTAGTTAGTAGTAGTCCAACTGAGCTCTAGGTGCCAACCGATGCCAACAACAACAGTGGAACTTGATGTGCACAGAAGCTCGCTGCCGAGAAGCTCCAGTGAAGATAAATCAACATTGTAATCCCAAAAACTAAAGTAAAAAGCTAATTTAATAAAAGTAGTTTACTCTGAGCTCCTGCAGGTAAATGACATAGTTGTCAGAGCAGAATCCACGCAGCATTTTCACTAGCCAAATTTTTGTTTTTGGCAAATTACGTTTTATACAATCAAAGTTGACAATGGCGTGCTAAAATGTACTAATATTATCATTAGATCTGATAAGGTTATGTGTAAAGCTCCTTTTTTGAAAACATGTAGTCTATTAAGATAAACACATTAAAATAGTAGCTTCTTATTATATATGATAAAACTGCTGCATAGGTGTAAAAGATTCATTAAAAAGATTAAAACTAAACTGTAAAAATTTGCCAGAAACATTTGCATCTGCCTTTCCACAGAGCTCTGACTGGATTTATGTTTATCATCACGAAGTTGTGGTAGCTCTGAGTAACTAGAGATACAAAACAAGTATACAGGTCTTTTTTAGATTATTCCCACACAGAGGCATCTTCTGCTTCCCTATGGCATGACAACTTTTATTAAAACATAGTCCAGTATTTTAATAATCAGAAGATGGGTACATGGTGGCCATAAAGGGATGGATATGGTCAGAAACAATGCTCAGGTAGGCCGTGGCATTTAAACGATGCCCAATTGGCACTAAGGGGCCTAAAGTGTGCCAAGAAAACATCCCCCACACCATTACACCACCACCACCAGCCTGCACAGTGGTAACAAGGCATGATGGATCCATGTTCTCATTCTGTTTACGCCAAATTCTGACTCTACATCTGAATGTCTCAACAGAAATCGAGACTCATCAGACCAGGCAACATTTTTCCAGTCTTCAACTGTCCAATTTTGGTGAGCTCTTGCAAATTGTAGCCTCTTTTTCCTATTTGTAGTGGAGATGAGTGGTACCCGGTGGGGTCTTCTGCTGTTGTAGCTCATCCGCCTCAAGGTTGTGCATGTTGTGGCTTCACAAATGCTTTGCCGCATACCTCGGTTGTAACGAGTGCTTATTTCAGTCAAAGTTGCTCTTCTATCAGCTTGAATCGGTCGGCCCATTCTCCTCTGACCTCTAGGATCAACAAGGCATTTTCACCCACAGGACTGCCGCATACTGGATGTTTTTCCCTTTTCACACCGTTCTTTGTAAACCCTAGAAATGGTTGTGCGTGAAAATCCCAGTAACTGAGCAGATTGTGAAATACTCAGACCGGCCCGTCTGGCACCAACAACCATGCCACGCTCAAAATTGCTTAAATCACCTTTCTTTCCCATTCTGACATTCAGTTTGGAGTTCAGGAGATTGTCTTGACCAGGACCACACCCCTAAATGCATTGAAGCAACTGCCATGTGATTGGTTGATTAGATAATTGCATTAATGAGAAATTGAACAGGTGTTCCTAATAACCCTTTAGGTGAGTGTAGTTGGACTTGCCACTAGCAAGATTGCCCAGCAACATTGCTCAAAAAGTTTCCCCATGTATCATCAGCTTAACACCATGTTTCTTAATCTGTTCTTAATGCTGTGCATTTCTTCTCTACACTGGTCGGCCACGCAAACTTACGCAGACCGACTGCTGTGTTAATGTGTGTGCATGCGACCAGTCGCGTGTGATGACAGAGACCATGCCATCAAGTTAAAAGCAGACGGGAAGCTGACGGTCCACATGTGGCTGCCCTGTGACAGATTCAAATTTTATATTCTCTTGACAAAAGTCTGGATGTCGTATTTGGCGCGCGCACCCTCGTGAGAGAGTGAGACGCACATGTTGCAAATGTTCATGTCACCTAGGACAAGTAGGGGACAGTCACGCTCTGGGATTGAAGACAGCAGTGTGTCTAGCTCCTCCACAAAGTTACCCATTTGTCCTGGTGGACGGTATATGACAATCACAGAGACCTTTACCGGAGCGGACACAAAAACAGCATGGTATTCGAAGGAGGCATATTGATTCAGGGGTAGCAGCTGTGTGAATTTCCATTTGTCCAGACGACCGGGGGGGAGTAATTCGTGGACAGCGCAGCGGGGGTAGCAGAGTTTTCTGGTTTGATCCAGGTCTCAGTGAGCGCCAGTAGCCCAAGAGTGTGTGTTACTATAAGCAGTGATAAAGTCAGCTTTGTTCCACGACCTAACAGACAAGTAAACAGATGTGGGTGGTGCCTGTTTTAAAAGCTTGAGGAGTGCCTGGTTTCTGTGCCTGATGGCATGATACCTCTTGCGTGAACCGGAGACAATAGGAATAGTATAGTAGCACATGGCCTGAGTGTAGTTGTAGCTGGCTTGCTCAGTGGACTCACACAGGTAGACTTGCTGGTCTTTACCCGAGTAAGTCTTCACACAAGGAGCCGATGATTACGCAGACGCTTCAGTGGTAGGTTTCACTGAAGTAGTATGAGTCTAATTGCACACAGGTGTTGGGCATGACAACTGATTGGACCCAGCTGAGATCGCCCTCTGGATTAACAAGACAAAAGCTTGGTTTGAGTGGGTGGGACAGACACCCAGTTGTTTGATCTCGCTCAGCCGGCCTTCAGATTCTAGTGGATTGCTCAGTAAAAGTGCAAAGAAATAGCACCTCAAGAGTAGCAAAGAGAGTAAAGTATTACCTCACTGCTGCAAACTTTTATTTGCCCCACGATTCTTGTCCTGTGTTTAAGAGTACAACAGGAGTACAAGTACTCTGTTCAAAGCTTTGGATTGCCCTCTGGATTAACAAGACAAAAGCTTGGTTTCAGTGGATGGGACACACACCCAGTTGTTTGATCTCGCTTTTAAATTCCCAACTCTCCCAGATCCTCTCCAAACAAAACTCTGAAGCCATCGTTGAGTTCTGAGATATATTGGGGACGGAGGTGGGCGGAAGAGGAAGTATGACAAGGTTGGCGGGAGATCACATTTTTTGATCTTTTCTTTTGTGAGTGTAGCAATGGGTTATAGATCAGATGGTAACGGTGGTGGGTGGCCATAGATATGGAGGTTAGCCAAACTAAAAAGGCAGGGCGAAAATCTTGGTGTGAAGCGAACCGTGGAGGAGAGAGTATTCCAAAACAAGCCAACAAAAAGATAAGAGCTAAACCTAGTGAGAGAAGTAGGCATGATGATGACAAGCAGGGAGAGTGGAAAGTCATTACACTCAGTAATTATAAAGGTCACTTTCATCCAGTTCAGGTGACCAACGCCATTGAGAAGGATATGGGGAAAATTAAATATGCTAAATTATTGAGTAACAGAATACAATGCAAGGGCTTTAAAAATAATGGGCACTTACGAAACCAAGCAAAATAGATCAATACACTATCAGGCCTACCCCAGAGGTTAGGCATAAGGAGTTCTCAGCCAGGAAGACCAGCTACACCACAGTAACCGTGCAGTCATTAGTGTATAGTTGAGGAGAACATCTTGATTGTCGAAAAGAAGAGCTTCATACCTTTTATGTGTAAAGCTGTTAATGTTTCTACACGACAAGAAAGAAAAAAGTGACAGGATCAAGACAGTGGTAGAAGCTGCAGAGGAGTTCCATCTGAGATTTATAGCTGAACATATACATGTTATGTTAAGTACTAACAATGAAAATCTTCTCAGAGTGTTATGTAAGCTTATAATATTCCACCCTTTGCAAAGGAAAGCTAGAAGTTTGATTTCAAATGAACAAGAAATTAAAAAGTTTGTAGTCTGAAGTTAAACGTGATTTTGTTTGCATTCAAGAAACTTTATTTTACATGGTTATGAGTATGCTAGGTTTGATAGAGGTAATAATCAGGGTGGAGGATGTGCAACATTTGTAAAGGATGGGATACCATTTAGAAGAATAGCAACAACAACAGAAATAGAATGTGTGGTTACTGAAATTTATAAATCAGATTGGCACTTAGTAGTTATCAACTTATATAACCCTTGTAAACCATTAAGCCTAGAAAACTCAGAGGAAATAATATGGACACAAGGAAACTGGAAATATGGTGTGGAGACTTCAATGCACATAATAGTCTTTGGGGAAGTAAGTATACTGATAATGGAAGAAGCAGTGGAAGAACTGATGGATGTTAGGCAACTAGTTTGTTTAAATAATGGAAATGGCACAAGTATTGACATACAGTGAGGAAAATAAGTATTTGAAGTTCTCCCACTTAGAAATCATGGAGGAGTCTGAAATTGTCATCTAGGTGCATGTCCACTGTGAGAGACATAATCTAAAAAAAAAATCCAGAAATCACAATGTATGATTTTTTAACTATTTATTTGTATGATACAGCTGCAAATAAGTATTTGAACACCTGAGAAAATCAATGTTAATATTTGGTACAGTAGCCTTTGTTTGCAATTACAGAGGTTAAACGTTTCCTGTAGTTTTTCACCAGGTTTGCACTGCAGGAGGGATTTTGGCCCACTCCTCCACACAGATCTTCTCTAGATCAGTCAGGTTTCTGGGCTGTCGCTGAGAAACACGGAGTTTGAGCTCCCTCCAAAGATTCTCTATTGGGTTTAGGTCTGGAGACTGGCTAGGCCACGCCAGAACCTTGATATGCTTCTTACAGAGCCACTCCTTGGTTATCCTGGCTGTGTGCTTCGGGTCATTGTCATGTTGGAAGACCCGGCCTCGACCCATCTTCAATGCTCTAACTGAGGGAAGGAGGTTGTTCCCCAAAATCTCGCAATACATGGCCCCGGTCATCCTCTCCTTAATACAGTGCAGTCGCCCTGTCCCATGTGCAGAAACACACCCCCAAAGCATGATGCTACCACCCCCATGCTTCACAGTAGGGATGGTGTTCTTGGGATGGTACTCATCATTCTTCTTCCTCCAAACACGGTTAGTGGAATTATGACCAAAAAGTTCTATTTTGGTCTCATCTGACCACATGACTTTCTCCCATGACTCCTCTGGATCATCCAAATGGTCATTGGCAAACTGAAGACGGGCCTTGACATGTGCTGGTTTAAGCAGGGGAACCTTCCGTGCCATGCGTGATTTCAAACCATGACGTCTTAGTGTATTACCAACAGTAACCTTGGAAACGGTGGTCCCAGCTCTTTTCAGGTCATTGACCAGCTCCTCCCGTGTAGTTCTGGGCTGATTTCTCACCTTTCTTAGGATCACTGAGACCCCACGAGGTGAGATCTTGCATGGAGCCCCAGTCCGAGAGATTGATTGTCATGTTTAGCTTCTTCCATTTTCTAATGATTGCTCCAACAGTGGACCTTTTTTCACCAAGCTGCTTGGCAATTTCCCCGTAGCCCTTTCCAGCCTTGTGGAGGTGTACAATTTTGTCTCTAGTGTCTTTGGACAGCTCTTTGGTCTTGGCCATGTTAGTAGTTGGATTCTTACTGATTGTATGGGGTGGACAGGTGTCTTTATGCAGCTAACACCTCAAACAGGTGCATCTAATTTAGGATAATAAATGGAGTGGAGGTGGACATTTTGAAGGCAGACTAACAGGTCTTTGAGAGTCAGAATTCTAGCTGATAGACAGGTGTTCAAATAATTATTTGCAGCTGTATCATACAAATAAATAGTTAAAAAAATCATACATTGTGATTTCTGGATTTTTTTTTTAGATTATGTCTCTCACAGTGGACATGCACCTACGATGACAATTTCAGACCCCTCCATGATTTCTAAGTGGGAGAACTTGCAAAATAGCAGGGTGTTCAAATACTTATTTTCCTCACTGTATGTTCTAAACACCATGTATATATACCTAACAAAAAGTTTCATAGCCCAGTGTGTTTGACTGACTCGGATCGTCACTGATTACTCAGCCCACCTACAAGGTTCACCTGCCAAACACCAACGCAGTGTCACTGATAATAGTTATTTTAGATTCACTGAAAGTTTATAATCTAAGCAATACGGTTACATCTCTCGTGTGCGACAGGATGTCACAGGGTTTTGACATCATTTTTGGGCTACATGGAACCGTCCGTGCAGTCTTTGGTCGGCTTCACTGTTTCAACTGTGGCTTACCCCCTTGGTTGTGTTAGACAGATTTGTGCAACTGTGTTCATGAGGGAGAGGGAGAAAGAGAGAGGGACAGGTAAATGAGAAAGAGAGGGACGAGCGAGTGGATGTGCTGCGCGAACGGCGCTCTGCAATCAAATATGATTTTAATTAGTCCTAGTAAAAAAAGGAAACGAAAATCAATCTGTGGCGGTCAGCGTTGATATTTTGGCGGGTCGCCACAAATAAATGAACATGTGGGAAACACTGCAAGAGACCAACAGCAGATAATGTCAAAACTGGAAAAGCTACACCAAATGCAGTCTGGAGGGATCTGTGGGCTAGATATAGTAGATGTCACTTAGCAAAAGAGAAACAGTTTTTTTTCTTGTCTGTGTGTTTTGGTTGAAGGTTTATTTGTTCCGTTTTTGAGGATGTTGAGGACGACCAAGAGGCTCTGGACAAGACAATCCTTGGAATCTTCGCCATTTACGATGAATGTGCAGAACCCACAGATGACCTGCAGGGTGTTGGAATAATCAGAGTGTTAAAGGGCTTCACGACCTAGGTAAAACTGCAAATACACTCGTGTTTTATGTGGCCTCATGGACTCATTGGACTTCAGCTACGCAACAAAAACTTGTGATGGAACTGGATGGTGACATTCTAAAAAAAAAAAAAAGAAAAAAAACGCTGTTTGAAGGAACAGTTTAGATTGCAGGTGGACTGTGGAGCATCACAGACCTTCATGTGCAATGCTCTGAATGGTCTTAGTTTCAAGTGATTGATGTCTAAAACAGACATTCGTTACTCTCAAAATGAGAGTAACAATTAAAAACTTCAAGAGCGGGGAAAACAACAGTTTGAAATAGGGAGACTGACAGAGATCAATGTGAATGAGTTGGCAATAAGATGTATGTGTTGTATGTATACTGTATGAGGTGAGAGAAACCAAATGAATTACATACAGCGATAGACTGTGTGAGCGTATAGACAGGCACCAAATGAATGTGCAAATTTTAAGTTGGTGTTTCTGATATATTTAACATGACATGTTGATTTCAACAAGTTGTGCTGTTCTTGAAAATGTCCATTCCTAAGCTAAATGTGGTGCACATTGTATTGTATTTTGTATTGTCAGTGTAATAAAACTCTGTACACTGTAGGAGCATTTCCTACATGGCATATAACACTGATTTACGGTTTACATATAGATGGTTCTTCTGGTTATGCTAATTAGAAACACTCTTCATTGCAAAAATTCAGTTTTTTTCCAGTCAGTCAAATCTATTTTACTACAACTAAAACTGTAAAATTCTAAGATAATTCAATTTAACTTAATCTCAGGAGTGTTAATCAAATGTGTACAATTTAGTGTTAAACAAGTTGGGATTTTAAAAATTTGTGATGATGATGGTTATGATAGAGTTGAAAGATAAGGCTGGCGATTTTCTATAAGTTTCAAATTGTTGACAAATCCTACGAAAGACCAAAAGCAACAATGAATTTACCGTTTAAGAAGTAAATTCTTTAGTAAGTTTCCAAAACCTGATATGACTTATTCCCTTGTGCCATAGAATCCCATTGTTGTTGGTTTGGTTTTGATAGAACTTGCTGACAATATGAACAACATAGAAAATCACCAGCCTCAGAGGTAGCATCTTAGGTAAGAGTGAATTGGAACCCATTTTGAATTTATTTCCTCTTTTGTGAACATTGTAAAACATTTCAAAGAAGATGGAAAATGTTGATTGATGGTGATACAAATCAGTCTTTATAGGTATCCGTTATTTTGAACTCAGGCCGCTGACCAGGTTGGTGGTACTACAGTATAATGTGTTTCATTGGTAATAAATGAACTTTTTCACTGAACCAAAGTAGTTTGATTTGTATTTACTCAACTACACTGTGTGGAAATTGTTGACATAATCAGGTTTAGTAAGTCCATTTAAAATGTTGGTATTACCAAATGCAGTTGTGTAAGGGATGTCCAGCAGTTAAGTTAGATTTACTTAAGTGAGTTAAGTCAGTATATTGAAATATGTTTATGTTGGCATTAATCATCACAGTTAAGTAAAGCCAAAGAAACAGCATTTTGGTGAATTTATGTTGGTCAGTTTAGTTAGCTGGACGCTGACCTATTAATTACTTCCAAGTTGACCAGATAATGTTGGAATTGCCTAAAACATTCATGTTGGTTGCACATAAGTCAGTTATGGGCATCTTAATAATTGAGCACGACCGCGACAGTTTCACAGGAACTAAGCTTGTCGCTGCCGACCACTTCCCCTCACTCTAACAGGGACACTTGCTACTGAACATAGACTGTTTCTGCTGCTCCCTGATAAAAGAAAAATGTTTCTGCTGATACCTGCTCAAAAGAAATTCCAAGAAAACTGATAAAAGGGTAATGCCCTGGCAGTGGCGAATAGCTTAGGTTAATATTTGATTTGATTACATTAATGTTTAAGTTGAGATTTACAAGAAATATTTTATTGCTACCATGTAAAGGGAATACTGCTGGGAAAAAGCACCTTATTTGTTTAAAGTGTTTGCAAATCACATGTTACTGCACTTTTGTGTATATAGCAGTACATTTAAATAAAAAGCAATACACTACTTTACAATTCATTATTCAATTTTGCGCAGAACATTAATGAGAAATCATGCAATTAAATTTTATTATAGCTCAGCTTATAAAGATATTAATGCTCAGGGTGTGACTTTTTGAAATGGCAGAATAGGTTCTGAAATAATATAACTTGCAGCTAAATAACAAAATGCCTTTAGAAAGGTTTATTTGCACATTAAGCATGTGATGCAATTAAAATATAGAAGAAACAATGTGCATTGTCCAGGAAAATGAACTTCACCTAAAAATAAAAAAAAAAACTATAAAATGACCCAAAAATGTGAACTTCATGACACTGTCACATATGTGTTGCCTCAGCAGGGATGATATTACATGAGAAATGCTTATCTACAGGAGAAACAGATCTGAAAGCAACAAAGAATGCCTGAGAGCTGCACTGACTTATAGTCTATTATATTTCTATATTTTGAAATGTCACGTGCCACCTGAACTTTGTGTTTCCTTTTACGTAAATAAAAACATTTTCACCATAAATAAAAACTTTCATCAGAATGTAGGAAATGAAGTGTTTAAAGAACAGACCCACAGCCCCTATGTCTCAGCATTGAGGATATCTTTAAAACACTGTTTAAGGATTTTTTTGTCTCGTTCTCACCTAATATTGCGTATTGTGATGTCTCGCGAGCTAAGTGTCTCTTCACCTCCCTAATCTGAGCCTCTAGCCCCCGACAGTCGACTGGACAGACTGGTGGGCTCAGAGCTGGACTCTCTAGTGACAGTGGCAGAAAGAAGGACCCTGGACAAACTGCTTTCCATACTGGACAACGCCCACCACCCTCTGCACAACACCTTCATCGGGCAGAGGAGTGTGTTCATTGGCAGACTGCTGTCCCAGCCCCGCTCCACCAACAGACTTAAAAACTCTTTCGTCCGCCTGGAAATCAGACTGTACAACAGCTCCTGGTCATGGCAGGGAGGACAATAGACAAAAGAACAATTTCTACCTCCATCTGCACTCCATTTGCACTGTTTACTGTGTTATAAGTTATTCTATTTTAATATAGGTTTAATGGATGTATGTTTCGTATGCTACTGGATACTTAAAAAAAATAATATAATAATAATCTATCTATGTCCACACCACTTTTCAACACAAAGTGACGCCCTTGTTGGAATGGAATATAAATCCATGGAAAATGTAGAACATGTACTATTACATTGTAGGAATATAGGGATGAGAGGATGAGGATAAGTCAGGCAGGAAGGAAGTGGAACCTTGAAGGTTTATTAGGCACAAAAGGAGATTGCAATCTGCCATAAAACAAGAAGAAGAAAAAGAGAAACGGACAAATGGAACGCACCATTAGTCTTGCTGTTCCCCTCTGTCTTTGCTTGTTCCTCAGTGTATTTTGTCTGCAGTTCAAGCATTGACATTATTAAATCTCTGAACAATACATACTCTGCCTCCATTGTCTGCATTTGGGTCTAATCTCCTGCTCCCCTATTTCTTTGAACTAAAACAATTTGTTGCTTGCTGTTGAAATTATCCAGATTTGTCCGACACTGTGTAGAAGCTCAGATGGTCACAGAGAACAGTAAAAGTGTCGTTACTTTTCTGTTTGAATTCAGCTTTCAGTCAGTAATGAAGATCATTGTTCCTTATTTCAATAATACATTTTATTTGGGGGACGCCTTTCAGGACACTCAAGGACATCTTACATACAAAGTAATAAAATTACTTTGAGGTTTAAATGAGGTGCATAATTCAAACAGTATAAGTTTAAAGAAGTCTGAAATAAGAGGACAAAAAATATTTGGCAAGTCAAGGATAAAAAGTCTAAACCATAGGCTTCATGGAAAAGATGTGTTTTTAGGAGTTTTGTGAAAGATGCAACTGAGTCTGCCTGTCGAATATGAGGGGGTAGTTCCAAAGCATGGGTGCCGAGCAGATAAAGGCTTGGGCTCCCATGGTGGACAGGCGGAAAGGAGGGGTGAAAAGGAAACCAGCAGGGGAGGAACGGAGGGAGCATAAACTGGGAGATCATTGAGGAGGGTAGGTTCCAGGTTGTGCAGGGCTTTAAATGTGAGGAGTAGGACCCTGAACTTAATCCGGTATTGAATAGGGAGCCAGTGAAGCTTGAGAAGATTAGGTGATATGTTCCCATGATTTGGTGAAGCTCAGGATTCTTGCTATAGAGTTCTGAACCAGTTGGAGCTGCAGTTGTCTAGACGGGAAGTGACAAAGAGTGACTGGTAAATGATCAAAATTGATAATGAGAATTTGCTTTTGGACAGGTTGGATTAGATTAGAATGATCTCCGTCTTATTGGTATTAAATTGGAGTAGGCTCATGTTCATCGAGCTCTTGGAGGTGGTTGATGATGGAGATGGGAGGCAGGGAGGTGGAGTGTTTGGTAGAGAAGTAGAGCTGGGTGTCATCAGCTTAACACTGGAAACTGATGTTGTCGCGTCGCACGATGAACTCTCCTGCTTTCAGAAACACAGCTTTTCCTGTCTGTGATCTGCCTGCAGTTTGTTATTAACACAAACTCAACACTTCCTGCAGCTCCTTCACAGTAAAAGCCTCCATCAAAGAGAGCTGATTATGTCCTTCACTGTTTTACAGTCACTCTGGCAGCTTAGCTTGAGTTAGTTAGCTTTTAACTGAGCTTAGAAGTGGTCTAAACACACAGCATGTAACAGCGGTGTCACAGGTTCAAGTCCACACGGAGCCTTGTTTGTATGGCATTCTGTTTTCTGTCACACTCTACTGTCAACTATCACATGAAAACAATTCAAAGAATCTAAAAAAGAGAAGTGGTCCAAATCTCCATGGGACCATTTTCTGCCCTTTTCCATCCACTGCTAACTTTTCCATCAGAGCTGCCCGTGGACGTTTGTTCTTCACCTTTAGGAACAATATATGGTGGAGAGAATCTGAGCTCAAAGCTCCACTTACTAATGATTCAAAGCAAAGTGTTCATCAAGGTGAGCAAAGCTGAACTACAAATGCTTTTTCACCACATGTTGCACAATTATGATCTGAAGTGATTCAAGATGCATCTGGTGGATCAGAACAGCTGATCTGAGGAAGAGCCAAACAGCTCAGTGTTTAGAGGACAAATAGGAGAAAATGACCCATCTGAAGCAGATTCTTTCAGATTCTGAATCAAGTCTTTACAGTGACGTCAACGTGAGGGCAAAAATATAGGAACATTTTCTTGAAGTGTAAATTCTGAAATGGAGGTTCAGGTGTTCCATCTTAGTTTGAAACAGTATCTGCACTAACAGTTCTTTTAGCACAACATTTTGTCTTCATCATCATCTTCCATCAGGTCAGTTTACAGTAAAAACAGTTCTCTTACTTTGTGTCTGAGGGTCCAGGTTCAGGACTGAAGTTCACAAGTTCCTCTTTGGACAAGTCACTCTTCATAGACAGACAGCTGGATCCTGCAGACTCTGCTCTCTGTCTGTTGGACTGAACTCTGCAAACACCAAGATGTTTTTATTCAGATCACATGAATCTTTGATATATTCTCTGATGAAGCCATTCAGGAAGCTATAAACACACAAACTGCTGCTGCTGTGGATCATTAGGAGCTTTAAAGTTTTTATTGGGAGGTGATGCACGAATATATGCTCCTAAATACAGCTCCTTAATCAAAAATGATTTTAAATAGGCCTAGTAAAAATTTGGAAAATCAATATGTGGCAGTCTGCGTTGATAATTATCCAAATTATAGGCTAATTATGGGAAACACTACTCTCATTACCACCCGCCTTCACCCACATACAAATCGTCTCTCCCGACTTTTTAACTAACATCATATCCATAACAGCAGCAAGGAGTGTGGTTTTTACAAAGCATATAGCCTAGGCCTAACGTTACTTAACATCACCGTCTGAAATAAAAAATAAAGCAAGTAAATCCCGACTTTTTAACAGCAGTTTTACTGCACATTTAGCCTGTTTGTAAGGGCAGTATTCAGTATTTTTACAAAACGTTGCGTTAACACCACTCTCACTCTCTCCTGATGAGTCCAAGCATCAGTGGCAGCTGCTGCCGGAGTTTCTTTCTGTAGCCTTTGTTTCATGTTGCTGTGCTGCTTCAGCTGCTGAGCTGCAGCACAGTCGTGGATTTACATCAACGATGGTGCGTTCAGTAACGTAGTAACGCAGCATTACTTGCCTTAGTAACTAGTAATAGTATTACCGTTTTAGAAAAGTAATTAGTTACACTACTAGTTACTGGGAAAAGTAATATTATTACTGCCCTACACTGGCTGTCACAGATACTAAGAGGAAGGAGGCACCAATGATTTGTCTTTGTCTGTGGCACAAATGTAGAATAAAGGAATGCAGGCCAGAAAAAATGCAGACATTGTTTATGCAATATGCACATAGCATGGACAGCACCCCCTAAAACCAGGTCTTAGAATAGTGTTAAAATGATAGTGTTTCCACTTTCGTACTGGGATATAGGCTGTATGTGCAGTACACAAGTATTTGTGGTGTTTTTCTCTGTTTATTATCACATGTATTAGTCCATCATTAGATCCCTTGTGATGACACACACACACACTTAACTCATTTATGTATTCATTTTATTTTTACTTTATTTTTATGTTTTATATTTTTATTAATTTTATTATTTTTTAACACAAGCACGATTTTTACTTTTTTATTTACTTTTTTAATGAAATGTATGAAATGAAATGTTCTTATGTAATTAATTTGTAGCTTTGGCAATATTGTTGTTTTACATTAAATTCCTATAAAGCAGATTTGCATTTAATTGAATTGAGAATGAGGTAAGTGTAGATGTGAGGTCTTTGCTCATGAAGCCTAATGTTACTCTACAACTGGCAAACAGCAAACACTGAATGAGTTAGTAGCAGTTCTCTTACTTTGTGTCTGAGGGTCCAGGTTCAGTACTGAAGTTGGAGGTTCTCTTTAGACCCGTCACTCTTCATAGACAGACAGCTGGATCCTGCAGACTCTGCTCTGTCCTCCATCTTCTGGACTTCAGTTCAGGTGTTCTTGTTGTTCCAGCTTAGCTGGTGTGTTGTCTGTGTTCAGGATTAGATTTTGGTCTAAATGGTGACAGGTGGGAAATACAGCCAGTAAATCTGAAATATGTTGTCCAGCTTTATATTGTACAGCTACAGTAACACGGTTCACTCACATTTTACATGTACTGGATGGTGCAGCTAACAGTGTCTCCACTCTGTGTTCCAGCTGGGCAACAAACTCCTCAGCCTGTCTCCCTATAGGCTGTATGTAAGTACAAACACATTAAACACCATGAGGACACAAAGCAGACAACATGAACATCTGGACCATTTACTGACATCTGCAGTGTTTTTACCATCGATACAGTCGATCACTCCCATAGTCCTCACTTTGGACTAATGAGCAGTTTGGAGAAATCCCTGTGAATCAGTTTGGTACATTTGGATATAAAGTAACAGATTCAATCAATAAGTCGTAAACGCAACATGTTTAAAACACAAACGACAACACCGAAAACACATACTGCAGAAATATTCAATAACTCAGATACAGTGTAGTGTTCCCAAAGTCACATTACACATTAATGATATACTGCTGGTTATACTAAAACATTTAGTTTGGAAAAAGGTTTTTGCATAATTTTAGGTAGGCCTATTTTTAATATTCAATATCTACACTGATAAGTTGTCATGTCTACAAAATCACCCCACACATCAGCGGTATCCTGCTGGTGATACTACAACACTCAGTTCATAGAAAATAGATTTGGGGAATTTAATATTCAATAACTTTACTGTTAGAAGCTTTAGTGTCTCCAAAATCACCTCAATGAACAATGGTCTAGTAGTATCATCAACATAAGACCCTTGTTGATTGAGGTGTCTGGAGACAGTACAGCAGGGCTATTTAATTAAAGTTCAAAGAGGTCCAGTTAGAGAAAATTTCACAAAGCAAAAGGTCCGGAACATCAACTTGTGTTATCATTCAGTAGCCTACCATAACGTATAGCCTGGTTGTACCAACATAAGTTTTTACTCAACAACTGTCAGTTTTCACATAAAACTGAAGGGATAATAAATAACTACTCTAATAATAAATTCTAAATTTAAGTAATCTAAAGGCTGCATTTAAAAAACGTTTTGTTGTAAATGTGCATCTTAAAATAAATTTTATTTGTAAAAAAGTGTAGCTTTGAGTGATTGAAGTTCAGTCTGAACCAATTTTATAATAAACACTCAACACATCTTTACAAATGAACAGCTTTAATACCACCTTCTCTTTCAGTCCCTCTTATATAGCTACTAGGGCAGGGCAATAAAACAACGATAAATCTCGCAATATAATTTTCCTCAATAACAATATAACAAATGTTCAATATATTTTCAGTGTTTGATTGAATTAATTTGAATCATGAACAAATTAGCACTTTTTTTTTTATTATAAGATATTTATTTTGTTGAAGAAAAGTGTTTGTCACATTCTGACCATACAGAAAAGTTTAACCATCTGATTTCTTCAATTTTCACTCAGGAGCAAAAATCAGTCTTTAAACTTGAAAGAAATATTGATTTGACATTTATCGTGATAATTATTGATATCTAATGGTATTAAATTTTTATCATGACAACATTTTTGGCCATATCGTCCAGCCCTAATAGCTACCACTTCCCTACTTTCTCTTGTTCAGGGAGAAGCGTGAGCTCTGGCTACGATTGGAGATCTGTGAGATATTCTGGTTTTGAACTGCCCGTGGGGAAGAATATACATGTGAGAATCTGTACATTCTTGGTTAAAAGCCATGTGAAGTCTCTTTTCTCTTTAGTCTCCTCTCTTCCTCTGTGTATCTCACTGGCAGACTTGACTCACAATATCAGAATGCACCGATTTGACTGGCTGAGCAGCATCACATGAGATGATTAGAGAGTTTCCTGTGAGATTCCTTCCTATATCATTAATGTGTAAGGTGATTTTGGGAACACTACACTGTATCTGAGTGAAGTTATTGAATATCTCTGCAGAATGCGTTTTCGGTGTTGCACTTTGCAGACGGTCCCTGCGCAGTGCGCACTCGCCTCAGAGCGGCTGCACGTAGAGGCCAAAGTTATTTGTGCCGCTCGTAGGACGACTCATTTAGGTAAAAAATTTACTTGTAGCTTGATGTCTACATAACTCCAATAGTTAGGAGGCCTCGTTTGTGTTTTAAACACGTTGCGCTTACGAGTGATTGATCCTGGAAGTTCGAATCTGTGAATAGGCCTATATTTCCAACTCAATTCAGCCACCAGGGACTCACCGGGACTTCACTCTGACATTTCTTTCCTCTACAGTCCACAGGGAGAAAACTGCCTCAGAGACTCTGACAGGAAAAGAATCTAAATTTTGGATTAACACTCACCCTGCTTCAGCCTTCAGTTTTCCTCCTGCTGTGTCCACTTAAAATGGAGTCTGAACTCTCTCAGCTTCAGGTTGAACAGGTAGGGCCTGTTCTCACCTGATCACTGCTTAGTGTTGTTCCTTCCCTCTCTAAACTGAAAGCTGTCTGTCTTTAGTAACTGTTCAGCTTAATTTAAAATATGGCACATTATATAAACCCAGCTGGTGGAGACAGAGCAGCCCTCCTCTCTACCAGCAGAAGCAGAGGGAGGAAGAGGAGAAGAGGTGCTGAGTTGATGTCAGGAATATGATTTATTTTACTGACATGTTAGATTTGTTTCTAGTGAGACTTTAGTGACTTTGCTGTTGTAAATCGTGATGCTGCTCTAGAAACAATATTCAATTCATAAAGAATGTTAAATTCTTTTTTTAAATACATGCAGTATTTAGTAATAAATGGGACTGATAAGAGCATCGATAAAGAAATGAACCAATAAGGATTACCAATACAAGTGTGTCAATAAAATCCTAATGACCCCAACGTGAGAAAATGTCTGGCCCATCTCTGTGTCCTGGTTTTAAAATCCGGCCCAATTGAATCTGTAATTGAACAGCCCTGGTCTACAGTAATCATAGTAATATATCTTCCTTGCAACAAAATGAACATTTAACTGAATGCAGCATTGTAGACAATATTTTTGCCTTGTAATCCATGTTTCCTTTGCATGGATCACGATCCTGTCCTGAGGTTGTCTGGGTTATATGATTTTGGCCTATGCCTTCTCTGTGTGTTTGGGTTTTGGTTCCATGTGTTGTGTTATGCTGTTTCGCCTTGTTTATTCTGGTAGGGATTTTTGTGTTGGTTGTCGTTATTTTCTAGTCCTGCGTTCCAGCTCTGAGTCTTAGTTCATGTCTTAGTGTTTACTCCTGGTCTGTGTATTTCTGTGTTGGTTGTTATTTTTGCCCATGTCTGCTCTGTATTCTGTTTTCAGTTCAGTCTGTTTTCCCTGTTATGTTTGTAGGCTATCAGTATGATTAGGTTTTAGTCTGTGTATGTTTCTTCTCTTGAGTCAGTTGCCTGTTCCTTATGTTCAGTTCTGTTCATGTTTGGATCTGTGCCGGCCTAAGTTCTTGTCTAATTCTGTTTCTGTCTGGTGTTGGTTTCAGTGTAAGTGTTATGTCTGGTCCTCCAGAATCCCTCTGCCTGTCTCTCTCTCTGCCGGTCTCCTTAGCCCTGATCCGTCACCTGTGTTGCTGCCGCCCAGCTCGTTCACCCTGTGTATATATGCTTGATTGTTTCCTTCAGTCTTTGTCTGGTCATTGTTGTATGATGTATGTTCTACCAGTTGCTGCATGTTTGATGTTACCAGTTTCCTGTACACGTGAGTTTTGTTCATGCCTGGTGCTCAGCGATGTTGACACGGTAAATTATTATCATAACAATTTAATAAAGAATTGCATCTAAACAGCACTTTTCATACACGACTCGCGGTAACAGTAGCGTACTGGTCCTACCATGCTGGACATATGTATCCCCCTCCACAGATGCACAGATGATGGCCTACTATCAAGTATTTTGATTTGGGTATATTTTACATCATGACTAATAACAGGGTTGAATATGGAGACGTTAGTTGTTTCCTAGCAAAAGTTATATTGAGATAGAAAATACAAACTGGGATCCAGAGAAAGTCTCGTACACTAGAGCTTAAATGGTTCATTGAGCCTTACAAAGAAGGGTTGCATCAAAGAATGTCCTGCAACTTCAGCTAAAGTTAACAGGAATGTTTTTTTGTATAATGTAGTTTAATAAGTAACTGAAAAGATCCTGTTACTGATATAATAACTGTAAAGTACTGTAACATACTAAAACAGCTCCCATTCCCTTTTAAAGCCAGCTGCTCTTGTATCTTGGCGCATTGCTGTTCTAATGCTGGATGAATGGCGCATTATAAAAAGCATCAGCTGACTGATTGAAGTGCAGACTCACAGCAGAGGGGGGATATGGACATCTCTCTCTCTTCCACTGGTTTCTTTATTCTGGCTTTTATTGATGTAGGAATGTTTTCTTTAACCATTTCCTTTCATGGTCAGAGAGGCTGCTGTCAGTCATTTGAAACGTTTCTATGTGCAGTAAAGTCACAGCAAATATCGTGGTGCATTTAAGCAGCAAAACTAAAAGCTGTAGTTCTAAAGTTGCCATGACAGGACAGAGGAAACTCTGCAGAGGAAACAGGATTCAACTTTTAGCTTCTGAAATCATTGAGACGCTCTGATGGAGCTCAGGATTGATCAGGAGGACGGCTGCTTTACTCCAAACACTTTCACTGGATGAACCTGGACTGTGTGTGAGACCTTCAGGATGTGGAGAAGAACACAGAACATGAATTAACATTAGATCCTGACCGATCCTGTCGGCGTGTCGGGAGATTTGAATCACCAATGTCAGTCTCTTCAGAGCATCTTACTATCGGAATAATGCGGCCCTAAAACAAAATCTGTTCAGTGACCTCCACTGACGCTTTTTAACGCAACTATAATGTCTTCCTAAAATCCAGCACGTTACTGCTAATCAACCAACAAGGACCTTAGGTAACGGGATCATGCAGTATGTGTTGCATTGTGGGAAAAGCCATTTGAGCTGATCTGCACATGTGAAGCTGGATCCGTTCTTTTCTTCATCCATCTCCAACTTCCTGTTTTGGCTGAGTCGCACTTTGATTTCTTCCTAAATGCAAAGTCTCTCAGTGATGTTTCCAGTTTGTTTGCAGTGCTGAGTATGTGCACGTCATGAGAGAAGAATTCAGCAGCTAGCTAGAAATTCACACACAACACAAGGCTCATTTTAATGAGTACATATTTAAGTTAATGTGTGGACACATTTAGCTTCTTTTGCCAGTGTATTAATGAAGCACAGCGATAGTCTTGACAGTGGGAACCTTTTCCAGTGTATGGAAGTCACTTCAACAGCTGAAGGAACATTCAGACTTCAGTGCAGCTAGTTATTGGCTGCTAATTCAGCAGTGCACATTCAACATTTAAGGCAGGTCATTTTCAAGAGAATCGTTGGATCAGCAATGAAGTGCTGAATAAGATTTGCTCGGCTGGAACTTTCTGCTTCTTCAAATCTATGTAGGTGTGGTTGTTTTTCTCCAGCTTGTATTAATCCCATTGGCATGAGTCTGCTTGATGACATGTTGATCGTGCAGTGAAGGCCACAGAGCAGAAGCTGTGGCTGGATTAGATCAACTATTGAGTGTTTTGGGCATCATTTAAATCAGACACAGTCTTACAGTCTTCACAGTCTTCCAGCTGCAGTTTGCTGCTTATTGAAGCACAACAGTCAAGTTTGTTTGGCTTGCACTGATGTTTTCTTGTCAGATCTGTGAACATGGGTCTAGCACCTCAGTGGCCTGAGTGAGACATGAAGATTCACAGCAATAGAGCTCATTTAGTGCTGCGCTGTTGTATGCCTGATTGCAAAAGGAGCTTTTAGAAATGTGCAGGTCTGACAGCACATATATAGCCTCCAGAAATCAGAAGGAATGTGTGATTGAGCCCAGAGCGAGTGTGTCAGTGGATCTGATGTGCCATGTTGTTGTTTGTCAGGCGCTTGGTTGGAATAAACCCTGAGAGAGGCACTGCTGTCTTCACAAGTCAGGACTTTTTCTTCCTTTAACATGAACAATTGTTCTTCATGTGCAGTTTCCAGCTTTAGATTTCAATCAAAAGGAAAGTGCAATAAGAAGCTTTGGATTTTTTTCCTCTCACGTTGCAACGACATGATTGAAAAATGAAGGATTTCTGTCTGTTCTTCACTCACAAAGAACGTTTCCATCTGCTTTGTGTGCAAAAAACAGCTAGATAATGTTTTTGAAACAAGTAAATTAACTGTTTGATCCTGTGAAAGTAAGTAAAATAAAGTTTGTGTCCGGGGCGGCAGGGACGACTTTTTACTTCACTCCAATCGATTCAATCGATTAATGGAGAAAATAATCAGCAGATTCATCCAGAATGAAAAGAATCATAAGCTGCACTCTGATACTAAATAGTTCAAATGAGCCTCAAGAATTAGAGCAGGAAAATCCTGCTTTACATTAACGAGGAGGAAGAAGAATCTACTATATAATAGTACAACAGTTACAGGACAGTGAGTACTTTTACTTTGAATACTTTAAACACATTTTCCTGATTATACTCACATACTTTTACTGCAGTAACATTTTCAATGCAGGACTTTTACTTGTAACAGAGTATTTTTACAGTGTGGTATTAGTACTTTTACTAAAGTAAAGGATCTGAATACTTGTCCACCATTGACACACACACACACACACACACACACACACACACAGTAAGTTGAATCCTTATTAAGGGCAGCCTGTTTCTAATGAATGCCATTGTTTAATAAAGAGGAAAGTTTTCCGCTGTATTTTTAAACTCTGTTTGTCATGTCAGCAACCCCTGACAAACACAACCAGACTAATAGAACAAAACATGGAGAAGGACAAGCAGATTATGTTGCTGGAAAAACGGGTGGCTGATCTGGATCAATATACCAGGATGAATGACATCATAGTCACCGGTTTGGAGACCAAACCCCGCTCATATGACGGGCGGTGACCACGCTGAACGGAGGGGAGACGAGCGAGCAGGACGCTCCATCGGTGGAGCAACAGGTGACGGTGTTCCTCCACTCAAAGGGGACTGAGTTGGACAGGGGCCACATTGAGGCTTCTCACCCTCTCTCAAGTAGAAACAAGACGGATAAACCAGCCAGAATCATTCGTTTTGCCAACAGGAAACATCAAAGTGAACTGCTGAAACAGGGAAGACGGCTGAAGGGCCCGGATGTGGATTTGAATGAACACCTGACTAAGAAAAACGCTGACGTCACCAGAAAGGCCCGACTCCTTAGAAGACGGAGAAAATACAATCCACATGGACTGCAAACTGAATGAAAGACCGGAGCGAGCCAAAGAGCAGGACAGCAGCTGGTGATGAGCTGCTGGAATGGATGACAGTAGAAATCTGGATGGAAAGGACAAAAAACATTGTTGTGAGCTGAATATACAGAACTCCTGGATCAAAGATCCAAATCTTTAAAGAGCGGATGGAAAAAATGTTTACAGAAACAGTAAAAGATTCTGTTCATATGTGGAGATTATAACATCGCGCTATTCAATCTAAAAAAGCATCAAATGACAGAAGAGTTCATTAATACTTCTATCCACCAATCAGCAGATCTAGTAGAATCACATCTCACTGTGCCACATTAATAGACAACATTTTCACCAACATGATGGAAAACTATCTAGTTAGTGGGCTATTATACAACGACACTAGTGATCATTGAGCTGTTTCTATTGTCTCTCACTGTAATTATAGGAAACCTGAGGATATTAGTCATCTCAAATCCAAAAGAGGAAGAACAGCAGAAAACAGAAATGCTTTTAATAAAGAATTACTGAAACAAAAGTGGAAAAATAGTTTCTGAGGAAGATGATATTGACAAAGCTTCAAATGGATTTCTAAAGATCACTGTGTGACAGAAACTCTCCTGTAAAACAATCCACACTAAAGCAAACAAATAGTCCAAGGATCACTGAGGGTTCAATAAATGCCTGCAGAAAGAAAAACAGACTTTATAGACTATTCATTAAGTATCGTCCCCCAGAAGCAGAAAATAAAGAGAAAAAGTAGCAGAATATTAACCAAAATTATAAGGAGATGTAAGAAAGTATACTTTAATAAAATATTAGAGAATAATAAATAATATGAAAGGTTTCTGGAATATTCTAAATAGTTTTATTAGAAATGGAACTAAAACTAAAAATACAAGTTACCTGGAATATTATATTGAAAACGAGGAGATAATAAATAAGATGGAAGATGTGGTAAATGGTTTCAACAAATTCTTGGTAAATCTGGCAGAAATAATAAAGTATCCAGAAACAACAGAAGGGTGGAGGCTGATCTTTGGGATAGAAATCCTAGTTCTGTTTTCTTTAGAGCAGTGGAAAGAAACGAGATAATAGACACAGAAGAAAGTGTGAAAGCAAATCCTCCATGGATTGGAATAACACTGAGATGATTATTATAAAAAAGTTAGTGAAGAAGTTGAAGAACCATTTACTCATATCTGTAACGTCTTTTCAATCCGGTGAATTTCCAAATCAAATGAAAACAGCTAAAGTAATAGCATTATATAAAACTGGGGACAGACACCATTTCACAAATTACAGGCCTGTTTCTGTTTCTCCCCCAATTCTCCAAAATCCTGGAA
The DNA here is from genome assembly GCF_014851395.1 of Micropterus salmoides. Taxonomy (NCBI): domain Eukaryota; kingdom Metazoa; phylum Chordata; class Actinopteri; order Centrarchiformes; family Centrarchidae; genus Micropterus; species Micropterus salmoides. The sequence goes on from NW_024044681.1 coordinate 2,747,120, forward strand.
AAGCTTTTTACAGAAAGACTTGGCAGTTTCATGGAAACACACGAGCTTCTAGTTGACAGTCAATCCGGATTCTGGACAGATCAACATCTTTGGCACTAATGGAGCTAACTGAGGAAATCAAAGTACACAGACAAGAAGAAACATGTAGAGGGAATTTTCAACGCTTTAAAGAAATAATCTGAGCCCATAAATCATGACATTTTATTCCATAAACTAGAGAGGGATGGTATCAGAGGGGTTGGGTTGGACTGGCTGAGCAGCTGCTTCAGAAACTGCTGAACACAAATCTACACACATGAACATAAAGTGTGGTGTAGCGCAGGGATCTGTCTCAGGTCCAAAGCTTTTATCATTTAACTCAATGACATATGGAAAGTATCAAACATACTAACATTTATTTTATTTGCTGAGGACACAAATATTTTCTGTTCCGGTGACAATTTACAGCAGCTTTCAGAGGCGATCAGTCCAGAAATGAATCAATCAAAATGCTGCTTTGATGGAAACTAATTGTCATTAAATATAAAGATCATGTTATTTGGAAACATAAAACAAACCCTCAGGTAGAATTGAAAATGGACAACATAAGCATAGAAAGAGTTTATGAAAATCCATTTCTTGGTGTGATCCTAGACACAAAATCTGCTGGAAACCTCACATAAACCAGGTCAAAGCAAAACTGAATAAATCAAGACATATTCAGGACAATAAATCACTGCATCCTCTGTATAATACACTCATGTTACCATATCTGAGTTACTGTGTGGAAATATGGGGAAACAGCTACAAAACCAACCTCCAGCCGTTCTGCACATTGCAAAAGAGCAGAATCATCAATAACGTCGGATATCTGGAAGAGACAAACTCATTCTTCTTAAAGTCACATAAGAACAAGTCTAAAAAGTCTGTGCATCACTATCTGTGGGGGGAGTTTGTGGAATGGTTTGGAGCAGCTGCTAAAACAGCACAGACATTAAAAAGTTGAAACAGTTGTATAAAAAGATGTGAGGATGAAGAGAGGATGAAGAGAGGTGAGTGTGGGTTACTATACTGACTGTAATGGGACGGCTGATTATAGGCTGATGCTTTGTTTGCTGCAGAATGTAAAACAGCTGCTGGGTGTTTATAATGACTGTATATTTGTTATCTTGCTATGAATATATAATATATAATGATAAACACACTGAGTCTGTTTTAGTTCAGTTCATCTCTTAAAACCACCTTAAACCTTCTGTGTTCAGTTTAAGGTGGAATTCTGACTGAAAGTGAGACTTTATGGGGTAAAAGGCTGAATTTGCTCCTTTAAAGATGCAATAATTCATTTGACCACTTGTTGTCAGCAGAAGCAACCTGAAAACACCTGAACACACCTTCACCTGTTCAGGTGAGACGCCACAGTCAAACTAACTTTACTCACATCACAATGAAACTTTACAAGCTGAAAGGAAACTGGAAGAGAAGCTTTTTTTGAATTACAATTCTTTATGTTTTTGATGTTTTATCCCTTTCATGCATGACGTCCACTACAGAGGACAGATATTTGGAAGCCATTTAAGTTGTAGCACCATGTCACATCACATACGATGTCACAATTTACATCTGTCATTTTGAAATTCAAAATATGGGAGGGAAGTGTAGACTCACCAAGTACCTCAGCAATAACTGTAAAATCATTTTAGTCTCAGAAAACTAAAAAACTAATTTCCAACTAAACAGGATGTTAGAAAAACTTTTATCCAGATTTAAATGATGTATTTCTTGACTGAAAATACATCTGTCCACTCCAGTGGACGTTCTGCACCAATATTGAGTTCCACTGAATCACTTTTGATGCCGCTGATGCAGCAGACACATTAAAAATCAAATATATTGGGGAAAAAGATTTATAGGCAGAGTTTTGACTTGTTTAAAAGTAAAAACAAACTGATTTAATAATATGCCTTATCACACAAATCCATTTTCCAGCACATTGATAAGAGTCAGATGGATTTTTGTTGTTTTATTGTGATAATAAACCAAATGTTCAGACATTTACAGAACGCTTTATCAAAATATAGTTTTTACATGGATTTATTCAAAATAAACCACCTGTAGGAGCCACAGTTGGAAGTTTTTGCATCTTCATGTCCTTGATTTGTATTTGCACACTTGATTGGCACTTGGGTGGTGGGTGTGTATCTGGGTGTGTAGGACGCAGTTAGAAGCAGGTGCACTCACCTGTTCACCTCACCTGGCTGCAGTGATCATGGGGGTAGGGTCATTTTAGATCTTTAATGGTGCATGTTGACTTGTCTTGTGCTCCGGCCTTTTCTTTGCACAGACGTATGGAAACAGCTGTTAAGTGGAACTGTTGTGCATCGTTGTGAAATAGAAAATAAACGGATGGTTAGAAATGTGGTGGAGTCTCATCAGTTTTCTCCATGTTCAGCCTCTCACGGCTTGTTTTCCCTTTATCGACAGTCGGCTGCAACACCACTCATCTGTGGGACGGAGCCTTTTATTCTACATATTTCCAGATAAAATGAGAATTATAAAATATATTTTGCTATAAGAAAAATGACTTGGCGTACAGGAAACGTAATTTTGAGAAAACATCTGTTTAAGATTAGTAAAGCAACAACAACACACTGAGCATAAAAATTACATTTTGTCACATGAACTCATCTCTTATAGATATTGGCCATATTTGGACCAGCTAACGTGCGCTAGAAAACAAGCTTCAAACAATATATGACTCAATATGGAGAGTTTGAAGATTGATGTTAACAAGGATCTAAAGTTGACGGACTTCGTATAAAATAAACAAATAATAATGTTTATATATATTATTCAGGATTGTTGTATTTATTATATTTTCTGATTATTCATTTATATATTTATTGGCCATTTTTATAATGTTTTCAAAATGTGTCAGAAACATAACGTGGAAATTAATTGCAATTCTTCATCAATCCACAAGGTGGAGCTGCAACAGAAAGCAAAGCAGAAAAGTCAATTTAAATAATTGTTAATCTGCAGTTCTGTTGTCAGAAACAGAACTAATGTGCAGAGGCTCTTTGGGTTCAGAACATCTGAATGAATTAAACAGACAGAATCAGGTCCAGGTGGAGGTCCAGGTGGAGGAGGTGGCTGAGTGTGCAGCAGAAGGAGTGGAGGAGTCTCAGTGTGTCTGCAGAGACTGTGTAGAAGGACAGAGCAGCAGCAGAGCAGTTCAGATCCACTGATGATACTCTGTCACATCCAGAGGAACACACAGGGAGGATGGTGGACTTGACTTTGTGTCTGACAGTGGAGCTGATCTCAGAGCAGTTCAGACTGCAGCACTGTTGGGATTCCTCTGTCAGTCACTGCTGGATGAAGCTCTCCTCTCCACTCTACCTCCCAGTAACATGGCCCAGTCAGAGCCTCTCCACACACAAGCTGATGCTGCTGCTTCAACCTCTCTGGATCATCAGGACACAGCTGATCCTCTCTCAACACCTCCACCTTTCTCATCACTCACACTCTGACAGAGATCACCTCCAGCTGATGAGAGAAGAAGACAGAGAGCAGAAGTCATAAATCAGAGTTTACAGAGACTCCCTTCATCAGCTGTCAGTCAGTGATGCAGCACATCCAGTATAAAGACCAGCAGGGACTTCAGTCCTGTTCAGAGCAGAAGTGGAGCGGCTGTGTAGCGTAGCCAGCTTCCTTTCAGCTCTCACATTTAAGAGTAGGCTTAAGACTTTCCTCTTTGATAAAGCTTATAGTTAGGGCTGACTCAGGTGAGTCCTGAACCAGACCTTAGTGATGCTGCTATAGGCCTAGACTGCTAGGAGACTTCCCATGATGCACTGAGCTCCTCTCTCCCTCTCCATCTGGATGCATTCTTATCCCATTACTTTGGGCATCAGGTCTGTTTATTCTGCAGGTTTCACTCAAGTACACAGTGGAAATAAAGTGCTGAGAGTCCCTGAACGCATCATGACTGCAGAGACACAGAGATATTCACTGCTCACTGTAATGATGGATTTACTGCTGTTAGGGCTCAAAGCTGTTAAAAACCAGCGGCTCAGTCACATTAGAAGATTTTATATACTTTTGAAATATTACAGGAAAAATCTGTAAATATGGAGTCTGTTCTAATGAAACGGCTGTATGTTTTTCTCTGTGCTGTGTCCATGTTCTTGTCTGTCTTCTAGTTCTGCTGCAGGAGTTCTCCAGCTAATTGCCGTACGAGGTCCACCTGGCCTTGGAAGGTGGTCCTTAAAAGCTGCTGTGCAAGTGTCAGAGGGGAGGCTTCTTGATTTGGGACTGCTGGACCGGCTGCCTCTCAGCTGGGGCATTTTTGTGTTATGTTGTATTTTTCTTAATTTATTGTCTTGTGATGTTAATAAATTCCCTTGATTTGGCTGTTTTAAAAGGTGTTTATTTATGTGAAGTTTGGGTCAGTGTTGGGGTGTTGTTCGCCCCATGTTGCCACCAAAGGGTGGGGCGTAGCACTAAAAACATTTGGACCAAACCAAGAAGCCCGTCACCATTCTCCTCTCACAGCTTCACTGAGGAAAGCAGCTGCTGAGAAGGTTGAAAGTTTACAGGAAATACTGGATCTCTGCTTTGATACTGTGTTTAGTACAATACTGCTGAAACCAGCATGGACTGACTCCAACCCTCTACTGACCTCAGAGTCTCCAGTCTGCAGTGTGGACTCTCCTTCAGATCAGACAGCAGCTTCACTCCTGAATCCTGCAGCTTGTTGTTACTCAGCTCCAGCTCTCTCAGATGGGAGGGGTTGGACTTCAGAGCTGAGGCCAGAGAAGCACAGCTGATCTCTGACAAACTGCAGGAACTCAATCTGAATAAAGAATAAATGATGTAACTTTAGAAGACAATGTTCCTGCTTGAAATCATTCAGTGTTAAATAATCGGTTCAGAGCTGATGAAGGTTTAGAATGTAGAAGTTTTGAAAATGGAATCTCCAAACACCTGAACCCAACAGGATGCAGGTTCAAGCTGTAAAATACAAGAAAGTTCACCTCTAAACCTCTGCAGCTCCACCAGTGGCTCCATCTATACAAACCCGTGTTGTGCAGCCAAACACATAGAAAAACCCACAGAAACTGATTTAAGATTCCACTCAAGATCCCAGAGTTTCCAAAGATGCCAAATATGTCAGGATGAACTTTGGTGAAATGTGAACAATAGACCTCTACAATATTTATTTTGGGAATAGTGGAGTCATCAAATCAAAGCTTCTTCACTTTAAACTATCCAGTCAGTATAAGCATCATATAGCTTCATCACAATGTTGGAAAAAGCAAATACTGAATATATTTGTTATTGTCTGATAGTTGAAATAGAGATTATTTATTTCTTCATTGAATTCATGTCGTTTTATTATCATTTCTTTAAAAACATGATGTGGAATAGAAGCTGAAAATCAGGAGTTGAAAGAGGTTCAGAGTGAATTATCCAGTAGACATTTTTGTTGTTATATTAAGCTTTTAAATGTAGAGCTCAACATTACTCTGCCACAGTCAATGGACTAAACCACAGAGGAAGAAAAGATACTTTAGCATTAAGATACTCAGTGTGGATCAGTATAATATCAGCCTTATGTCTGCACTTATCCCCACAAATTTCACATCATATTAATCTCAGCACAGAAGGAAAAAATGGTGTCTGACCTCAGAGTCTCCAGTCTGCAGTGTGGACTCTCCAGAAAACCACACAGCAGCTTCACTCCTGAATCCTGCAGCTCGTTGTTGTAGCTCAGCTCCAGCTCTCTCAGATGGGAGGGGTTGGACTTCAGAGCTGAGGCCAGAGAGCTGATCTCTGACAAACTGCAGCTGTCCAATCTGAAAAAAGAATAAATGGTGGAGATAAAAATCCATTTCTAATCCAATCAGATGTGTTCAGGTTTTAAATGTGGAGCTCAACATTACTATGTCCTAATCAATGAGCTTTTCCCTAAAATCAGTAGAGGGTCTTTGTCATTGTGTTTTTGTGGATCATCATAATGTCAGCCTTCTACAGACATCATCCAAATGTCAGCACAACATTCATACACCTATTCATGTCAACACAGATCAATAACATGCTGCTGATCTCAGGCTAGTGTGTGTTCTGAAAAATGAATATCAGTGATCAGAAATTCTTTGTGAAAACACATTGAAACCAACAGAAAGCAAAGACATTTCTCCACCAACAAGTAAACTTGATCAGTTTAAAACAAATATTAGTTCAGAGGATCTTCTATATACAGATGTGACCATTTACCAAAAATTAGAAACATTCATTTACTTTAACGACTAACAGTGGACATTTTCTACAGTTTCTTTAAGAAACACAAGTCTTTGTGACTGCAGACTAAATTTAGTACAAGAAACATGAAAATATGAACAAAAGGAAATTACAACTTTATGGATGGAAGTCATATATGAACAGAAATAAGGTCAATTGTTAATTAAACGTATCAGATCTACAATAGTAACAGAGAGTCAGTGAACTGACCTCAGAGTCTCCAGTCTGCAGTGTGGACTCTCCAGAAAACCACACAGCAGCTTCACTCCTGAATCCTGCAGCTTGTTGTCACTCAGGTCCAGCTCTCTCAGATGGGAGGGGTTGGACTTCAGAGCTGAGGCCAGAGAATCACAGCTGATCTCTGATAAACTGCAGCCCCTCAATCTGAATAAAGAATAAATGGTGGAGATAAAAACATTTCTAATCCAATCAGATGTGTTCAGGTTTTAAATGTGGAGCTCAACATTACTATGTCCTAATCAATGAGCTTTTCCCTAAAATCAGTAGAGGGACTTTGTCATTGTGTTATTGTGGATCATCATAATGTCAGCCTTCTACAGACATCATCCAAATGTCAGCACAACATTCATACACCTATTCATGTCAACACAGATCAATAACATGCTGCTGATCTCAGGCCAGTCTGTGTTTGTGTGTGTGTGTGTTTGTGTGTGTGTGTGTGTGTGTGTGTGTGTGTGTGTGTGTGTGTGTGTGTGTGTGTTCGTGTTCTGAAGGATCAATATCAGTGATCAGAAATTCTTTGTGAAAACACATTGAAACCAACAGAAAGCAAAGAAATATTTCTACTTCAACAAGTAAACTTGATCAGTTTAAAACAAATATTAGTTCAGAGGATCTTCTATATACAGATGTGACCATTTACCAAAAATTTGAAACATTAATTTACTTTAATGACTAACAGCGGACATTTTCTACAGTTTCTTTAAGACACACAAGTCTTTGTGACTGCAGACTAAATTTAGTACAACAAACATGAAACTATGAACAAAAAGGACATTTACAACCTTACGGATAGAAGTTATGTATGAACAGAAATTAGGTTCAATTGTTAATAAAAACATATCAGATCTACAATAGTAACAGAGAGTCAGTGAACTGACCTCAGAGTCTCCAGTCTGCAGTGTGGACTCTCCAGAAAACCACACAAACCACACATACACACTCCTGAATCCTGCAGCTTGTTGTTACTCAGCTCCAGCTCTCTCAGATGGGAGGGGTTCGACTTCAGAGCTGAGGCCAGAGAAGCACAGCTGATCTCTGACAAGCTGCAGCCCCACAATCTAAATAAAGAAAATGATGTAACTTTAGAAGCCAAAGTTCCTGCTTGAAATCATCAAGTGTTTAATAATTTGTTCAGAGGTGAAGAAGGTTTAGAATGTAGAAGTTTAGAAAATGGAAACTCCAAACACCTGAACCCAACAGGGTCCATGTACGTTCTGATAGTTTGTTTTTTCGTTTGAACCACAAAATGAACCATCGAGAAAACCACCTTTAAAAAAAAAAAAAAAAAAAAAAAAAAAAGAGTCGTTCTCCCGTTTGGTTTCTAAATCCAAAAATGAAAAAGACTAATCCAATTTCAAATAACGCCCCGATTGTTTTTTTGAAATATCTTTTTTCATTTCTCCGTTTGAAGAGCTACATTAAAAGCAAGACAGGTAGGCCAGGTGAGCCGGAAGTAACAGTAAATATAGCCAATTAAAATAGAAGCCAAGCTTGTAGAACGGTCATAACATTATGCAGCACTAACTTTATATCAGGGTGATGTTAGATGGAAAATAAATAAAGTTGGACCGAGAGAAATACGTTAGCAACAGCAGTTGATTACATGCACTATAATATTGTGTATTTATTCATTTAAACAGCAAGAGTCACGTTTTTTTTTTTAAGCGTTTAAGCACATTGATTGGTGCAGTACAGTTTGTAGGCTAATATAGGTTAACCTAAGAAATGATTGTTGATGCAGAGTTGTTACTGTTAGCGCTATATTTTTTAAATAAAATTTATATTTAATGTGGTTTCCACCGTAATGGACCAAGCTGTTCCCCCTTTCTACCAGCAGGTGGCAGTATTTTAATGAAGGTCTGTATTGTGCCTTTGGTAACTGTTTTAAATCCAGGTTACTGATACAGGTGTATTTATTGTTGTTCAATTCATTTGGTTTTTGATATCTTTGTCTTATTTGCAGCCTAGTTATCATCTTCATCATTCACTCTCAGCCAAGTGTTAAACCTGCATGCACTTCTGTTCAAACCTGGTTCAAACACTGCTGTCAGCTTCTTAGCCGCTCTGACAACAAACTCACATCAGAAATGTCTTAATGTAGGCCATCTGGCCAAAAGAATGCTTTACCAGTGTACTGTATACTGTGAGAATCTTTCTTCTCCATACACATTCCACGGTGTATAACATACAACACTCTCATTGTGTCATGCAAGTGAAGAGAATCCATCTTCCGTCTTAAACATTAATTCAACATATATAGCATATACTTTACAGAAGTACATGCAGGTTTAACTCTGGGCTGAGAGTGAATGATGAAGATGATAACTAGGCTGCAAATGAGACAAATATATAAAAATCAAATGAAAGGAACAATATACATACATCTGTATCAGTAACCTGGATTTAAACAGTTATCAAAGACACAATACAGGCAGTCATTTAAATACTGCCATCTGCTGGTAGAAAGGGGAAACAGTTTGGTCCATTACGGTGGAAACCACATTAAATATTCATTTAATTATATAAGGTAGCGCTAACAGTAACAACTCTGCACACACAATAAGTTCTTAGGTTAACCTGTATTACCAACTGTATTGAACCAAACAATGTGCTCATTAAACGTAACTGGTGATGTGTATATTAAATCACGTTAATAACTACTGCTGCTAACATAATTCTCTCGGTCCAGCTTTATATAGGCCTATTTACTGATTGATTTTTTTTTTCTTCTAACATCACCCTGGTACAACGTTCATGCTGCATAATGTAATGACCGTTCTAAAAGTTTGGCTTTTATTTTAATTGGCTATATTTACTATTACTTCTGGGTCACCTGGCCCACCTGTCTTGCTTTTAATGTCGGGCCGTTATTTTAATTTGGTTTGGTCGTTATTGGATTCAGAAAACAAAAATGGGACAACGGCTCTTTTTTCCCGTTTCTTCATTTTAGGTTTGAAATGACAAACGTGGTTTTTCCCGTTGGTTCATTTTGTGGTTAAAAATAAAAAAAACTATCAGAACGTACACAGGATGCAGGTTCAAATTATAAAATACAAAAAAGGTAAAAAGAACTCATTAATATTAATGACAACGTGCTGCTACTTCAATAAAGATGTAGTAACTTCACCTCTTAAACTCTGCAGCTCCACCAGTGGCTCCATCTATACAAACTCATGTTGTGCAGCCAAACACAGAAAAACCCACAGAAACTGATTTAAGATTCCGCTCAAGATCCCAAAGTTTCCAAAGATGCCAAATATGTCAGGATGAACTTTGGGGAAATGTGAACAAAAGACATCTACAATATTTCTTTTAGGAATAGTGGAGTCATCAAATCAAAGCTTCTTTACTTTAAACTATTCAGTCAGTATAAGCATCATATAGCTTCATAAGAATGTTGGAAAAAGCAAATACTGAATATTTGTTATTGTCTGATAGTTAAATCCGTCAGCCCCCCCCATCAGGGCATTCATGGATGATCGGACAGTAACAACTGTAACAGTCCCAGGATGCAGATGGATTCTGCAGGGCTTAGAGAGGTTAACCACCTGGGCGAGGATGCGTTTCAAGCCGGAAAAATCCAGATCCATGGTACTGAAAAGAGGGAAGGTAACAGACCAGTTCCACTTCTCCCTAGGAAATACCCAAATCCCATCAGTCACAGAGAAGCCTGTGAAGAGCCTTGGGAAAACCTTTGACTACTCTCTAAAGGATGCCGCTTCCATCAGGGCAACAAATGAACAACTGGAGAGCTGGCTCACTACAGTTGTAAAGTCAGGCCTACTGGGAAAATTCAAAGCTTGGTTATACCAACATGGAATCCTACCTAGGATATTGTGGCCATTGTTGGTGTACAAATTTCCAATTTCCACCATGGAAGGATTTGAGAGGAGGGTGAGCAATTACCTTCGACGTTGGCTGGGCTTGCCAAGAAGTCTGAGCAGCATCGCCCTTTACAGCAAAAAGAACAAGCTAATGCTACCAATCAACAGCCTTAGCGAGGAGTTCATGGTTACCAGAGCAAGGGAGGTGCTTCAGTACAGAGATTCCAAGGGCCCAAGAGTATCTCAAGCTCAAACTGAGGTCAGGACTGGCAGAAAGTGGAGGGCACATGAGGCGGTGGGCCAGGCACAATCACGGCTGCGTCATAAGGAACTGGTGGGTCCCGTGGCTATTGGCCGTACAGGAATGAGTGGTATTCCAACAAGCCATTACAACAGACTGAAGGGTAAGGAAAGGCGGGACTTGGTCCAAAAAGAAGTGAAGGCTGGGATCGAGGAGCGGTGTGCAAGCCAGATGGTGGGAATGAGGCAACAGGGTGCATGGACAAGATGGGAAGATGCCATGGAGAGGATTATTTCATGGGCAGAGCTGTGAAGGGCTGAGCCCTATTGCATCAAATTTCTCAGTCAGTCTGTCTATGACACTGCCCAGTCAATCCAATCTCTTTTGTTGGGGCAAGGTTGAGACACCGGCATGAACCCTGTGCCAGGGAAAAGGATCGCTGGAACACATCCTCAGCAGCTGTCCTAAAGCACTTGGGGAAGGCCGCTACCGTTGGTGCCACAACCAAGTGCTGAAGGTCGTTGCTGAGTCCATCACCAATGCCATCAAACAGAGCATGCGTTCACAACCAAGGCGGAAAATCTCTTTCTTAAGAGCAGGGGAACTCACGCCTTCCCTACCAACAGTTCAGACAGGCCTGCTGGGAATAGCGAATGACTGGCAGCTAAGGGTGGACCTGGGAAAGCAACTCAAGTTCCCCTGAGACATTATGGAGACCAGCCTTAGACCCGACATGGTTCTGTTCTCAGTAACATCGAGGGGGCTTTGCAGAAAAGTCACTCTGCAGGTCCTACAGCCTCCTGGGAATCACAGGAGAACGCAAGAGAAGAGCCATTAGCGCAGCTTCAGAGGCTGCGGAAAAAGCCTCATGTTGGCTGTGGATCAGGAGGGACAAACGGTGGGCGAACACTTGGACACAGGCCGGGAACTCATCACTCCCGGTCGGGTCACCTGGGTGAGGGGGTCTAAAGTTGAAAGACCCGAACACCCCCTATGATCCCAGGGACTATCACTGATGATGTGTCCAAGAGTTCATCACAAGGTGTATGATACAATCTAGATTATTCAATTCTTCATTGAATTCATGTTTTATTCTCATTTCTTTAAAAACATGATGTGGAATAGAAGCTGAAAATAAGGAGTTTGAGAGGTTCAGAGTGAATTATCCAGCGGAGATTTTTGTTATATTAAGCTTTTAAATGTGGAGCTCAACATTGCTCTGCCACAGTCAATGGACTAAACTACTGAAGAAGAAAAGATACTTTAGCATTAAGATCCTCAGTGTGGATCAGTATAATATCAGCCTTATGTCTGCACTTTATTGTCACCACAACTTTCACATCATATTAATCTCAGAACAGAAGGAAAAAATGGTGTCTGACCTCAGAGTCTCCAGTCTACATTGTGGACTCTCCAGAAAACCACACAGCAGCTTCACTCCTGAATCCTGCAGCCTGTTGTTACTCAGGTCCAGCTCTCTCAGATGGGAGGGGTTGGATTTCAGAGCTGAGGCCAGAGATGCACAGCTGATCTCTGACAAACTGCAGCCCCTCAATCTGAATAAAGAATAAATGATGGAGATAAAAATCCATTTCTATTCCAATCAGATGTGTTCAGGTTTTGAACGTGGAGCTCAACATTACTATGTCCTAATCAATGAGCTTTTCCCCTAAAATGAGTAGAGGGACTTTGTCATTGTGTTATTGTGGATCATCATAATGTCAGCCTTCTACAGACATCATCCAAATGTCAGCACAACATTCATACACCTATTCATGTCAACACAGATCAATAACATGCTGCTGATCTCAGGCCAGTCTGTGTGTGTGTGTGTGTGTGTGTGTGTGTGTGTGTGTGTGTGTGTGTGTGTGTGTGTGTTCTGAAGGTTCAATATCAGTGATCAGAAATTCTTTGTGAAAACACATTGAAACCAACAGAAAGCAAAGAAATATTTCTACTTCAACAAGTAAACTTGATCAGTTTAAAACAAATATTAGTTCAGAAGATCTTCTATATACAGATGTGACCATTTACCAAAAATTAGAAACATTAATTTACTTTAACAACTAACAACAGACATTTTCTACAGTTTCTTTAACCCGCGCTCCCATAGGTTTGCGTGTGTCTGTTTAAGAGCCAATAGAATGGTAACCACGTGGGTTACAACAATAATTCTTTTTGGATAGAAATTTAGAGAAGGATTGTATTGATGTATGGCATATGAACTGCTCCAAAGATTGACAGTACAGCATGAAAATAATACTTAGATATGCTCTGGTGGAATTGTTCTATGGCAGGTCATAAAGGGTTAAGAAAAAAGTCTTTGTGACTGCAGACTAAATTTAGTACAAGAAATATGAAAATATGAACAAAAAGGACATTTACAACTTTATGGATAGAAGTATGAACAGAAATTAGCTTCAATTGTTAATAAAAACATATCAGATCTACAATAGTAACAGAGAGTCAGTGAACTGACCTCAGAGTCTCCAGTCTGCAGTGTGGACTCTCCAGAAAACCACACAGCAGCTTCACTCCTGAATCCTGCAGCTTGTTGTTACTCAGGTCCAGCTCTCTCAGATGGGAGGGGTTGGACTTCAGAGCTGAGGCCAGAGAAGCACAGCTGATCTCTGACAAACTGCAGCCCCTCAATCTGAATAAAGAATAAATTAAAATTAAAATCCATTTCTAATCCAATTAGATGTGTTCAGGTTTTAAATGTGGAGCTCAACATTACTATGTTCTAATCAACAAGCTTTTCCCTAAAATGAGTAGAGGGTCTTTGTCATTGTGTTATTGTGGATCATCATAATATCAGCCTTCTACAGACATCATCCAAATGTCAGCACAACATTCATACACCTATTCATGTCAACACAGATATAACATGCCGCTGATCTCAGGCCAGTCTGTGTGTGTGTGTTCTGAAGGATAAAATCGGTGATCTGAAATTCTGACCATTTAGCTTCATCCTCAGTCATCTTTAGAACTGGATCAACATGAATCTAGTTTGAGTTCAGACTAAATTCAGAGCCAAACTCTTCAGACTGACCAATCTTTAAAAAGAGCTGTTGTGATTTTTGCTCAGACAAACCCAGTAAATCAGGATCAGAATCGGGTTTATTGCCAGGTACATTTTAACATACGAGGAATTTGCCTTGGTATGAATTGGTGCTTACAGTACACATAACATAAATAGTAAAAATTACAAGTATACAAAAAATATAAAAAGATACACTAATACTATAATACAATGCTGACGAGTATGTGCAAAAGTTGGCAACATGAGTATAAAGCACAGTTGAGCGTTGTTGTAAGTGTGGGGTCAGGAGAGTATATGAGTGTGTGCGAGTTTGGGGAGGGGGCATGAAACTGTTCTTGTGGCGAGAGGTTTTGGTCCTGATGGACCGCAGCCTCCTGCCAGAGGGGAGAGTCTGAAACAGTTTGTGTCCAGGGTGGGAGAACTGAAGAAAATTTAATACTTCTGTTTTGGATTTAAATTTGGTAGATATACACTGTACAAGAGCAGAATACATGAACTGACCTCAGAGTCTCCAGTCTACAGTTTAGACTCTCCAGTCCAGCAGACAGTGGCTTCACTTTTGAATCTTGCAGGTAGTTTTTACTCAGGTCCAGCTCTCTCAGATGGGAGGGGTTGGACTTCAGAGCTGAGGCCATGACTTCACAGTGAGTCTCTGAGAGTCCACAGTCACAAAGTCTGTGACGACAGAGAATATAAATATAAAAAAACAATAAAATCTGACACTTTATTCTAAAAATAGACATCACAAAGCATGTTAACATGAGCGGCTCCAGTTCAGCTGCTCAGCCATTGATCACAAGGTTTGTGGCTTGAAACTTGAGCTCCTGTCAACATGTCTAAGTGTCCTTAAGCAACATAATGAACCACAAGCTTTGGAGCGCTGTGTGCTGTGATTTGTGTTTGTTAAACTTTATTTTAACGTGATGTTCACTGAGCTGTATAATCACTGCAGGTTGGAACTGCACTCGTATGGATTTACCGCAGTCATGTGCTTGTGTGTGTTTTGTGCATCTTTGATGCATCTTATGTCACTCCATCTGCTTTTCATCTAACATTAAATTAATTTAATGAATCCTGTTGCATTGATAGTATAATTAGTACTAAAGACTGTATTATTACCATTCTATTGGTAATAGTTTTTCTCAAGTGGAGTTCAGCTGTTTAACGTTTCTTCTCTGAGCTTGGTGATGATAAAATCCCTCCACTGAACTGAACCTGCTGAGCTCTCCTTCACTGGCAGAATGAACCTGGAGGCCGTCCCAGCAGCTGACTGTGTAATGAGCTGCTGTCTGAGGAAACCAGCTGCTAAATACACAAAGACTGTGTGCTGCAAATTCAATGAAAGCCACAGTGGAAATGTGTGTGTTACAGGTACCGCACAGCAGCACCCAGAAACTGTTGGATTTGTCCTGAAATACAGGAAAGAATGATGAGACAGGGAGACGTGGCCTGTCGCTGCTGAAATCTCCTCATTTATGAGGAAAACCAGCGGAACATGCGCTCTTGATTACAGTGCCTGGGTAAACCACAGTGTCACAGCGCCACCTACTGTCCACAAACTGCTGCAGCAGATTTAACATTTTGGTTTCCAAACGATATTACTCATATAAAAGAAAGTCATTTTCAAAAAGGAAACATACAGATATAGTCTCAAATTATGAAACACCATCAAATCTAATAATTCCATTTACACACTCTTCAAGAAGGAGGATTGCCTCCCCTCACATCCTCTCAAATCAAACAATAATTAGAGATATTGTATAAAAGTGTGAAAATGGACAGAACAGTCTTTCATATGAAATAGCTCCCAAACTGCAGAGATAAAATAGAAGAGCAATAACTGCATGAAAGCTTCAAGTGCCGTTAGCTCCAGCAGATCACAGATACAACATGTCTGTGTGTCTGTATAGAAGAAGAACAAGAAACAGACACAGTATAGAAACAGAGTGCAGACACTGGATCAGTGGAAAAATAAAAAGACTGCTGGGATAAAATGATGACTGTCAAAACATTTTCAGCACAAACTCTTAATCCTCATGTTTTCCTGCTGGATTTGTATCAAGCCTCCATCACCCAAAGAAAGATAGAAGATGATAGATGAAGATACTTGTGTCACTAACTTGATGGATAGAAACACAGAAATTATGTTTGGAGACATTTGGAGTTTAACACATGTAGAATTATTTCAATAAGCAGCTTTAAAGAGGTGGCATTATGCTCATTTTCAGGTTCAAAATCTTACTTAGGGGTTGTACCAGAACAGGTTTACATGGTTTAATTTTCAAAAAACACCATATTTTTCTCATACTGCACATTGCTGCAGCTCCTCTTTTCACCCTGTGTGTTGTACGCTCCGCTCTTGAGCTACAGAGTGATGCATCTTACTTGTACAAAATCTTTGTTGGGAGGTGCCCGTGCGCAGTTCCCAGGTAAGAACTACTAGCCAATCAGAAGCAGAGAAGGGCGGGTCGTAAGGAACAAGGTAGTGTGATCCAAATCAAAGCCGCTTCAGACTGAAGACCGTAACCTAGCAGATGGTATAAATTATTACCAGTCCACAACCACATAATATTCTTCCACATCTTACCATCAGGACTAAACATTGAACTTTTGCCGGTGTTCTGATGATCTTTACTGCCTTGCCGAAAAATGCTACCATAGTGCAAATCGATAGACTGACTCTACTCAGCCCTGCTCCGTTTTCCATTGCAGATAGTACCCACAGATAGTACGTAGTTTGTTGACATAGTGACGCCACACACAACTGCTGCGACGTAATGTTCAATGCGACACACACACCAGCGATCCACACAACTTTCTCTTTTTTAAGTTAAAACGTTTCAACATTCCTCAGAATGTAAAGACAGATAAGCGGTATGAAAACCTTCCAGCTGTGTTTTCCTCTGTTGTTGTTGCTGCAGCGGTCTGTGTGACGGCGGGAGCAGAGGGCTCTGTGAGCGGGCGGCTGGCCGGCCTCACGCTCCTCCCGCGGGTTGGCACAGGCTTCCCCCACAGCCACTCACGGAGCTCTTCAACTCATTATTAAATATTCAAGCATATTTTTGTCGAGCCAAAGGACCTCCGCTCAGACTAGCTTGGTTTGAGGGCGTGCCTGACCCCGTTAGCCGCTTGGCAAGCTTTATGACATTGTGATGTCACAAGTAAAGGAAGTGAAGGGCTGGACTACAAACGAGCTGTTTTCAGTTCAGAGCAGAGTTTTCTGTGGGAGATGGGAACTCCCTTTGGGCTTTTTCACTTTGCAAACCTGTTACATGCACAGAAAAAATATATAACTCAATAAAAGGAGAGGGGAAAAGCCAAAAGCATAATACTGAGGACATAATATTGAGGACAACTAGAATAGTTTCCGTATATAGCTGCATTGTACCCTTTTGCTATTCAGCATTTGGGCAGGCAGCCTTTTCTATCAAAGCTGTGAAACAATGGAACACAATTTCAGATGATATAAAACTTGTGACTTGTTTGGGGCCTTTAAAGATAACTTAAAAAAAACATCTAAAACTTTCACAACAATGCACCCACTATTTTGTCAGTGGGTAATATAATTTTTTCCTTCACTCACATTCACCTTCTTATTGTAGGGTTGACGTAAGGGTTGAGAAGGGGTTGGGTGTTGGCGTACCATTGTATGTTGTGATTGTGTGTGTGTGTGTGTGTGTGTGTGTGCGCCAGTGAAGGGCATTAAGTACATGGTATATGCTCTTAAACAATGTCTGATGTTTTATGTTTGATATGTCGTGTATTTTTGAATAATGTTGATATTTATATTGTATGTATTTGTATTTATTTGTATTTGGGGACTGCAGATGTAAATTAGCCTAAGGCTAACTCTGGTGTAATGCATCAAATGTTTACATTTATGTTATTAATTGCACATGGTCCCTTCTAAATAAAAATCAATCAATCAATCATAATACCACCTCTTTAATACTAGTTTAGGAAACTTTTATAGTGTGGAGGTTTTATATTGAGCGTGTGTGTAAAGTGTGTATCTTTACTGTAATACTGATGCTTCAGCTTTACGTTGCTTTACAGTGTTGATAATCACATCTGGACTTACCGAAACTTTCTGCAGTTCCTCACAGCTGGAATTAGTCTCCGTCGTCCCTCCAATGATGTGTTGTACTTCTGCAGGTCAAACTCATCCAGAACCTCCTCTGACATCTGCAGCATGTAGGCCAGAGCTGAGCAGTGGATCTCAGGGAGTTTCTTCTCTGATCTGTTCTCTGACTTCAGAAACTCTTGGATCTCCTGATGTACTGAGTGGTCGTTCATCTCCGTCAGACAGTGGAAGATGTTGATGCTTCTGTCAGGAGAGATCTCGTCTAGGTTCATCTCCTTCAGGTTGTTGATGGCTCTCTGGATGATTCCTGGACTGTTTGTCTGACCCAGCAGGCCTCCTAAGAGTCTCTGGTTGGACTCCAGAGAGAGGCCATGAAGGAAGCGAACAAACAGGTCCAGGTGGCCATTTTTACTTTGGAGAGATTTCTCCATGGAACTCCTCAGGAAGTCCTCCAGTCCCTTTTTGTTCCTGCTGGTGTAACAGTGGAACATGTAGACTGCAGCCAGAAACTCCTGAACGCTCAGATGAACAAAGCAGTAGACTGTTTTCTGGAAGATCACACTCTCTCTTTTGAAGATCTCTGTACAAACTCCTGAGTACACCGAGGCCTCTGTGACATCAAGACCACACTGCTCCAGGTCTTCTTGGTAGAACATGATGTTTCCTTTCTCCAGCTGTTCAAACGCCAGCCTCCCCAGCTTCAGAAGAACCTTCCTGTCAGCCTCCGTCAGCTCCTGTGGACTCGTCTCATGTCCCTCATCGTACTTCTGCTTCTTCCTCTTTATCTGAACCAGCAGGAAGTGTGAGTACAGGTCAGTCAGGGTCTTGGGCAGCTCTCCTCTCTGCTCTGTAGTCAACATGTGCTCCAGAACTGTAGCAGTGATCCAGCAGAAGACTGGGATTAGACACATGATGTGGAGGCTCCTGGAGGTCTTGATGTGTGAGATGATTCTGCTGGACAGCTCTTCATCACTGAGTCTCCTCCTGAAGTACTCCTCCTTCTGGGCGTCATTGAAGCCTCGTATTTCTGTTACCCTGCCGACACACGAAGGAGGGATCCGATTGGCCGCCGCAGGTCGGGAAGTTATCCAGACGAGAGCCGAGGGAAGCAGATTCCCCTCGATGAGGTTTGTCAGCAGCAGGTTGACTGATGACTTCTGTGTGACATCAGACACAACCTCACTGTTGTGGAAATCCAATGAAAGTCTGCTTTCATCCAGGCCGTCAAAGATGAACAACAGTTTCCAGACGGCGAGCTTCTCTGCTGGGACCTTCTGTAATGTTGGATGGAAAACATGGAGCAGCGTGAGGAGACTGTGCCGCTCATCTTTGATCAAGTTCAGCTCCCTGAACGAGAGCAGAACCAGCAGACTGACATCTTGGTTTTCCGAGCCCTCTGCCCAGTCCAGAGTGAACTTCTGCACCGAGAAGGTTTTTCCAACGCCAGCGACGCCGTTGGTCAGAACCACTCTGATGGCTCTCTGTTGGCCAGGTAAGGCTTTAAAGATGTCCTGGCACCTGATTGGAGCGTCATGGAGGGTCTTCTTCTTGGAAGCTGTCTCAAGCTGCCTCACCTCATGCTGGGTATTAACCTCTTCACTCTGTCCCTCTGTGATGTAGAGCTCAGTGTAGATCCTGTTGAGGAGGGTTCCACTTCCTGTTTCATCACTTCCTTCAGTCACACGTTCACATCTCCTCCTCAGACTGATCTTATGTTCATCTAAAACCTCCTGCAGACTGCCATCCACTGTCACAGAAGAAAGAATCATTAGTAGGAATTATTCATTAGCACCAACATAAAAACAACCAGTAAGAAAAATGAATCCTATTGAAAATGTTTCTGATTGGCTGAGACAGCAACATTTTAAATGCTGCGAGGCAAAGAAAGCCAAGAATCCTGTTTTCAGACATGAGGACATCAGCAGACAGATGGACAGTCTTACTTTGTACGGAGCTGCTCTGATTGGCTGTCTGCAGTCCAGCTCTGGCTCTTTTTCCACACTGGGGACAGGAGGAGTGTCCTGATGAAGCAGACTGGTCCCAGTATGAGGTGATGCACCGTCTGCAGAACCAGTGTCCACAGCTGGTAGAGACTGGATCCTTCAGGACGTCCTGACACAAAGTACAGCAGGACGGCTGCTCCTCCACAGAAACATGACTCCTCTTCCTCTCTCTGTGAAGACATGTTGTCATGGTTTTGGCTTTGAGGGTTATTATTTCCTGTTTTATTATGTTAAATGCTTCCTCTTGTGTCTTTGCGTTTCCTGTTTTACAGGTATTTTCCTCTCATCTGGTTTTGGGTCACTTGGCTTCCCCCTTGTGTGACTGTCTGCTCCTCCCTGATTAAGTTCACCTGTGTCTCATTATCTTGTGCTCACTAGTATATTTAGTCTTGCATGTTCCTCAGTGTATTTTGTCTGCAGTTCAAGCCCTGTCCCTCGTGTTAGTTTCCTCCTGGACTATATATTTCCTTGTGCTGTTGAACTGCCTGTTTTTGGACTTTGGATTCTGATTCTTGCATGCTCCCTACTGGATCTGTTTGCTCCTTGGACTTCTTTCCTGCTTTTTGTTTTTATCTCTGTCAGTTTCTTGTCCCGGTTGACATTATTAAATCTCTGAACAGTACATACTCTGCCTCTGTTGTCTGTATTTGGGCCCAATCTCCTGTGTTCCTGCTCCCTTATTATACATTTCTTTAGAACTAAAACGATTTGTTGCTTGTTGTTGTAAATATCCAGATCTGGCTGACACTGTGTAGAAGCTCAGATGGCCACAGAGAACAGGAAAAGTGTTGTTACTTTTCTGCTTGAATTCAGCTTTCAGTCAGTAATGAAGATGATTGTTCTTTATTTCAGCTCTCCTGATTTCAGAAACACTAATTAACAGCTTTTCCTGTCTTTTCCACTTACTAATGATTCAAAGCAAAGTGTTCATCAAGGTGAGCAAAGCTGAACTACAAATGCTTTTTCACCACATGTTGCACAATTATGATCTGAAGTGATTCAAGATGCATCTGGTGGATCAGAACAGCTGATCTGAGGAAGAGCCAAACAGCTCAGTGTTTAGAGGACAAATAGG
Organism: Micropterus salmoides; assembly: GCF_014851395.1. Taxonomy (NCBI): domain Eukaryota; kingdom Metazoa; phylum Chordata; class Actinopteri; order Centrarchiformes; family Centrarchidae; genus Micropterus; species Micropterus salmoides. Next base: position 2,767,915 of record NW_024044681.1, read on the forward strand.
AGAAAATGACCCATTTGAAGCAGATTCTTTCAGATTCTGAATCGTTCTAAATCTTTACAGCGACGTCAACGTGAGGGCAAAAATATAGGAACATTTTCTTGAAGTCTAAATTCTGAAATGGAGGTTCAGGTGTTCCATCTTAATTTGAAACAGTATCTGCACTAACAGTTCTTTTAGCACAACATTTTGTCTTCATCCTCAATGCATCATCTTCCTTCAGGTCAGTTTACAGTAAAAACAGTTTCTTACTTTGTGTCTGAGGGTCCAGGTTCAGGACTGAAGTCTGGAGGATTTCTTCCTTTGGACCAGTCACTCTTCATAGACAGACAGCTGGATCCTGTGTCTGAGGGTCCAGGTTCAAGACTGAAGTCTGGAGGATTTCTTCCTTTGGACCAGTCACTCTTCATAGACATACAGCTGGATCCTGTGTCTGAGGGTCCAGGTTCAGGACTGAAGTCTGGAGGATTTCTTCCTTTGGACCAGTCACTCTTCATAGACAGACAGCTGGATCCTGTGTCTGAGGGTCCAGGTTCAGGACTGAAGTCTGGAGGATTTCTTCCTTTGGACCAGTCACTCTTCATAGACAGACAGCTGGATCCTGTGTCTGAGGGTCCAGGTTCAAGACTGAAGTCTGGAGGATTTCTTCCTTTGGACCAGTCACTCTTCATAGACAGACAGCTGGATCCTGCAGACTCTGCTCTGTCCTCCTCTTCCATCTTCTGGACTTCAGTTCAGGTGTTCTTGTTGTTACAGCTCAGCTGGTGTGTTGTCTGTGTGTGACAGGTAGGAAATAGAGCCAGTAAATCTGAAACATGTTGTCCAGCTTTATATTGTACAGCTACAGTAACGCAGTTCACTCACATTTTACATGTACTGGATAGTGCAGCTAACAGTGTCTCCACTCTGTGTTCCAGCTGGGCAACAACACCTCAGCCTGTCTCCCTATAGGCTGTATGTAAGTACAAACACATTAAACACCATGAGGACACAAAGCAGACAACATGAACATCTGGACCATTTACTGACATCTGCAGTGTTTTTACCATCGATACAGTCGATCACTCCCATAGTCCTCACTTTGGACTAATGAGCAGTTTGGAGAAATCCCTGTGAATCAGTTTGGTACATTTGGATATAAAGTAACAGATTCAATCAATAAGTCGTAAACGCAACATGTTTAAAACACAAACGACAACACCGAAAACACATACTGCAGAAATATTCAATAACTCAGATACAGTATAGTGTTCCCAAAGTCACATTACACATTAATGATATACTGCTGGTTATACTAAAACATTTAGTTTGGAAAAAGGGTTTTGCATAATTTTAGGTAGGCCTATTTTTAATATTCAATATCTACACTGATAAGTTGTCATGTCTACAAAATCACCCCACACATCAGCGGTATCCTGCTGGTGATACTACAACACTCAGTTCGTAGAAATGTAGATTTGGGGAATTTAATATTCAATAACTTTACTGTTAGAAGCTTTAGTGTCTCCAAAATCACCTCATTGAACAATGGTCTAGTAGTATCATCAACATAAGACCATTGTTGATTGAGGTGTCTGGAGACAGTACAGCAGGGCTATTTAATTAAAGTTCAAAGAGGTCCAGTTAGAGAAAATTTCAGAAAGCAAAAGGTCCAGAACATCAACTTGTGTTATCATTCAGTAGCCTACCATAACGTATAGCCTAGTTGTACCAACATAAGTTTTTACTCAACAACTGTCAGCTTTCACATAAAACTGAAGGGATAATAAATAACTACTCTAATAATAAATTCTAAGTTTAAGTAATCTAAAGGATTTAAAAAACGTTTTTGTAAATGTGCATCTTAAAATAAATTTTATTTGTAAAAAAGTGTAGCTTTGAGTGATTGATGTTCAGTCTCAACCAATTTTATAATAAACACTCAACACATCTTAACAAATGAACAGCTTTAATACCACCTTCTCTTTCAGTCCCTCTTATATAGCTACTAGGGCAGGGCAATAAAACAATAATGATAAATCTCGCAATAATTTTCCTCAATAACAATATAACAAATGTTCAATATATTTTCAGTGTTTGATTGAATTAATTTGAATCATGAACAAATTAGCACTTGATTTTTTTTAATTAATATTTATTTTGTTGAAGAAAAGTGTTTGTCACATTCTGACCATACAGAAAAGTTTAACCATCTGATTTCTTCAATTTTCACTCAGGAGCAAAAATCAGCCTTTAAACTTGAAAGAAATATTGATTTGACATTTATCGTGATAATTATTGATATCTAATGGTATGAAATTTTTTATCATGATAACATTTTTGGCCATATCGTCCAGCCCTAATAGCTACCACTTCCCTACTTTCTCTTGTTCAGGGAGAAGCGTGAGCTCTGGCTACGATTGGAGATCTGTGAGATATTCTGGTTTGGAACTGCCCGTGGGGAAGAATATACATGTGAGAATCTGTACATTCTTAGTTAAAAGCCATGTGAAGTCTCTTTTCTCTTTAGTCTCCTCTCTTCCTCTGTGTATCTCACTGGCAGACTTGACTCACAATATCAGAATGCACCGATTTGACTGGCTGAGCAGCATCACATGAGATGATTAGAGAGTTTCCTGTTAGTTTCCTTCGTATATCATTAATGTGTAAGGTGATTTTGGGAACACTACACTGTGTCTGAGTGAAGTTATTGAATATCTCTGCAGAATGCGTTTTCGGTGTTGCACTTTGCAGACGGTCCCTGCGCAGTGCGCACTCGCCTCAGAGCGGCTGCACGTAGAGACCAAAGTTATTTGTGCCGCTCGTAGGACGACTCATTTAGGTAAAAAATTTACTTGTAGCTTGTTGTCTACATAACTCCAATAGTTAGGAGGCCTCGTTTGTGTTTTAAACACGTTGCGCTTACGAGTGATTGATCCTGGAAGTTCGAATCTGTGAATAGGCCTATATTTCCAACTTTACCGAACTCTGTGAGTGAGTTAACGCGCAGGAGAACGATGAACAAACTACATTCAGAAGCAGATATTTACAGAAATATACATTAGGTAGATAAACAAAGTGGTCTGAACGGATTTCCTGGTTAGCAGCTCAGAGATCCTCAAGCCACAACTGCAACACATCTGAGACTATCAGCTGTGGATTCAGCCACCAGGGACTCACCGGGACTCTGACATTTCTTTCCTCTACAGTCCACAGGGAGAAAACTGCCTCAGAGACTCTGACAGGAAAAGAATCTAAATGTTGGATTAACACTCACCCTGCCTCAGCCTTCAGTTTTCCTCCTGCTGTGTCCACTTAAAATGGAGTCTGAACTCTTTCAGCTTCAGGTTGAACAGGTAGGGCCTGTTCTCACCTGATCACCTGCTTAGTGTTGCTCCTCCCCTCTCCATTTACAGGAAACAGCTAAAGTGAAAACTGTCTGTCTTTAGTAACTGTTTAGCTTAATTTAAAATATGGCACATTATATAAACCCAGCTGGTGGAGACAGAGCAGCCCTCCTCTCTACCAGCAGAAGCAGAGGGAGGAAGAGGAGAAGAGGTGCTGAGTTGTTGATGTCAGGAATATGATTTATTTTACTGACAAGTCAGATTTGTTTCCAGTGAGACTTTAGTGACTTTGCTGTTGTAAATCGTGATGCTGCTCTAGAAACAATATTCAGTTAATAAAGAATGTTAAATTCTTTTTTAAATACATGCAGTTATTTAGTAATAAATGGGACTGATAAGAGCATCGATAAAGAACTGAACCAATAAGGATCACCAATACAAGTGTGTCAATAAAATCCTAATGACCCCAACGTGAGAAAATGTCTGGCCCATCTCTGTGTCCTGGTTTTAAAATCCGTCCCAATTGAATCTGTAATTGAACAGCCCTGGTCTACAGTAATCATAGTAATATAGTGTTATGTTTGTAGGCTATCAGTATGATTAGGTTTTAGTCTGTGTATGTTTCTTCTCTTGAGTCAGTTGCCTGTTCCTTATGTTCAGTTCTGTTCATGTTTGGATCTGTGCCGGCCTAAGTTCTTGTCTAATTCTGTTTCTGTCTGGTGTTGGTTTCAGTGTAAGTGTTATGTCTGGTCCTCCAGAATCCCTCTGCCTGTCTCTCTCTCTGCCGGTCTCCTTAGCCCTGATCCGTCACCTGTGTTGCTGCCGCCCAGCTCGTTCACCCTGTGTATATATGCTTGATTGTTTCCTTCAGTCTTTGTCTGGTCATTGTTGTATGATGTATGTTCTACCAGTTGCTGCATGTTTGATGTTACCAGTTTCCTGTACACGTGAGTTTTGTTCATGCCTGGTGTTTTGGATTAATAAACCCTGGAACTAAATCTCTGCTCGCAGTGTCATGCGTTTGGGCTCTCTCCTGCTTTGCGCACCCAGCGATGTTGACACGGTAAATTATTATCATAACAATTTAATAAAGAATTGCATCTAAACAGCACTTTTCATACACGACTCGCGGTAACAGTAGCGTACTGGTCCTACCATGCTGGACATATGTATCCCCCTCCACAGATGATGGCCTACTATCAAGTATTTTGTTTTGGGTATATTTTACATCATGACTAAAAACAGGGTTGAATATGGAGACGTTAGTTGTTTCCTAGCAAAAGTTATATTGAGATAGAAAATACAAACTGGGATCCAGAGAAAGTCTCGTACACTAGAGCTTAAATGGTTCATTAAGCCTTACAAAGAAGGGTTGCATCAAAGAATGTCCTGCAACTTCAGCTAAAGTTAACAGGAATGTTTTTTTGTATAATGTAATTTAATAAGTAACTGAAAAGATCCTGTTACTGATATAATAACTGTAAAGTACTGTAACATACTAAAACAGCTCCCATTCCCTTTTAAAGCCAGCTGCTCTTGTATCTTGGCGCATTGCTGTTCTAATGCTGGATGAATGGCGCATTATAAAAAGCATCAGCTGACTGATTGAAGTGCAGACTCACAGCAGAGGGGGGATATGGACATCTCTCTCTCTTCCACTGGTTTCTTTATTCTGGCTTTTATTGATGTAGGAATGTTTTCTTTAACGATTTCCTTTCATGGTCAGAGAGGCTGCTGTCAGTCATTTGAAACGTTTCCATGTGCAGTAAAGTCACAGCAAATATCGTGGTGCATTTAAGCAGCAAAACTAAAAGCTGTAGTTCTAAAGTTGCCATGACAGGACAGAGGAAACTCTGCAGAGGAAACAGGATTCAACTTTTAGCTTCTGAAATCATTGAGACGCTCTGATGGAGCTCAGGATTGATCAGGAGGACGGCTGCTTTACTCCAAACACTTTCACTGGATGAACCTGGACTGTGTGTGAGACCTTCAGGATGTGGAGAAGAACACAGAACATGAATTAACATTAGATCCTGACCGATCCTGTCGGCGTGTCGGGAGATTTGAATCACCAATGTCAGTCTCTTCAGAGCATCTTACTATCGGAATAATGCGGCCCTAAAACAAAATCTGTTCAGTGACCTCCACTGACGCTTTTTAACGCAACTATAATGTCTTCCTAAAATCCAGCACGTTACTGCTAATCAACCAACAAGGACCTTAGGTAACAGGATCATGCAGTATGTGTTGCATTGTGGGAAAAGCCATTTGAGCTGATCTGCACATGTGAAGCTGGATCTGTTCTTTTCTTCATCCATCTCCAACTTCCTGTTTTGGCTGAGTCGCACTTTGATTTCTTCCTAAATGCAAAGTCTCTCAGTGATGTGTCCAGTTTGTTTGCAGTGCTGAGTATGTGCACGTCATGAGAGAAGAATTCAGCAGCTAGCTAGAAATTCACACAAAACACAAGGCTCATTTTAATGAGTACATATTTAAGTTAATGTGTGGACACATTTAGCTTCTTTTGCCAGTGTATTAATGAAGCACAGCGATAGTCTTGACAGTGGGAACCTTTTCCAGTGTATGGAAGTCACTTCAACAGCTGAAGGAACATTCAGACTTCAGTGCAGCTAGTTATTGGCTGCTAATTCAGCAGTGCACATTCAACATTTAAGGCAGGTCATTTTCAAGAGAATCGTTGGATCAGCAATGAAGTGCTGAATAAGATTTGCTCGGCTGGAACTTTCTGCTTCTTCAAATCTATATAGGTGTGGTTGTTTTTCTCCAGCTTGTATTAATCCCATTGGCATGAGTCTGCTTGATGACATGTTGAAAGTAAGTAAAATAAAGTTTGTGTCCGGGGCAGCAGGGACGACTTTTTTTACTGCAGTAACATTTTCAATGCAGGACTTTTACTTGTAACAGAGTATTTTTACAGTGTGGTATTAGTACTTTTACTAAAGTAAAGGATCTGAATACTTCGTCCACCACTGACACACACACACACACACACACACACACACACACACACACACACACAGTAAGTTGAATCCTTATTAAAGGGCAGCCTGTTTCTAATGAATGCCATTGTTTAATAAAGAGGAAAGTTTTCCGGCTGTATTTTTAAACTCTGTCATGTCAGCAACCCCTGACAAACACGACCAGACTAATAGAACAAAACATGGAGAAGGACAAGCGGATTATGTTGCTGGAAAACCGGGTGGCTGATCTAGATCAATAAACCAGATGAATGACATCATAGTCACCGGTTTGGAGACCAAACCCCGCTCATATGACGGGCGGTGACCACGCTGAACGGAGGGGAGACGAGCGAGCAGGACGCTCCATCGGTGGAGCAACAGGTGACGGCGTTCCTCCACTCAAAGGGGACTGAGTTGGACAGGGGCCACATTGAGACTTGTCACCTTCTCCCACGGAGAAACAAGATGGATAAACCAGCCAGAATCCTTCGTTTTGCCAACAGGAAACATCAAAGTGAACTGCTGAAACAGGGAAGACGGCTGAAGGGCCCGGATGTGGATTTGAATGAACACCTGACTAAGAAAAACGCTGACGTCACCAGAAAGGCCCGACTCCTTAGAAGACGGAGAAAATACAATCCACATGGACTGCAAACTGAATGAAAGACCGGAGCGAGCCAAAGAGCAGGACAGCAGCTGGTGATGAGCTGCTGGAATGGATGACAGTAGAAATCTGGATGGAAAGGACAAAAAACATTGTTGTGAGCTGAATATACAGAACTCCTGGATCAAAGATCCAAATCTTTAAAGAGCGGATGGAAAAAATGTTTACAGAAACAGTAAAAGATTCTGTTCATATGTGGAGATTATAACATCGAGCTATTCAATCTAAAAAAGCATCAAATGACAGAAGAGTTCATCGATACTTCTATCCACCAATCAGCAGATCTAGTAGAATCACATCTCACTGTGCCACATTAATAGACAACATTTTCACCAACATGATGGAAAACTATCTAGATAGTGGCTATTATACAACGACACTAGTGATCATTGAGCTGTTTCTATTGTCTCTCACTGTAATTATAGGAAACCTGAGGATATCAGTCATCTCAAATCCAAAAGAGGAAGAACTGCAGAAAACAGAAATGCTTTTAAGAAAGAATTACTGAAACAAAAGTGGAAAAATAGTTTCTGAGGAAGATGATATTGACAAAGCTTCAAATGGATTTCTAAAGGTCACTGTGTGACAGAAACTCTCCTGTAAAACAATCCACACTAAAGCAAACAAATAGTCCAAGGATCACTGACGGTTCAATAAATGCCTGCAGAAAGAAAAACAGACTTTATAGACTATTCATTAAGTATCGTCCCCCAGAAGCAGAAAATAAAGAGAAAAAGTAGAAGAATATTAACCAAAATTATAAGGAGATGTAAGAAAGTATACTTTAATAAAATATTAGAGAATAATAAATAATATGAAAGGTTTCTGGAATATTCTAAACAGTTTTATTAGAAATGGAACTAAAACTAAAAATGCAAGTTACCTGGAATATTATATTGAAAACGAGGAGATAATAAATAAGATGGAAGATGTGGTAAATGGTTTCAACAAATTCTTGGTAAATCTGGCAGAAATAATAAAGTACCAGAAACAACAGAAGGGTGGAGGCTGATCTTTGGGATAGAAATCCTAGTTCTGTTTTCTTTAGAGCAGTGGAAAGAAACGAGATAATAGACACTGGAAGAAAGTGTGAAAGCAAATCCTCCATGGATTGGAATAACACTGAGATGATTATTATAAAAAGTTAGTGAAGAAGTTGAAGAACCATTTACTCATATCTGAAACTCGTCTTTTCAATCCGCTAAATTTCCAAATCAAATGAAACCAGCTAAAGTAATAGCATTATATAAAACTGGGGACAGACACCATTTCTTTACAGGCCTGTTTCTGTTTCTCCCCCAATTCTCCAAAATCCTGGAAAAGCTTTTTTACAGAAAGACTTGACAGTTTCATCGAAACACACGAGCTTCTAGTTGACAGTCAATCCGGATTCTGGACAGAAAGATCAACATCTTTGGCACTAATGGAGCTAACTGAGGAAATCAAAGTACACAGACAAGAAGAAACATGTAGAGGGAATTTTCAACGCTTTAAAGAAAGCATCTGAGCCCATAAATTATGACATTTTATTCCATAAACTAGAGAGGGATGGTATCAGAGGGGTTGGGTTGGACTGGCTGAGCAGCTGCTTCAGAAACTGCTGAACACAAATCTACACACATGAACATAAAGTGTGGTGTAGCGCAGGGATCTGTCTCAGGTCCAAAGCTTTTTATCATTTACATCAATGACATATGGAAAGTATCAAACATACTAACATTTATTTTATTTGCTGAGGACACAAATATTTTCTGTTCTGGTGACAATTTACAGCAGCTTTCAGAGGAGATCAGTCCAGAAATGAATCAATCAAAATGCTGCTTTGATGGAAACTAATTGTCATTAAATATAAAGATCATGTTATTTGGAAACATAAAACAAACCCTCAGGTAGAACTGAAAATGGACAACATAAGCATAGAAAGAGTTTATGAAAATCCATTTCTTGGTGTGATCTTAGACACAAAATCTGCTGGAAACGTCACATAAACCAGGTCAAAGCAAAACTGAATAAATCAAGACATATTCTGGACAATAAATCACTGCATCCTCTGTATAATACACTCATGTTACCATATCTGTTACTGTGTGGAAATATGGGGAAACAACTACAAAACCAACCTCCAGCCGTTCTGCACATTGCAAAAGAGCAGAATCATCAATAACGTCGGATATCTGGAACAGACAAACTCATTCTTCTTAAAGTCACATAAGAACAAGTCTAAAAAGTCTGTCCATCACTATCTGTGGGGGGAGTTTGTGGAATGGTTTGGAGCAGCTGCTAAAACAGAGCACAGACATTAAAAAGTTGAAACAGTTGTATAAAAAGATGTGAGGATGAAGAGAGGATGAAGAGAGGTGAGTGTGAGTGTGGGTTACTATACTGACTGTAATGGGATGGCTGATTATAGGCTGATGCTTTGTTTGCTGCTAAATGTAAAACAGCTGCTGGTGTTTATAATGACTATATATTTGTTATCTTGCTATGAATATAATATAATGATAAACACACTGAGTCTGTTTTAGTTCATATATTATTTCTGCTTATTTTGTATGTTTTATTTAAAATGATAATAGAATTTGTACTTGAATAACTATATGTGTATTTATACCACTTTCTTTTAGTAAATGTTTTAAAAACAATATTAAGTTCCACTGAATCAGTTTTGATGCTGTTGATGCAGCAGACACATTAAAAATTAAATACATTTGGGGAAAAGATTTATATCGGCACATCGCTATCCCCATCGGTCACATGAACACATCTCTTATAGATATTGGCCATATTTGGACCAGCTAACATTGTGCTCTAGATAACAAGCTTCAAACAATATATGATTCAATATGGAGAGTTTTAAAAGGGGTGGTCGAACTTCGAAGGTTGATGTGTGAAAAGTCGATTTAAATAAGTGTTAATCTGCAGTTCTGTTGTCAGAAACAGAACTAATCTGCAGAGGCTCTTTGGGTTCAGAACATCTGAACGAATTAAAAACAGACAGAATCAGGTCCAGGTGGAGGAGGTGGCTGGTTGTAGAGCAGACGGAGTGGAGGAGTCTCAGTGTGTCTGCAGAGACTGTGTAGAAGGACAGAGCAGCAGCAGAGCAGTCCAGATCCACTGATGATACTCTGTCACATCCAGAGGAACACACAGGGATGATGGTGGACTTGACTTTGTGTCTGACAGTGGAGCTGATCTCAGAGCAGTTCAGACTGCAGCACTGTTGGGATTCCTCTGTCAGTCACTGCTGGATGAAGCTCTCCTCTCCACTCTACCTCCCAGTAACATGGCCCAGTCAGAGCCTCTCCACACACAAGCTGATGCTGCTGCTTCAACCTCTCTGGATCATCAGGACACAGCTGATCCTCTCTCAACACCACCACCTTTCTGATCCCTCACACTCTGACAGAGATCACCTCCAGCTGATGAGAGAAGAAGACAGAGAGCAGAAGTCATAAATCAGAGTTTACAGAGACTCCATTCATCAGCTGTCAGTCAGTGATGCAGCACATCCAGTATAAAGACCAGCAGGGACTTCAGTCCTGTTCAGACCAGAAGTGGAGCGGCTGTGTAGCGTAGCCAGCTTCATTTCAGCTCTCACATTTAAGAGTAGGCTTAAGACTTTCCACTTTGATAAAGCTTATAGTTAGGGCTGGCTCAGGTAAGGCAAGGCAAGGCAAGTTTATTTGTATAGCACATTTCAACAGCAAAGTAATTCAAAGTGCTTTACATAAAACATAAAAGCAACAGGGAAATATAAATAAAGTTTAAAAGCAACATAGGGAAATTGAAAAAATACACAATTAAATGGAAAATAAAAACAGGCTGAGGGCTTGAGCAAATAACTGAGAAACTTTAAAACAAGAATAAACAGAGAAGTACACTTAATCTACTCTTTCTAGCAAGTCTGTACCCGGGTCTATAGCAATATTTAGGTTCACTGAAACTCCAAAAACCCTCAGACACTATAGAGAAACCAGGACATGTCTGTCCATAGGCCGCTTTGATCCAGTTATACTCTGGACCCACCTGCATGTTTACAGGTGGACAGAGGTTCCTACAAATCACTCGGGCGCGAGATTTAAGACCACTTCCTTCACTCTGTTCAATCTCACTCACATTATCTTTTCACTCAATTACCTACTAATTTCTCACTGTGTAAATATTTAATTTAAAGCAATGGTAAAAAGCTGAAAACAGGATGTCACAGCGCAGTGTAAGTTATCAATCAACTAGTTAAAAGCAATGGTAAAAAGAAAAATCTTCAGTCTTAATTTAAAAGTACTGACAGTTTCAGCAGACCTGCAGTTATCTGGGAGTTTGTTCCAGAGATACGGATCATAATAACTGAACGCTGCTTCTCTATGTTTAGATTTGACTCTGGGGACAGAAAGCAGACCTCATCCCAGACGACCTGAGAGGTCTGGATGGTTCGTAATGAAGCAGAAGATCAGAAATGTATTTTGGCCCTAAACCATTAATGCTTTATAAACTAACAGCAGGATTTTGAAATCAATTCTTTGACATACAGGAAGCCAATGTAAAGACCTCAGAACTGGAGTGATGTGATCCACTTTTTGGTCTTAGTGACTCGAGCAGCAGCGTTCTGAATCAGCTGCAGCTGTCTAATGGATTTCTTAGGGAGCCCTGTAAGGACACTGTTACAGTAGTCGAGTCGACTGAAGATTAATGCATGGATAAGGTTTTCTAGGTCTTGCTGAGACATAAGTCCTTTAATCCGTGATATATTCTTCAGGTGATAGTAGGCTGACTTTGTACTTGTCTTAATGTGGCTCCTCAAATTCAGGTCTGAGTCCATGACTACACCAAGATTTCTGGACACCAATATTGCTTGATTTGTGGTTCTTTACATTACCGAAGCTGAGCACTGACTTCTAATCGTTCCTCCCTGGCTCCAAAAACAATAACTTGAGTTTTATCTTTGTTTAATTGATGAAAATTCTGGCACATCCTATCGTTGACCTGCTCAATACAGTTACTCAGCCCTTGTATAGGATCATAGTCTCCTGGTGATATGGTTATGTAAATCTGTGTGTCATCTGCATAATTATGGTAACATATTTTGTTGTTTTTCATAATCTGAGCCAGTGGAAGAACTCCACGTCATTATTGTCAGCTCAGATGTGTAATTACCTATAGACACAAAGTAGTCCCTGTCCTTTAAGTAGGATTCAAACCATTTTAGTACTGTGCCAGAAAGTCCAACCCAGTTTTCAAGTCTGTCTAGTAATATGTTGTAGTCGACCGTGTCGAATGCAGCACTGAGATCCAATAATACTAAGACTGAAATTCTGCCGCTGTCAGTGTTTAAATGGATGTCATCAAAGACCTTAACAAGAGCCGTCTCAGTGCTGTGGTGTGGTTGAAAACCTGACTGGAAGACATCAAAAGAGTTATTTAGTGCCAAGAAAGCACTAAGCTGTTGAAAACAGCCTTTTCAATGATTTTACTTAAAAATGGGAGATTTGATATGGGCTTATAATTGCTCATTAGTGACCTGTCTAGATTGCTCTTTTTTAAGAGTGGCTTAATGACTGCAGTTTTCAGGGCCTGTGGGAAAAAACCTGAGAGAAGAGACATGTTGACAATTTGTAGTAGATCGGAGGCCAACGTGTGCCCCTTATTGTGTGTGGGCTCTGTCACATGTTGGGTCGGTCCTTAATTATCAAGAACACAACACAGTTCTTTAGTCCCTGTGTCCTGGGGGTTGCCAACATGGATGTTAAAATCACCAACAATAACCACACAGTCAAAGTCAATACAGATTATAGACAGCAGTTCACCAAAGTCATCAAAAAAGTTTGCACAGCACAGGGCCTGTAGATATTTAGAAAAATAGCTCGAGAAGAGGAATTCAGCTGAAGAGCTGCATATTCAAAAGAAGCAACATTCCCATAAGACATCTTTTTGCATTGAAGGGAGTCATTAAACAAAATTGCAACTCCACCTCCTCTCTTATGCACTCTAGCTTCACTCATAAAACTGAAGCTGGGAGGGGTAGACTCAATAAGGACAGCTGCACTGTTATCTTGGTCCAACCAAGTTTCAGTTAAAAACATGAAATTAAGATTGTGAGTGATTATAAAATCATTGAATAAAATTGTTTTTCCTGCCAAAGACCTAACGTTTAACAAAGCTAATTTTAGTGTGTTAAAAACATTATCTGGCCCACGTTTCGACAGGCTGCGGCTGACGAGGAATTAATACTAAATTTGCAGGATATGTTGAGTGCTTCCTGTTTCTTAACACATTCACCATGCTTTTTCTGTTACCTATCAAGACAGGGATGGAGAAGACTACGAGCACACCGGGCCCCGGCTTGTCCTGGGAAGAGTCATGAGTGTTATTTTCCTTGTAGCCTGGACCCAGCACATATCAGACAGAGCTTACTGGGCTTTTTCGCCATTGTGGAGCAGGAGGACTTAGAACCAGTGGTGGAGGTGGACGGTGAGGGGGGGTTTAGGGTAGAGAGAATGGGAGTAGAGCGAGGGAATGTGCGGGGAGTAAATTTGGTCCCAGCTCTAACCAGGTCTTCCATGTGATCAGTCAAGTCCAACAGGGGGATGGTGAAAAGATGGTGAATCCTCACTGTTGGTTTTCAGTGAGAGAGGTGGGGGCTCTTCCTCCTCTTCCTTCCTGCTGTTGCACACTCGGTTGTTCGGGAGGTTTGTTGCTACCTCTCCCTTTCACAGCTGTCCACGGCTGTGTCCTACTAAGAACAGGGGTTGAAGAGGCGCTCTGCCTGGATGATAATGCAGGCCAGCCAGTCGCATCACAAATCTCAGGGTGATGGGCTCTGCCTGTTACTCGTCCTCCCATTTCCCAAGGAAATTATTTACTCTTAGGCTTTGCATCAAGAGCGTTCCAGGGAGGACTTATCAGATTTATTAAGTAAACAGGCCTCCTGCTTCTTGGTAGTCTTGTTGGTGCTAATTAGCCGTGTGTTAGCATGCTCTTGTCTACTGTTTTGGGTCCACGGTAAAGTAGTGTCATTCCCACATAGTCCATTCACTTCTAACCTGTGGAACTTGGTTTCCAGCACTGCAATTTTCTGTAGAAGTTTGTAGAAGTCGTCCGTGGAGAAGGGGGGCATCGTGTTGCTAATTAGCATTAGCTATAACTCCAGTCCCTGCAGTACAGGCTAGTGCTATTGATAAGCCGCACTCGCGTAGCACTAAGATCATAAAAGTGTTTAAAGTATGGCAATAGGTGGTGCTAATTAGTAGTTTCAGGAGCGGGACCACACATCAAGTCATCGCCAGCATTTCCATAAATACCCCCACGTCCTAAGTCCTCCCCTTTGCCCTCGTATCCTGCATGGCCCTCGCATTCCGCAGATGAACGTCGAGCACGCTCGAGCACGCACATCGCTATCCCCATCGGACGCTGAATTATTCGGACGGACTCGAGACATCTTCCATGTTCACGTCAGCAGACCCAGCAACAGAAGCCAAATTCTCTCCTCCGTCTCCACGCTTGAGACCCTGCTTTCTACAATCCTAAAGTTGGCCAGGGAGCGGTTGAGTCCAGCCTTAACGCCATCCACCTTCCACGGTCCACTTTCCTCAACAATCAGAAACATTGCACCCGAAGAATCCTCTGCCTCTCATCAAACAGCTGATCACAGCGTTTCCACACGCCAGCGAGGTCCCGGGTCACACAGTCTACACGAACAATCAAGACACGAACTATAGCCACTCTTCAGAAAACGGTTATAAATGTAACAGTTCCGATTTAGAGAACAGACAATACAGCAAACTTTTCAAGCTATCATGTCAGTGTGCCATGCATTCAGTTCCGTCAACACCAGCTCCTTTCCAGGTGGCGCATTACGCACTCCGTGATGTCAGCGCCACTGTTAATGGGACAGTTCACATCCATCATTACCTCCATCTCAAGATAGCAGAGAAGTCGGTACCAAAGCAATACTGGACATCAACCAACACCAGAGTTCCAAGCCTCCACCTCTCATCGGGGTTGACCGCACCAGCAGCCTACATCACACAGGACAACCACATCAAGTCATCAGCACCCCGCCATCCAGCTCCCAAAGCTTCAGGTACCCAGCACTGGGATATGCCAGCACATCATTAGGGTCATTAGGCTTCATTAGGGTCCTTCGGCACTGGGACACCAGCGCCACAGCTGGACACTTCCAGCAGCTACAGCAGCCAGTTCCATAGGGGGCCCCAGCACCAAGATGTTAGCGCCCAGTCGTACACCTCGAACAACTTCAGCAGCCTGAGTAGGGGCATTAGGCACCGGGATGCCCACCGTCTGCTCCCATCAACCACTAACCTGACCGCACAAATGGTCCATTACACAGAACCATCCGAAAAGTTATTGACGGAAACTGTTTCAAAGGACAGGAACTTCATTCCGTTCTTCGCTTATCCTTCAATAGCAATCTCTAGTTCTGTTGTAACTGATGCTAGCAGCATACAAGCTAACCGCTCAAGTACAGTTGTTTCAAGTTCTTAATCATTACGAGCGGAGTCATTTCAAGTTAACAGCTGTTTCGAGCTAACTTCAAGCTAACTAATAGTCGTTTCAAGCTCCGTTTCAAGCTACAAGCCATTTCAAACTAACTTCGAGCTAACAGCCGTTTCGCGCTTACTTCGAGCTAGCTAACAGCCGTTTCACGCTTACTTCGAGCTAGCTAACAGCCACATCGCGCTAATTTCAGCTAACACCCGTTAGAGAAAAGTTTGAGCTAGCTAACAGTTGTTTCGAGCTAACAGTCGTTTTCAAGCCAAGTCGTTTCAAGTAAAGAGTCATTACCTAGCCAAGTCGTTATCTAACCACATCATTTCAAGCAAACAGTCGTATCTAGCTAACTCGCTTTGAGCAAACAGTTGTTTCGAGCCATAGCCATTTCATGTCATAATTGTGTCGAGCTAACAATCGTCTTGAGCCACAGTCCTTTCCTAGCTTAGCCATTTTCCAACTAAGTCATTCCAAGCAGTCATCTTCTAGCTAATTTGGTTTAAGCTATAGTCATTTTCAAGTAAACATTCGTTTCTTCTTAAGTTCTGACTGACTCGGAAACTCGGTTATTTAACCTCAGTGGGGTCACTGGCCCGGGTCATCGATACCGCTGGTTCGTTAGTGTTCCTTGTTGCTGTGACGACAGTCGTTACAGTCGTTAAGACTACCTATGGCCAAGACTGAATGACCATCGTTGGTATCTTCACCAAAGGCCAAGAGGTTACGTTTGTTGAGTTTCCTGGGAAGTGATGAAAGGACAGCATTGTAAGTGGGGGATAAGTGGTGGCGTAGACCCCCTCCCCTGTTCAATGACGGCTTCTCGACCCTGGTGTAGATGGCTTCCTTGACACCTCTTTCAAACCATCCATCTTCTCTGTCTAAAATGTGCACCTGGTGGTCCTCAAACGAGTGTCCTCTGTCCTTCAGATGTAAGTAGACTGCAGAGTCTTGACCTGAGGAGTTGGCCCTTCTGTGTTGAGCCATGCGTTTGTGTAGTGGTTGTTTAGTCTCCCCAATATAGAGGTCTGTGCATTCCTCACTGCATTGGACCGCATACACTAGATTGCTTTTCTTGTGTTTGGGTGTGCGGTCTTTGGGGTGTACCAGCATCTGTCTTAGTGTGTTCTTGGGTTTAAAAAACACAGGGATGTTGTGTTTGTTGAAAATCTTCCTGAGTTTCTCTGATACTCCAGACACGTATGGAATCACAATGTTGTTGCGTTTGACCTTCTTTTCCTCCTCCCCTGTAGTTTTGTTCTTCTTGGATCTTGTGGCTGTTTTCACAAAGGTCCATTTAGGGTATCCACAGGCTGTAAGTGCCCCCTTCAGGTGGTTCTGTTCCTTCTCTCTTCCAGTATCTTCAACCAAGTCCAGTTGCCCTTGATTTTAACCTTCGTTGGATAACTATGACCTGGATGACTGAGAATCTTCATAGACTTCTTCTTAAGTCTTTCAAGCTAACAGTCGTTTCCTAGCTTTCGAGCAAAACTAGTTTTGAGCTAATATTCATTTCGAGCTAACATCCATCTCCAGATAGCGTTCCTCCATAGCCCTAACAGAACCAAGTTATTTCCATTTCTAATTTTGGTCTTTCCTCTTAAACCATTACACCGCCATCAGTTAATCCTAATTCTTCATCTCCAGTTTTTCATCTCCATCTCCCGTTCTTCAGCTCACTAGTTTACTCAAACACATTGTAAACTACATGATATCTTGTTCTTCCTATCATGCCTTTTCCTCAACCGCCAACTAAAAGATCCCTCGAAAGGCACATCTACCCGAAAGGGAGAACATCCACCCACTTGAGGGAACTCACTCCGAAAAGCTGCACCCACCTTCTCAATACACTAAAACGATTACATGGCCATTTTTCTAGATTCGGTCCCCAAGTCAGAGGCACAGGTTTACCAAATATCCACACCGCTCCCAAGCCACAGCTTGCTTCAGTGGTGTGACCAGGGCCCACTCGACCACGCAACCCTAACATGCCCCCCAAGCGGTTCCCGGTCTCATCACCAATTCCTCCTCGCTTTGGCTCAACCTTCGCCAACAGGACCGGTTTAACTTTTCACAAACAACCGTGACACCCCAAGATACCAATCGTACACTGCCGCCACATATTCTGCAGTTTTTTGGGGGTTCTACAAAGAAGACTAATTGCAGGAAAATGGTCCCCGAAACTCTACTACCAACAGCATAGCCCTCTCTCGGGTTACAGGCTTGCTTCTAAGAACTCAGCCACCGTCACAACAAACACAGCACGAACTCCCCATTCAATCTCGTCACCACTTCTCATCAGCACTGGCTTCCAAACGCATTCCCGGATAACCCAACTTCTTAGAGGCACTCAACATCAAGAGACACTTCAAGACCCCGGCAGCCTTCCTCTTACAGCAGACTCTCTGTCCGGTCTGCATCCACACCATCTGCGCCAGTTAAAGCATCCCTCACTTGACTTGAACCTTAGCCGTCGCGTCCACCCTCGCTCTCTTCGGTTTCATTTCACTGCATCTCATGCCCGCAATTGAGTCATTCCTCAAACAACACCGCTTTCTACCAAAGCGATCTGAAGTCCAGTCAATTGGGGCAGCTTACTTTCATCTTTTCTTCGAAGTCCAGTCATCTCTGAACCCTCCAAGACCCTCGTGAACTAGGGAAATCCGGCGCACAACCATGCGAGATCGTCTGAGACCGGTCTAGTAGCTACTCAATTCTGGGTCTATTAGTAGCTCCGCCAAAGGTACTCTTTCACAAGGTATTCTCCCATCCATTACTTCGGTCTCTCCTCCAGGATCTGAGCTAACATTCAGGCTACCGCGGAGTCATTCCCGAGCATCCGATACAGATCAGGCGCACCTGTCTTATAAAGCGTACCACCACTACACTAAGATCTCGAGATCCCAGATCACCCAATGTTCTCTCAAATAACTGGAAGCTTTTGGGGGTCCGTCGGTGCTACGGCGGATTTCCCTATCGTAGCTTCCCCACAATGCTTTCTAATGTCTATTCAGCTACTGCATACATCTTCTGTTCGTTACTCAATAAATCATTTAATCATACCTGTTGATTGTGGTCCTTGCTAGTGAAGTGGTGCTAATTAGCAGAGTTTCAGGAGTGGGACCACACATCAAGCACGTCATCGCCAGCATTTCCATAAATACTCACATGCCCTAAGTCCTCCTCTTCGCCCTCGTATCCTGCATCCCTCCCTCCCACCCCTTTCTCTGTCCTGCCTCCTGATCTCCTTCCATAGGTTTATAGGGGTCCGTCGTGCCCAGGTGCTACAACGGATTTCCCTATCGTAGCTTCCCCACAATGCTTTCTAATGTCTATTCAGCTACTGCAAGCTTCATACATCTTCTGTTCGTTACTAAATAAATCATTTAATCATACCTGTTGATTGTGGTCCTTGCTAGTGAACCTACACTCATCTAAAGGATTATTAGGAACACCATACTAATACTGTGTTTGACCCCCTTTCGCCTTCAGAACTGCCTTAATTCTACGTGGCATTGATTCAACAAGGTGCTGAAAGCATTCTTTAGAAATGTTGGCCCATATTGATAGGATAGCATCTTGCAGTTGATGGAGATTTGTGGGATGCACATCCAGGGCACGAAGCTCCCGTTCCACCACATCCCAAAGATGCTCTATTGGGTTGAGACTTGGTGACTGTGGGGGCCATTTTAGTACAGTGAACTCATTGTCATGTTCAAGAAACCAATTTGAAATGATTCGAGCTTTGTGACATGGTGCATTATCCTGCTGGAAGTAGCCATCAGAGGATGGGCACATGGTGGCCATAAAGGGATGGACATGGTCAGTGCCAATTGGGCATCGTTTAAATGCCACAGCCTACCTGAGCATTGTTTCTAAGGGGCCTAAAGTGTGCCAAGAAAACATCCCCCACACCATTACACCACCACCAGCAGCCTGCACAGTGGTAACAAGGCATGATGGATCCATGTTCTCATTCTGTTTACGCCAAATTCTGACTCTACCATCTGAATGTCTCAACAGAAATCGAGACTCATCAGACCAGGAAACATTTTTCCAGTCTTCAACTGTCCAATTTTGGTGAGCTTTTGGTAAGTGGTACCCGGTGGGGTCTTCTGCTGCTGTAGCCCATCCGCCTCAAGGTTGTGGGTGTTGTGGCTTAACAAATGCTCTTCTATCAGCTTGAATCAGTTGGCCCATTCTCCTCTGACCTCTAGCATCAACAAGGCGTTTTTCCGCCCACAGGACTGCCGCATACTGGATGTTTTTCCCTTTTCACACCATTCTTTGTAAACCCTAGAAATGGGTGAGCGTGAAAATCCCAGTAACTGAGCAGATTGTGAAATACTCAGACCGGCCCGTCTGGCACCAACAACCATGCCACACTCAAAATTGCTTAAATCACCTTTCTTTCCCATTCTGACATTCAGTTTGGAGTTCAGGAGATTGTCTTGACCAGGAACACACCCCTAAATACATTGAAGCAACTGCCATGTGATTGGTTGATTAGATAATTGCATTAATGAGAAATTGAACAGGTGTTCCTAATAATCCTTTAGGTGAGTGTACTTTATCTGAAAGTCCCAGTGATTTAAAAGTATCCAAGAGCCACTGCTCATAATTTCTAGCAGGAAAAAAAAAAGAGAGTTTAAGCAAAAGAATGCAAGCAGAGGCAAGAGCAAGCAGCAAAGTCTGCACTGTAGGAAAGCAGGGAGTTGTAGTGAGTCCTGAACCAGTCCTTAGTGATGCTGCTATAGGCCTGACTTCCCATGATGCACTGACTGCAGAGACAGAGAGATATTCACTGCACACTGTAACTATGGATTTACTGCTGTTAGGGCTCAAAGCTGTAAAAAACCAGTGGCTCAGTCACATTTGAATATTTCATCTACTTTTGAAATATTACAGGATAAATCTGTAAATATGGAGTCTGTTCTGAAAACATTTGGACCAAACTAAAGACACATGGACAGATAGACATATAGACAGATAGATAGATAGACAGATAGACAGATAACATTACTGGTCATAGTTACTGGTCAAGTTAAGTTAAGAGCCAGGAGATTTTTTTTTGTCAGTGTGAAACCTGTTAACACGGGAGAGTGAGCTGTATTTTGGAGCTGGTTAAATTGGCCACAGAGATTCTACTGAAGTGGAGCTAA
This sequence comes from Micropterus salmoides, assembly GCF_014851395.1. Lineage (NCBI taxonomy): Eukaryota > Metazoa > Chordata > Actinopteri > Centrarchiformes > Centrarchidae > Micropterus > Micropterus salmoides. The sequence goes on from NW_024044681.1 coordinate 2,788,547, forward strand.
CGCCATATCCACGTGCGAACTGCTACTACAAAGCCAGAAACCCATTTTTGCCACCGAGTTTCTGAGTGAGTATGGACAATGCAAACTGTAATGGAATTAACATTTTTAGACAAGATATAGTAAAGCTCATTAGAGTTTGTGAATTTCTGGCCAGTGTGCGTTTGAAGCTGCCACCCATGCTGCTGCAGTAGATGTGCTCAGGACTTGCCGCTGCAGGGCGGAGGTGTCTATGTTTTGCGCACGGACGGCGCCTCAGGACGGGTTTCTTCATTGTGCATCTCTCCACTGGACAGAAGGATTTGGAAGGACTGTCACTATAAGCTTTCTGTTACCAAGGAACCGTGAGTACAGACAATATTTTTTTTGGAAGGTTGCAACTGAGCTCCAACAAGCACGCCAACGTTGTGGTACCACAAAACTGAGAGAAAAATAACCCTGGGTATTTTTTTTTTAAAAACATACAACCACAGTATAGTTATATTTAAGCTTCAGCCTCTCCCTAGCCAGTGTCGCAAGCCAAAGTTGTCAGTTGCTGTAAATACATGCCAAGTTTAAATTCTAGTAACCCCTCACCAATTCATTCCCCATGCACATGATAAATCCAAAAAAATTAAAAAGCTGAATTGAGTGGGACGGCTACATTCACATCAACTCAAACACATGATCACTGCCTGTTCTCTCTGTCTTTCTGTCCAATCCTGAAGCCTGTCACCATTCTCCTCTCACAGTTTCACTGAGGAAAGCAGCCGCTGAGAAAATTGGAGGTTTACAGGAAATACTGGATCTCTGCTTTGATACTAACTGTGTTTAGTACAATGCTACTGAAAACAGCATGGACTGACTCAGACCCTCTACTGACCTCAGAGTCTCAAGTCTGCAATGTGGACTCTCCTTCAGATCAGACAGCAGCTTCACTCCTGGATCCTGCAGCTGGTTGTCTCTTAGCTCCAGCTCTCTCAGATGGGAGGGGTTGGACTTCAGAGCTGAGACCAGAGAAGCACAGCTGATCTCTGACAAACTGCAGAACCTCAATCTGAATAAAGAATAAATGATGGAGATAAAAATCATTTTCTAATTTAATCTAATGTGTTCAGGTTTAAAATGTGGAGCTCAACATTACTATGTCCTAATCAATGATCTTTTCTCTAAAATGAGTAGAGGGACTTTGTCATTGTGTTATTGTGGATGATCATATTTCTAATCCAATCAGATTAACAATCAAATAAATATTTCTACTTCAACAAGTAAACTTGATCAGTTTAAAACAAATATTAGTTCAGAGGATCTTCTGTGACCATTTACCAAAAATTAGAAACATTCATTTACTTTAATGACTAACAGCGGACATTTTCTACAGTTTCTTTAAGAAACAAGTCTTTGTGACTACAGACTAAATTTAGTACAAGAAACATGAAAATATGAACAAAAGGACATTTACAACTTTATGGATGGAAGTTATGTATGAACAGAAATTAGCTTCAATTGTTAATTAAACATATCAGATCTACAATAGTAACAGAGAGTCAGTGAACTGACCTCAGAGTCTCCAGTCTGCAGTGTGGACTCTCCAGAAAACCACACAGCAGCTTCACTCCTGAATCCTGCAGCCCATTGTAGCTCAGGTCCAGCTCTCTCAGATGGGAGGGGTTGGACTTCAGAGCTGAGACCAAAGAAGCACAGCTGATCTCTGCCAACCAGCAGCTCCTCAAGCTGAATAAAGAATAATCCAATCAGATGTGTTCAGGTTCTAAATGTGGAGCTCAACATTACTATGTCCTAATCAGTGAGCTTTTTCATAAAATGAGTAGAGGGTCTTTGTCATTGTGTTACTGTGGATCAGAGGCCTGGACGATTAATTGAAAAGTAATCTAACCCGAAATTCAGAGCCTCTAACCCAGTGGTTCTCAAAGTGGGGTCCGGGGTCCCCAGCAAAAAGATGAATTTTTCACTATAATTCCATCAATAATTACTATTTCAGTCATGGGGTTCATTCACTTTCTGTAATAAAACATCTACCAATCTAATCACATCAAACATAGCAATCAGTCTTTCACCCCTCAAGGTCCTGTAGGCCTCCAAGACTCTGAAGCGACCCCTCCCACCCCAGACACAAACAGTTTCAAACATTCCCTCGTACCCCCACCCTTTACAGTACACAATATTTTGCACATCACAGCACAAGCATATTCTTACATGTTCTTGTTCTTTTTACATCTTGCCAATGATTTACTTTATATTTATACAAGTCACCAAAACAATTCCTTGTTAACCTACTTGACAATAAAACCGTTTCTGATTCTAAAAGCAAAATTTCTATCAGATGGGGGTCTCTGGGACAAAATCTAATCAAACGGGGGTCCGTGGTCTTATGTGTTAGTTTAGTAGTCCTTGAGTTGAAAAAAACACTCTAACCGACATAATTTTCCCATGTCTGTTATTTCGGTTATTTAATCCTGTTAATATTGTGTGTGTGTGTGTGTGTGTGTGTGTGTGTGTGTGTGTGTGTGTGTGTGTGTGTGTGTGTGTGTGTGTGTGTGTGTTCGTGTTCCTGTACTTTCCCCTTAAAACATCCTACTGTGTGTGCAGTCATGTGACTCCGCCCCGTCCAGTCCTGCTCAGCCTTCAGACCGGAAGCTCAGGGAGATGTTAGCTAGTGCCAACCGCTCGTCCAATCACTCGCTATGCACACACACTCTGCAGTTACAATTTTTCTTGATTGCTTAAACACATTTCTTGAAATTTTGCCTCTTTTTCTTGAAACTCTAAACACAAATCCACAACTTCTCACTCAATTCCCCAAACATCCTATTTTCAGGTCAAAATTAAGCTCTCCACTCAAAACCATTCAATCTTGCTGAAAACCAAAGTTTGCCCTCAGACGTGACACACAAGGCCTCAAAAATACACACACTACAACACAGTCTGACACACTGGTGAGATCAATTCAAAACAATACTACAAAAACTGGTTATTGGTAGCTTGTGGTTCTCCCCCTCAAAAACCTTTTCTCATGATTCACACAGCAAAAGTAATAACAAATGTAAACATTTGCAAATGTTTTATTCCTTAGTGTGCTGTACAGTTCAAAGCACCAAACAACTAATTATTCTGCCCCAGGGTCCTGTCTTTGGTCTGAGACAGGAGATTCTTGTTCTCCACCTCCTCCTCCTCTCCCTACTCCTCCTCTGTGTCCCTCCTCCTCCTCCCAACTCCTCTTCCCTCTACCTCCTCCACCTTCTTCTCCACCTCCTCCTGCTCCGCCTCCTCCTACTCCTCATCTTGCTCCTATCACGTCTCCTCCTCCAACTCCTACTGTTCCTCTTTCTTCACCTCTTACTCCTCTCCATACTGTGTTTCCTCCTCCTCCATTTCTTCCTCCTTCTCCTCTCTGGTGTCCTCTACCCCTTCCTTCAGATTTCTCTGGATCCATTGTTCCAAAACTGAATGAACTGACTCGGGCCCTTTTTTCTATCTATTGAAGCTTCTGATTGGTGTGTTATCAGTTTTGACTCTTTATTTCCACCTGGGTGGCTGTGTGCAAATTGAGCTCAACCTGTGCTGACTTAAGTGAACAATATTAAATGTTTGTGTTTTCTCAATGACCACATGGTGTAGGCAATGAAAAAAGATTTATGTGTAGAGTTTAGAGAAATGGGTGTGCTTTTTGAAAAATGGAGTTATGGTTTTGAAATTTTAGTTCAATAGCCTGGTTATTGTGTTCAAGCAATTGAGAAAAACTGTAAAGGCGTGAATCCGCTATTCTTAGCACAGCACCTTTCATGTAGATGTCATTTGATGAATGAGGAGAGGAAGCTAGCAAAGCGTGATTTACCGGGCTCACAGTGTGGAGGAAAATCATTTGTTCCGCATTGAATTAAAGTTTTAGTAGCAGCGCTCATAATTCAGCAGCCGACTCTGTAATGTGCATGTCAGTATTACCTTATTATTTAATATTTAGATAGCCTAATGGATTTGTGAAATCTGAATAAATAAAACCAAGCTTTAATAGTTGGTGAGGTCCATAGCATCTCAGAGGCACATATGGGGAGCAAAAACAAGGAGGATGTTGCTTTCCTTGGAGAAGTGGGCTCTGAGGGAGAGGACGAGTGGATAGAGACAGTGCAGTTAAATGGTGAAGCAATTGTTTTCAATCTGGATACTGGAGCAAGTGTTACAGCAATTCCAAGCAGCAGCTACTCCATTAAAAAGCATGGGACACTGAAAACACTACTCAAAGTGCTGTATGGACCAGGAAACGACAGACTGGAAGTAAAAGGACACTGTAAAGGTGAGCTGAGTCAAAAAGAGGTAACAAAAGAACAAGACATTTATGTTGTTGAAGGTCTGACTAAGGCGCTACTGGGACTTCCTGCTATAAAAGCACTCAAGCTAATAAGGCGTGTCCACTCTGTACAAGCCAGGCCAGAGGATTTTAAGGCTCAGTACCCTACCGTGTTTTCAGGCTTGGGAAAATTAAAGGAGCCCTACAAAATAGAACTGGAGCCAGGTGCTGTCCCATGTGGCGTGACACCAGACTGAAGTTCACGTTTGAGACAGACCATAGACCTTTAGTGCCACTCCTGAGTACTAAGGCACTAGATGAACTCCCTCCCAGAGTGCTGAGATTCAGGCTGAGACTGATGAAGTTCACGTTTGAAATTGTGCATGTGCCAGGCAAGTGCTTAATAACAGAAGACACATTGTCAAGAGCCCCTGTAGGACACACACTCATACAGGAGTAAAAAGATACCGAAGCAGAGGTTAAAGTTTTTGTGGATACTGTCATCCAAAGCCTCCCCGCCACTGAAACAAGACTGAAGGTAATACAAGAAAAACAGAAAACCGATCCTGTGTGTGCGCAAAAATGATCAGATACTGCAAGACAGACTAGCCTGAGAAAAATGCCCTTTCTCCAGAGCTGGGGCCATACTGGCCTAAGAGTGTGACACTAACGTTAGCAGCAGAGCTGCTTCTCAGGGGCCAAAGAATACTCATTCCCATCAACATGAGACAAGAAATCCTCAACAACCTCCACAATGGCCATCAAGGTATTGTCAAGTGCAGAGCGAGAGCACGCCAGTCTGTCTGGTGGCCAGGACTGTCCATACACATCAGTCAGCTGGTGGCGAACTGTAACACATGCTCACAGCACAGGACAGAGCACAGACCACCCCGGTACAGGAGTGGGTACAGACTTATTCTTCTGTGAGAAGAAGACTTATCTCTTTATAGTGGTTTATTTCTCACGTTATATTGAAGTTGCCAACCTCCACATTGCCTCAGCCAACACAGTCATTGCAGGTCTGACATAAGAATTTAGTCGCCATGGGATACCGGATACAGTTGTGTCTGATAATGGACTACAATACAGTGAGACTTTTCCACAGAGTACGGGTTTATACAAATCACGAGCAGCCCAAGATACCTGCAACCAAATGGAGAGGCAGAGCGTATGGTGGCAACCATAAAAGGACTGTGGAAAGGAGGCGGTTTGAAACTAAAAGCTTTGATGGCGTATCGAGCCAAACCTCTGGAGTGTGGTTACTCCCCTGCACAACTCCTTGTGGGCAGACAGGTACGCACAGCCATACGTCAGCTTCCAGCGTCCCTGCTTCCCCGGTTGAGAAGTGGTTGAAAGAAAAACAACAACTCCGCTACAACCTGCATGATAGAGCCCGCTCCCTGCTGCCTTTGCAGCCGGGACAAAACGTGTGGCTCCCAACAATACTAACAACAAACTATTCAACAATAGTCGGCTGGGCAGCAAGCGTGATATTTTAAAGTGATCTTATCAACACATTCATGGAGATTTTAAAAGGAAAATAATTATTAAAACAGAAATAGCTAAAGATAATCAACCAGCAAAGCAAACTGCATTCCCTAGAAATAACCATGTTGCCGCTGTTTCAAACCTGATGAACAGCAGATAAAATATATTATTATATTTATACATGAGTAGGTTAGGCATTTTTTTCCTTTACTTTTTATGGGAGTAATTGTACTTTTTCTTGAGTAAAGATTTTGAGTACTCTACCTGCAACTGGCCAGCGCACCAGTACTAGCGCTGACATGGTGAACATGAGACAGACAGCAGAGATGAAGGCGAGAGCAGAACAGAGTTAAAGCTAGCATAGTCCAAAGCACCAGTTTATGGTTAGACTGATGATATGGCTTATTTAGTTATCTTCTCAAGGGCTCAGCTGAAGTGAAGGAATTCATGTAGATATATTCTCATTTCTTTAAAAACATGATGTGGAATAGAAGCTGAAAATCAGGAGTTTAAGAGGTTCACAGTGAATTATACAGTGGAGATTTTTCTTGTTATATTAAGCTTTTAAATGTGGAGCTCAACATTACTCTGCCACAGTCAATGGACTAAACCACTGAAGGAGAGAAGAGACTTTAGCATCAAGATCCTCAGTGTGGATCAGTACTATATCAGCCTTATGTCTGCACTTTAGTGTCATCACAACTTTCACATCATATTAATCTCAGCACAGAAGGAAAAAATGGCGTCTGACCTCAGAGTCTCCAGTCTGCAGTGTGGACTCTCCAGAAAACCACACAGCAGCTTCACTCCTGAATCCTGCAGCCTGTTGTCACTCAGGTCCAGCTCTCTCAGATGGGAGGGGTTGGACTTCAGAGCTGAGGCCAGAGAGGCACAGCTGATCTCTGACAACCGGCAGCCCCTCAATCTGAATAAAGAATAAATGATGGAGATAAAAATCCATTTCTAATCCAATTAGATCGATGAGCTTTTCCCTAAAATGAGTAGAGGGTCTTTGTCATTGTGTTATTGTGGATCATCAAAATGTCAGCACAACATTCATACACAGATCAACACATGTCAACACAGATCAACACATGCTGCTGATCTCAGACCAGTGTGTGTGTGTGTGTGTGTGTGTGTGTGTGTGTGTGTGTGTGTGTGTGTGTGTGTGTGTGTGTTCTGAAGGATCAATATCAGTGATCAGAAATTCTTTGTGAAAACACATTGAAACCAACAGAGAGCAAAGAAATATTTCTACTTCAACAAGTAAACTTGATCAGTTTAAAACAAATATTAGTTCAGAGGATCTTCTATATACAGATGTGACCACTTACCAAAAACAGAAACATTTATTTACTTTAATGACGAACAGCAGACATTTTCTACAGTTTCTTTAAGAAACACAAGTCTTGACTGTGACTAAAGACTAAATTTAGTACAAGAAACATGAAAATATGAACTAAAGGACATTTACAACTTTATGGATGGAAATTATGTATGAACAGATATTAGCTTCAATAGCTGATTAAACATATCAGATCTATATTAGTAACAGAGAGTCATTGAACTTACCTCAGAGTCTCCAGTCTGCAGTGTGGACTCTCCAGAAAACCACACAGCAGCTTCACTCCTGCTTCCTGCAGCCTGTTGTCACTCAGGTCCAGCTCTCTCAGATGGGAGGGGTTGGACTTCAGAGCTGAGGCCAGAGAAGCACAGCTGATCTCTGACAACCGGCAGCCCCTCAATCTGAATAAAGAATAAATGATGGAGATAAAAATCCATTTCTAATCCAATTAGATCAATGAGCTTTTCCCTAAAATGAGTAGAGGGACTTTGTCATTGTGTTATTGTGGATCATCAAATGTCAGACATCCAAATGTCAGCACAACATTCATACACAGATCAACACATGTCAACACAGATCAATAACATGCTGCTGATCTCAGGCCAGTCTAGAATAATGATCAAATCAGACATGTTGATACTTTTGTTACTTTCATTCTCTTCTGTTTCTTCTAATTCATGAAAAATACTAAGACAGATGTTTCCTACAGAATTCCAAAATGACCGATTTGAAATAAAAAGACTTTATGAAATGAATAAGACTTTAAGTAAATACAAAACCTGGCAGAGCTCTTTAACACCTGTCCCAGCACTTCTGATGCTCATTTCAAAGCACAGATTTAGACTCTCCTCATCACCACTGTCATCTCCATCAACACACAGCTGACTGACTGAGCTTCATCCTCAGTTGTCTTTAGAAATGGATCAACAAGAATCCACTTTTAGTTTAGAGTAAATTTGGAGCCAAACTCTTCAGACTGACAAACTTTTAAAATTAGCTATTAAGACTTGTGCTAAGACAAACCCAGAAAACAAGAGAACTGAAGGAAATTTAAAACTTCTGTTATGGATTTAAATTTGGTAGATATACACTGGACAAGAGCAGAACACATGAACTGACCTCAGAGTCTCCAGTCTACAGTTTGGACTCTCCAGTTCAGCTGGCCTTAATCCAACAGACTCATTTAAATGACAGCGAACATTCAAAATTATCTTCATATCCACTTTACTGATACGTGGAGGACTCTTCACCCCACTGACAGACAAAATATACATTTTACTCTAAGGTTCATAAATCATCCTCTAGAATTGATTATTTTTTTACTCCCAAGTCTGCACTTCACAGGGTGTATTCCTGCTCGATCGGTAATATCATTATCAGTGACCACTCCCCTGTGTTTTTAGTCATGTCCAGCAAAGTACAACACCCCACGAGCCAGTGGCAATTTCCGAATCATCTTCTCAAAAATCCAAACTCTAAATCGTATCTAACTGAGCAGTTTAAATATTTTGTTACTGAAAATGACAGCTCAGGTGTGTCTCCTAGTCTGCTTTGGGAGACCACCAAGGCGGTCCTTCGAAAAAGCAGAGGGCAGAACAACAGGAGCTTGAACAACAACTAAGCAAACTGCAGGGAGAGTTTGACTTAAATCCATCAGATGAGCTGAGGTCTCAAATCGATGCCACTACTATAGCTGTAGACACTTTCCTGTCTAAGGAGGCTCAGAAATCGGGGTTTTTTGACAAGCAAAGAATGTACGAATTTGGGAACAAACCGAGTAAATATTTAGCAAATCAAGTGAAGGCAAAGGCTGGATCCCAAGCCATCCCAGCTATAAAAGACATCTGGTAATTGAGTTTACAATAACAAGGATATAAATAATTAATTCCTAGAATTTTTTGAACGCCTATATGATTCTGAGTCAGACTTTAACTCTGAGGCTCTGTCATCTATTAATCTTCCTCGAGCCAGGGATACACAGAAAGAACTACTTAACAAGCCTATTACCAGACAAGAAGTCATACAGGCCATATGTAATTTATGAAAGATTAAGGCCCCGGGGCCGGATGGTCTGACCCCTGAATTTTATAAAGCCTATCGCTTTTATATGCCCCTCGTGCCTCAGTTATTACAAGTGGCATGAGATCCCCAGCATTTACAGTAAGACGTGGCACCAGACAAGGCTGTCCAGCCTCACCCCTTTTCGCTGCCTTTGCCTTTGCAGCCGAGACAAAACGTGTGGCTCCCAAGAGAGGAGAAACAAGGGATAGTCATTCAGCAGGCTACAACACCCAGATCGTACATTATTCACACAGATGAAGGACAGACCAGGAGAAACCGAACTCACCTACGCTCTGTGCACCAACCACAACCTCAGGTGCCGCTGGATAAGACTGTTACAACTACAGAGTCACACAACCAAGTCACACACCAACATGAGAACACTGACAAAGACAATCACAGACAGCCACATCCAACACTCCATATGTGACAACCTCAGGAAAAGTGTCACTCCCGCCAGAGCGTCTGGACTTGAGAGACTTGGGGGAAGGAAAAAATGCATTATTCTATAAATATTCTGTTGTGAAATGTTCTCTTTGACAAGAATTTACCAATAAGTTAGTATCGCTTTTAAGGGCTTTTGACAGATGTCAGAGGGGGGGGATTCTTACTTAAGAGGGGAGGTGTTCTGTAAAGGGAACTAAAGTTTCATGGGGACACACAGACTGTTTGGGTGGTGACACAAAAGTGCCACTAAAGGTTCCTGCAAAGCACGTGCCAGCTCTCTGTGTCTTTGTTCAGTACGTACACTCGGCATACGTAACAATACATTATTCATATCAACACAGATCAATAACATGCTGCTGATCTCAGACCAGTGTGTGTGTGTGTGTGTGTGTGTGTGTGTGTGTGTGTGTGTGTGTGTGTGTGTGTTCTGAAGGATCAATATCAGTGATCAGAAATTCTTTGTGAAAACACATTGAAACCAACAGAGAGCAAAGAAATATTTCTACTTCAACAAGTAAACTTGATCAGTTTAAAACAAATATTAGTTCAGAGGATCTTCTATATACAGATGTGACCACTTACCAAAAACAGAAACATTTATTTACTTTAATGACGAACAGCAGACATTTTCTACAGTTTCTTTAAGAAACACAAGTCTTGACTGTGACTAAAGATTAAATTTAGTACAAGAAACATAAAAATATGAACTAAAGGACATTTACAACTTTATGGATGGAAATGATGTATGAACAGATATTAGCTTCAATAGTTGATTAAACATATCAGATCTATATTAGTAACAGATAGTCATTGAACTGACCTCAGAGTCTCCAGTCTGCAGTGTGGACTCTCCAGAAAACCACACAGCAGCTTCACTCCTGAATCCTGCAGGTTGTTGTCACTCAGGTCCAGCTCTCTCAGATGGGAGGGGTTGGACTTCAGAGCTGAGGCCAGAGAAGCACAGCTGATCTCTGACAACCTGCAGAGACTCAATCTGAATAAAGAATAAATGATGTAACTTTAGAAGACAATGTTCCTGCTTGAAATCATTCAGTGTTTAAAAATCTGTTCAGAGCTGAAGAAGGTTTAGAATGTAGAAGTTTAGAAAATGGAAACTCCAAACACCTGAACCCAACAGGATGCAGGTTCAAACTGTAAAATAAAAAAAGGTAAAAAGAGCTCTCATTAATATTAATGAGAACATGCTGCTACTTCAATAAAGACGTAGTGACTTCACCTCTTAAACTCTGCAGCTCCACCAGTGGCTCATCTATACAAACTCATGCTGTGCAGCCAAACACAAAGAAAAACCCACAGAAACTGATTTAAGATTCCACTCAAGATCCATACGCATAGGAGCAATTATACACGAGCGAGACATGTCCCCCCCACATTTCAAAATCTGTGTTTTGTCCCCCTCACTTTCTTTTTTTGGAGATTGGCTTATAGCCAGGCAATTTGAGTGACTAATCAAATCAATCACACACTCCGCATCAGACATGATTAAACTGTTGAAATGCGGACAAAAGTCATGTAGGCCTATAGAAAACATGTGACACAAAACAAATGCGGTGCTGAAAAGTTAAGGGAGAAAAAAAGAGTGGCAGGTGCAGCAAAGTGCCTCAATACTATGTTTATTTTGTGCTGTTCTTTTTGTACCTGAAGACAGCAGTGGGGACGCCTGCTGTTGGGTGGGTAGGGACATGTTACAAGTAACATAATTTTGCAAAATAAATAAAATTAAAAAAGTAATTGGCACCTTTTCACATTCCTTTTTTAAAACTGTAGCCTACCTTTACCCTTTACTCCAGTATTTTCTGTGGGCCAGTAATCTACTTTCATTTTGTCGCCGGTGAAACGAATCTTAGCTTAGGAAGCAATCGTTTTTGAGATGCACAGAGAGAGAAAATATGGGTGGGTAAAACAGTCCTGTTGCGCTTTACGCATGACCCACAGCTTCCTCTGTATCTAGTTACCTGCTTCAACAACGAGCTGCTCCCGTGTTACTGCCACAATAATTCTTTGCGTTGTAAAGGTTATATAGATGCTTTAGGAATAATCAAATTGTTTTGGTTGCCTGTGCTACTTCAAAGCAAGTGGTTTGGTTGGCTACATGTCCATAATAAAAGATACAGGCAACAATAGTCGGCTGGGCAGCAAGCGTGATATTTTAAAGTGATCTTATCAACACATTCATGGAGATTTTAAAAGGAAAATAATTATTAAAACAGAAATAGCTAAAGATAATCAACCAGCAAAGCAAACTGCATTCCCTAGAAATAACCATGTTGCCGCTGTTTCAAACCTGATGAACAGCAGATAAAATATATTATTATATTTATACATGAGTAGGTTAGGCATTTTTTTCCTTTACTTTTTATGGGAGTAATTGTACTTTTTCTTGAGTAAAGATTTTGAGTACTCTACCTGCAACTGGCCAGCGCACCAGTACTAGCGCTGACATGGTGAACATGAGACAGACAGCAGAGATGAAGGCGAGAGCAGAACAGAGTTAAAGCTAGCATAGTCCAAAGCACCAGTTTATGGTTAGACTGATGATATGGCTTATTTAGTTATCTTCTCAAGGGCTCAGCTGAAGTGATTGAATTCATATAGTTTTATTATCATTTCTTTAAAAACATGATGTGGAATAGAAGCTGAAAATCAGGAGTTTAAGACGTTCAGAGTGAATTATCCATTGGAGATTTTTCTTGTTATATTAAGCTTTTAAATGTGGAGCTCAACATTACTCTGCCACAGTCAATGGACTAAACCACTGAAGAAGAAAAGAGACTTTAGCATCAAGATCCTCAGTGTGGATCAGTACTATATCAGCATTATATCTGCACTTTAGTGTCATCACAACTTTCACATCATATTAATCTCAGCACAGAAGGAAAAAATGGCGTCTGACCTCAGAGTCTCCAGTCTGCAGCGTGGACTCTCCAGAAAACCACACAGCAGCTTCACTCCTGAATCCAGGAGCCTGTTGTTACTCAGCTCCAGCTCTCTCAGATGGGAGGGGTTGGACTTCAGAGCTGAGGCCAGAGAAGCACAGCTGATCTCTGACAACCGGCAGCCCCTCAATCTGAATAAAGAATAAATGATGGAGATAAAAATCCATTTCTAATCCAATTAGATCAATGAGCTGTTCCCTAAAATGAGTAGAGGGACTTTGTCATTGTGTTATTGTGGATCATCATAATGTCAGCCTTCTACAGACATCATCCAAATGTCAGCACAACATTCATACACAGATCAACACATGTCAACACAGATCAATAACATGCTGCTGATCTCAGGCCAGTCTAGAATAATGATCAAATCAGACATGTTGATACTTTTGTTACTTTCATTCTCTTCTGTTTCTTCTAATTCATGAAAAATACTAAGACAGATGTTTCCTACAGAATTTCAAAATGACCGATTTGAAATAAAAAGACTTTATGAAATGAATAAGACTTTAAGTAAATACAAAACCTGGCAGAGCTCTTTAACACCTGTCCCAGCACTTCTGATGCTCATTTCAAAGCACAGATTTAGACTCTCCTCATCACCACTGTCATCTCCATCAACACACAGCTGACTGACTGAGCTTCATCCTCAGTTGTCTTTAGAAATGGATCAACAAGAATCCACTTTTAGTTTAGAGTAAATTTGGAGCCAAACTCTTCAGACTGACAAACTTTTAAAATTAGCTATTAAGACTTGTGCTAAGACAAACCCAGAAAACAAGAGAACTGAAGGAAATTTAAAACTTCTGTTATGGATTTAAATTTGGTAGATATACACTGGACAAGAGCAGAACACATGAACTGACCTCAGAGTCTCCAGTCTACAGTTTGGACTCTCCAGTTCAGCTGGCCTTAATCCAACAGACTCATTTAAATGACAGCGAACATTCAAAATTATCTTCATATCCACTTTACTGATACGTGGAGGACTCTTCACCCCACTGACAGACAAAATATACATTTTACTCTAAGGTTCATAAATCATCCTCTAGAATTGATTATTTTTTTACTCCCAAGTCTGCACTTCACAGGGTGTATTCCTGCTCGATCGGTAATATCATTATCAGTGACCACGCCCCTGTGTTTTTAGTCATGTCCAGCAAAGTACAACACCCCACGAGCCAGTGGCAATTTCCGAATCATCTTCTCAAAAATCCAAACTCTAAATCGTATCTAACTGAACAGTTTAAATATTTTGTTACTGAAAATGACAGCTCAGGTGTGTCTCCTAGTCTGCTTTGGGAGACCACCAAGGCGGTCCTTCGAAAAAGCAGAGGGCAGAACAACAGGAGCTTGAACAACAACTAAGCAAACTGCAGGGAGAGTTTGACTTAAATCCATCAGATGAGCTGAGGTCTCAAATCGATGCCACTACTATAGCTGTAGACACTTTCCTGTCTAAGGAGGCTCAGAAATCGGGGTTTTTTTGACAAGCAAAGAATGTACGAATTTGGGAACAAACCGAGTAAATATTTAGCAAATCAAGTGAAGGCAAAGGCTGGATCCCAAGCCATCCCAGCTATAAAAGACATCTGGTAATTGAGTTTACAATAACAAGGATATAAATAATTAATTCCTAGAATTTTTTGAACGCCTATATGATTCTGAGTCAGACTTTAACTCTGAGGCTCTGTCATCTATTAATCTTCCTCGAGCCAGGGATACACAGAAAGAACTACTTAACAAGCCTATTACCAGACAAGAAGTCATACAGGCCATATGTAATTTATGAAAGATTAAGGCCCCGGGGCCGGATGGTCTGACCCCTGAATTTTATAAAGCCTTTCAGAACCTGCTGATTGACCCCCTGCATAATATGTCGTCTCACTCCTTTGATTCTGGGGCTCTTCCAAATTCTATGATGAACGCTAACATTTCCTTAATCTTAAAAAAAGGCAAACCTGCGGACGACTGTGCCTGCTATAGGCCAATCTCTTTGCTGGACGTGGACCGAAAACTAACTGCTAAAATACTGGCCAGAAGACTCGAAGGTATCCTCCCAGATATCATTTCATTGGATCAGACTGGTTTCATTTCAGGTCATAACTCCTACAATAATATAAGGAGACTCCTTAACCTTATATTATGATTTCCCTTGACGCAGAGAAGACCTTCGACAGGATTGAATGGCCCTACCTGTTGTAAGTTCTCTCTAAATTTAACTTAGCTATTTTATTAAATGGATATCGCTTTTATATGCCCCTCGTGCCTCAGTTATTACAAGTGGCATGAGATCCCCAGCATTTACAGTAAGGCGTGGCACCAGACAAGGCTGTCCAGCCTCACCCCTTTTCGCTCTTGCTATGGAGCCTTAAGGAGAGGCCATTAGGATTAAGACACTAGTGACTGGCATAGATGTGGGTCCTCTGCAGCATAAAATTTCCCTTTACGCGGATGTGCTTCTTTACCTGAGTAACCCTGAGGCTTCTATTGCAAGAGTTAAGATTTCCAACGAAGATTGAGGTCAAGGGCAACTGGACTTGGTAGAAGAAACAGATGGGGGTCTATGCCACCACTTATCCCCACTTACACTGCTGTCATTTCATCACTTCCCAGGAAACTAAACAAGCATTTCCTCTTGGCCTCAGGTGAAGATTCCAACGATGGTCATTCAGACTTGGCCATGGGTGGCTCTAACCACCATGATGACTGTCGTTACCACAGCCAGGACCACCAACGAACCAGTGGTATTGATGATCCTAGCGAACAATCCCAGAGGTTAAATAGATAACTTTCCCTATCAGTCAGTCAGAGCTGAAGAAGTTTCTTGGATGGGGGACGAAACGTCTTCTAGTTTCTTCTACCTTCTTCTACCTTCTTCTACCAAGTCCAGTTGCCCTTGACCTCAACCTTCGTTGGATAACTATGACCTGGTTGACTGAGAACCTTCACAGACAGTTGTTAAGTTCCTTTGGGAAACTCTCAGTTTACAAGATTAACTTCTCTAAGTCCGAGGCAATGCCGCTGACCTCTAATACGTTCTGGTCTCCGACTTGCTCTGCCCCTTTTCGCTTGTCCTTGTCAGGTTTTGTATACTTGGGCATTCATATTACCCCCTCCCTTCCTGGCCTGTGCAACGCCAATTTTGTGCCTCTAATTCGCAGGATTAGAGAGGACCTTGCTCGCTGGACATCTCTGCCTTTATCTCTTCTGGGAATAGTAAACCTCTTCAAAATGAATATACTTCCACGGTTGTTGTACTCTTTTCAAATTATTCTGGCTCTTTTAACAAGGAAATCACTTTCTGCTTTAAATAGCTCTTTAATGTCCTTTCTTTGAAAAAATAAAAGGGCTAGACTGAAACTCATTACGCTACAACGGCCTCTTGATGAAGGGGGCCTGGCAGTCCCGGATATTAAACGCTCTCTGCCTCTGTAGCCATTTCTG
Source organism: Micropterus salmoides (assembly GCF_014851395.1). Lineage (NCBI taxonomy): Eukaryota > Metazoa > Chordata > Actinopteri > Centrarchiformes > Centrarchidae > Micropterus > Micropterus salmoides. The sequence goes on from NW_024044681.1 coordinate 2,804,571, forward strand.
GCATTGGTTTAGAGGGGACCCAGATTCTACTTGGCTAACTTTGGAGGCTACTCCAGTGGCCCCTATTCCCCTCCGTAACGTTTTATATGGGTCTAAGAAATGGACACTTAATGTAAGGGGCAACTTTTTATTACAGAATGCTCTTGCCTTACACCTGTCCATTTGAACCCAGATTTTAGAACATGCCTTCTCTCTGTGGTCCAATAGGGGTATATGGACTGTAGGTGTTTTGTTACTAGATGGCACTGTGATGTCATTTGCTCAGCTGAGAGAGAAAGATAATCTCCCTCAAAATAACCATTTTAGATACCTGCAAGTACGCAGCTTTGTCACTTCTCTTACTAAAGGTACATCCCGGTGGGTTTTCTATCTCGACTGTGGGAGGAGGCCATCCAGAACCCTGATGCCAGAAAACTTGTTTCCTGGTTCTACAGGGCCCTGTCAATCCCAAACAATGACTGCATGGCTCATGTGAGGTCTCTATAGGAGGCTGATTTTGGAGAGGCTGTTCCTGACAACAGCGTCTGGTCGAACTCCACAGGTTGCCTTTTTTCCAACAAAGTTAGGAAACTGCAGTTTAGGATCATACACAGGCTTCAGATTACTCCTGTGAAACGTAATAAGTTTAATCCTCTGCTCTCAAAATACTGTAATAAGGTAAAATTGTTGAAGGTACATACTTTCACTGTATTTTTGGATGCTCTCTTGTTAGTGACTTTTGGACTCAAGTTTGTAAAGAAATTTATATTATATTCAAGGGAAAACTGGCCCTAGAACCTATTTTTTGTGTCCTAGGAATACAATATGCAGCTTTAAACGGTAACCCCTCCTTGCTGAGGTTGCTTAAGGTGCTGCTGTTTAATGAAAGGAGATGTATTCTTCTTCAGTGGATCTCAGACTCTGTCCCCACAGTTTCACAATGGATTCGGAGTGTTATGGAACTCATCCCCTTAGCTTCTGGTAAGCTTCTGGCTCAAGGACAAACCATGCAAGTTTTTCCACGTTCAGTTCAGTTCTGAAATGGAAGAGCAATAACTGCATGAAAGCTTCAAGTGCCGTTAGCTCCAGCAGATCACAGATACGACATGTCTGTGTGTCTGTATAGAAGAAGAAGAAACAGACACAGTATAGAAACAGAGTGCAGACACTGGATCAATGGAAAAATAAAAAGACTGCTGGGATAAAATGATGACTGTCAAAACATTTCAGCACAAACTCTTAATCCTCAAGTTTTCCTGCTGGAAGAAAGATAGAAGATGATAGAAGATACTTGTGTCACTAACTTGATGGATAGAAACACAGAAATGATGTTTGGAGACATTTGGAGTTTAACACATGTAGAATTATTTCAATAAGCAGCTTTAATACTAGTTTAGCAAACTTTTAGTGTGGAGGTTTTATATTGAGCGAGTGTGTAAAGTGTGTATCTTTACTGCAATACTGATGCTTCAGCTTTACGTCGCTTTACAGTGTTGATAATCACATCTGGACTTACCGAAACTTTCTGCAGTTCCTCACAGCTGGAATCAGTCTCTGTCGTCCCTGGTCTGATGTGTTGTACTTCTTCAAGTCCAACTCATCCAGAACCTCCTCTGACATCTGCAGCATGTAGGCCAGAGCTGAGCAGTGGATCTCAGAGAGTTTCTTCTCTGATCTGTTCTCTGACTTCAGGAACTCTTGGATCTCCTGATTTACTGAGTGGTCGTTCATCTCCATCATACAGTGGAAGATGTTGATGCTTCTGTCAGGAGAGATCCAGTTCATGTTCATCTCCTTCAGTTTGTTGATGGCTCTCTGGAGGATTTCTGGACTGTTGTCTGTCCGACCCAGCAGGTCTCCTAAGAGTCTCTGGTTGGACTCCAGAGAGAGGCCATGAAGGAAGCGAACAAACAGGTCCAGGTGGCCATTTTTACTTTGGAGAGATTTCTCCATGGAATTCCTCAGGAAGACATCCAGGGTTGAATCAAAGTATTTTTCCCCTAGCAAGTCCTTCATTACTTCTGTGTTTCTGCTGGTGTAACAGTGGAACTTGTAGACTGCAGCCAGAAACTCCTGAACGCTCAGATGAACAAAGCAGTAGACCGTTTTCTGGAAGATCACACTCTCTCTTTTGAAGATCTCTGTACAAACTCCTGAGTACACCGAGGCCTCTGTGACATCAAGACCACACTGCTCCAGGTCTTCTTGGTAGAACATGATGTTTCCTTTCTCCAGCTGTTCAAACGCCAGCCTCCCCAGCTTCAGAAGAACCTTCCTGTCAGTCTCCGTCAGCTCCTGTGGACTCGTCTCATGTCCCTCATCGTACTTCTGCTTCTTCCTCTTTATCTGAACCAGCAGGAAGTGTGAGTACAGGTCAGTCAGGGTCTTGGGCAGCTCTCCTCTCTGCTCTGTAGTCAACATGTGCTCCAGAACTGTAGCAGTGATCCAGCAGAAGACTGGGATTAGACACATGATGTGGAGGCTCCTGGAGGTCTTGATGTGTGAGATGATTCTGCTGGACAGCTCTTCATCACTGACTCTCCTCCTGAAGTACTCCTCCTTCTGGGCGTCAGTGAAGCCTCGTACTTCTGTTACCCTGCCGACACACGAAGGAGGGATCTGATTGGCCGCCGCAGGTCGGGAAGTTATCCAGACGAGAGCCGAGGGAAGCAGATTCCCCTCGATGAGGTTGTCAGCAGCAGGTTGACTGATGACTTCTGTGTGACATCAGACACAACCTCACTGTTGTGGAAATCCAATGAAAGTCTGCTTTCATCCAGGCCGTCAAAGATGAACAACGGTTTACAGACAGCGAGCTTCTCTGCTGGGACCTTCTGTAATGTTGGATGGAAAACATGGAGCAGCGTGAGGAGACTGTGCTGCTCATCTTTGATCAAGTTCAGCTCCCTGAACGAGAGCAGAACCAGCAGACTGACATCTTGGTTTTCCGAGCCCTCTGCCCAGTCCAGAGTGAACTTCTGCACCGAGAAGGTTTTTCCAACGCCAGCGACGCCGTTGGTCAGAACCACTCTGATGGCTCCCTGTTGGCCAGGTAAGGCTTTAAAGATGTCCTGGCACCTGATTGGAGTGTCATGGAGGCTCTTCTTCTTGGAAGCGGTCTCAAGCTGCCTCACCTCATGCTGGGTATTAACCTCTTCACTCTGTCCCTCTGTGATGTAGAGCTCAGTGTAGATCCTGTTGAGGAGGGTTCCACTTCCTGTTTCATCACTTCCTTCAGTCACACGTTCACATCTCCTCCTCAGACTGATCTTATGTTCATCTAAAACCTCCTGCAGACTGCCATCCACTGTCACAGAAGAAAGAATCATTAGTAGGAATTATTCATTAGCACCAACATAAAAACAACCAGTAAGAAAACTGAATCCTATTGAAAATGTTTCTGATTGGCTGAGACAGCAACATTTTAAATGACATGAGGACATCAGCAGACAGATGGACAGTCTTACTTTGTACAGAGCTGCTCTGACTGGCTGTCTGTAGTCCAGCTCTGGTTCTGGATCTGTCTCCACACTGGGGACAGGAGGAGTGTCCTGATGAAGCAGACTGGTCCCAGTATGAGGCGATGCACCGTCTGCAGAACCAGTGTCCACAGCTGGTAGAGACTGGATCCTTCAGGACGTCCTGACACAAAGCACAGCAGGACAGCTGCTCCTCCACAGAAACATGACTCCTCTTCCTCTCTCTGTGAAGACATGTTGTCATGGTTTTGGCTTTGAGGGTTATTATTTCCTGTTTTATTATGTTAACTGCTTCCTCTTGTGTCTTTGTGTTTCCTGTTTTACTTTGGTATTTTCCTCTCATCTGGTTTTGGGTCACTTGGCTTCCCCCTTGTGTGATTGTCTGCTCCTCCCTGATTAAGTTCACCTGTGTCTCATTATCTTGTGCTCACTAGTATATTTAGTCTTGCCTGTTCCTCAGTGTATTTTGTCTGCAGTTCAAGCCCTGTCCCTCGTGTTAGTTTCCTCCTGGACTATATATTTCCTTGTGCTGTTGAACTGCCTGTTTTTGGACTTTGGATTCTGATTCTTGCATGCTCCCTACTGGATCTGTTTGCTCCTTGGACTTCTTTCCTGCTTTTTTTTTTATCTCTGCCGGCCAATTCACCAGCCTGTCAGTTTCTTGCCCCAGTTGACATTATTAAATCTCTGAACAGTACATACTCTGCCTCTGTTGTCTGTATTTGGGCCCAATCTCCTGTGTTCCTGCTCCCTTATTATACATTTCTTTAGAACTAAAATGATTTGTTGCTTGTTGTTGTAAATATCCAGATCTGGCTGACACTGTGTAGAAGCTCAGATGGTCACAGAGAACAGGAAAAGTGTTGTTACTTTTCTGCTTGAATTCAGCTTTCAGTCAGTAATGAAGATGATTGTTCTTTATTTCAGCTTTCCTGATTTCAGAAACACTAATTAACAGCTCTTTTCCACTTACTAATGATTCAAAGCAAAGTGTTCATCA